>NC_135720.1:112786237-113133662 GCF_964656455.1 Halichoerus grypus
TTAGAATTTTGTTATGAGCTGTCAAGTCTTAACTACAGATAGAATTTTTTTTAAAGATTTATTTATTTATTTATTTATTTATTTGTCAGAGGGAGAGGGAAAGAGAGAAGGAGAGAGCACAAGCAGGGGGAGCAGCAGACAGAGGGAGAAGCAGGCTCCCCGCTGAGCAGGGAGCCTGGTGCAGAACTTGATCCCAGGATCCTGAGATCATGACCTGAACCGAAGGCAGATGCTTGACCGACTGAGCCACCCAGGCGTCCCCAGATCTGGGTTCGCCTGGGTGGCTCAGTCGGTCAAGCATCTGAGACTTGATTTTTGGCTCAGGTCATGATCTCAGGGTAATGAGGTCGAGTCCCACCTTGGGCTCCGCTGGGGGTGGAGCCTGCTTGGGATTCTCTCCCCTGCCCCTTTCTGGCCCCTCCCCCAACTTGTGCTCAAGCACTCTCAAAAAAAAAAAAAAGGAATTTTTAAAATATCCGCAGGTAGGCTTTTTAAAGATTTTTTTATTATGGAAGTTTTAAGCTACACAGAACTGAGGAGACTAGTATGAACTTCCATAGACCTGTTCTCCAGATTTATTAATTATCAGCATTTTGGTTAATGTACTTTTAAGTTCTCACCACTATTGTAAAATAGTAGTAGTATTGGTGCATCAGATTTTTCTCTCCATTTTTTCCAAAAGTTTTGTTACAAATAGAGAAACTTCAGAAGACTTTGGACAAATAGTAGTTATGAAGCTGTTTTAATCCTTAGCTTTTTTCTGTCAATTCATAGCCTGAGAAAAAAAATTAATTTTTTAGCTTTTCATTTAGAACAAAGCAGTCCAAATATTCCATATCTGTATGATAAGTATTATTCATCTGGAAGGTTAGGTTATCTTCAAAGTGTATTATCTGAGGAATGCTGTTGTTTTAAATGTTTTTCCATAACCACCTCTTTCTCTAAAAACTTAATCATTACTCTGCTTTCTAGACCACAAATCTGTATCTTCTGTCTAAACTTGAGGCCCAAATTTTCACCTATGTCTTGAAACTAAATATGTTTAAATACCACCTCTGTAGCAGCTGCACACCGGGACCCCCTCCCCTCCCCTCCCCTCCCCTGCAGCTGAAAAGCTCTTCCCAGTTTTCCTCTTCAGCTGTTAAAAACTTCATTAATCTTGGGGCGCCTGGGTGGCTCAGTTGGTTAAACGACTGCCTTCGGCTTAGGTCATGATCCTGGAGTCCCTGGATCCAGTCCCGCATTGGGCTCCCTGCTCGGCAGGGAGTCTGCTTCTCCCTCTCACCCTCCCCCCTCTCATGTGCGCTCTCTCATTCTCTCTCTCTCAAATAAATAAATAAAATCTTTAAAAAAAAAAAAAACTTCATTAATCTTGTTGGTCATTTTTACTCTTACTTCCTAAGCTCATTGAGTCACTAAAACAGTTTGTTTCTAACTTTATAATGATTCTCTTTATCTTTTTGTCCTTTTCATTTTCAGTACAATAATTCTAATTTGGTTAACATGTTAAAACAGGAGATTATACCTAATCTATAATGAACTTCATATATGTGAAAAGTAAGCTATGTTCCTAAGGTAAACTAAGGCATTTTCTTCCCTTCCAGAAAACTTCAGTCAGCCTTCTATAGGCCAAGACATCATTTTTAAGGCCTAGGTGTTCACTGTATTTAAACTAAGGTTCTATATAAGACTTCAAAATCACTCAGCTCAGATAACCTGGAGTACAGTGGCTGGCAGGGCCCACAGTTTATCGAGGAGGGGCAACGTGTAAGCGGCAGACTTCATTAGACCACAGAAATGGCCCAGGATGAGTTCCTTCCAGCCCAGAATATCTTGAAGTGCTTTGCAGTGGAGGAAATTCTAAGTGTATATAACACATTTTCAGGACTTCCTGCTGTTTTTAAGGTGAAACGTACCAGTCTATGGGTTTACCTTAAAACTTAACCCTCTTGCCATATTTCCTGGCCAAGATAGTTCCTGTCTAAAAGCCACCTTTGCCGAAAGTGACATGATACTCTCTTCATTTCTTTTCTTTACAGGCTCCTGGAATTGACGTTTGTCAGAAAGATAGGAGCCTATGGTTAGTTAAGAGGATATAAAATAGAAACGGGAAAATAAGATATATCCATTATTTTTCCCACTAGCTGTCATCCAGCCTCCAGGGGTCTTGAGTCTGATTCCTTTCCAAATGTATTATAGTTTATCAACTTGGCTTGCTTTTGGTTAACTTCCAGAGATCTTTTTTCTTTCTGCCTTTCTGGGAAATGTTTGAATCTCCTCCTGGTGAGAATCAGGACCCAATTTGAGATTACTGACTTTGGGAATAAAAGAATAAAATTCTGTATTGCTTTACATAATCCAGAATATCTGGTTATTTTCTTCTGAGGGAATTAGGAATAATATGTGGATTCTGAGATGCTTATGCAGAAACTAATTTAATAGTTATTAAGAGTGGAAAATGGAGTAGTAAAATACATTTCTAGGAACCCTAGTCTGGTAGGAGTAGACATTGGGGTGAGATTCAGTAGCTATACGATCTTGGGCAAATTAAAATCAACCTTCTGAGCCTTATTTTAATTGTAAAATGAGTGGGTTGGATTAGGTAGTATTTTAAGGTTTCTTTGCAGCTTTGAAATTCTAAAATGAATGGTTTCTCAGGAAAAAACTCCTCTAATTTATATACTGTTTCAGCAAGTGATTTTTCAGTTGTTTTATATTTTTTTTCTATTTCCTTTTGACGTTAGGAAAAGGAATAAAGGAGTCAGAATTCCTAAAATGGACTAGATTTTAGTGTTATTTATCTACGTTTCTCCACTGAATTTATGCTGGACTCTTACTTTCTACCTTCTATTTGTGTCCATTTTCTTTTATTGCTTTTTCTTTCCTTTACAGTGTGACTTTCATATCCCTCGTTTCACTGCATTTTGCTACTGCTTTTTTTCTAGCTGTTCTTCACTGCTCATATTTCATTATGGGCATGAAATTTATCAAATATACCCTTGAGTCTGAGCTATCACTAAATTAAATTTAGATATCCTAATGGTTGTTAGGATTAACGGAACCTTTCTACTCTATAATACAAAAGCTTAGAGAAGTCCAAGCATAAAGGGAGTGAGGGAGCCTGAAGGGAGAATGAGTGTTGTGGAAGAGAGTTTCCCAGGATTATTCTGATATTTTGATTTAAAATATAAGTTAAAATATTTAAGCCGATGATGGTGACTCTGCCAGTGATGGGAGGGTTTGGTCCCGAAGTCCTGCTCTGCTACAAGTTTCCTGAGGGCAGCAGCTGTACCTCTGGTCCTGAATCCTTAGTGTGCGGGGTCATGCTGCCGAGTAGGCACACGTTGAACTCATTTGTCGTTAGGACTGATTCTTCAAGGTGTTCTGTGGTAGACTGCAGATTACGAGTGTGGTACAGTCTCTTAAGTAAGACCATCACTACCGCTGTGTGATATTGAACAACATATATAGCTTCTCTGAGCCTCGTTTCCTCACTTGCAATATTGAGGATGGGCAGTTGTGAGGATTAAATGAGACGGTACATATGAAGGCACTTAGCCCAGAGCCTCCTGTGTGTCTCCAGTAAACACTAAATGTGGTTAGAGTTTCATTAATAAGCACTTTTATGTTTCAGATACTAGGTTCTCTTAGGTTCTAAATAGTGTTGTTACAGAATAAATGAGACAAGAGCCTGTTCTTAGAAAAGATAGAATATGTGCACAAAAGATAAATAACAACTAATGGTAAGTGGTAAATGAGTGGTTTACTTAAGGACTCAAGAGGCAGGAATAATTGCTAAGCAGCTGAGAACTTCAGAAAGGTGACAGAACTTGATCTGAACTTTGAAGCACTAGTTAGCAAGTTAAGAGGACAGGTTCCTTGGAGCCAGACTGCCTGCGTCGGAATCCTAGCTCTGCTGCTGTGTCATCTTAAGCAAGTTACTTGACCTCCCTCCTAGGTTTGTTGAGAGAATTAAATGAGCTGATACATACCGAGCACTGAGAATGGTGCTTCAAACATGGTTAGTGCATGATAAATTATTAGTATAAGTTGAGAGAAGAGAGAATGCATTTCAGAAAGAACATTGAGTGATAATGAAGGGGAGGTATTCTAGGTTTGTTTGACATGATGAAGCCAAATTGGCTGAGGGGAATAACCTGTGGGAAAATAGTGATTATGTTGGGGCAGAATTATGAATGATAAGCCAGGTATTATGAGATCTTTTCTGTATGTACTGAGGGAATGTGGGGAGGATTTCTTGGGTTATTTGGGAGGCATTCTTGTGTGTTATAGATAATGTTTAAGTCTGTATCTCTGGCATTTTTCACTTTCTTTTCTGATTTCAATATAACTGAAACTTGTATTCAAATTAATTTTGACAGTGAAACTCATAATCTTCTATCCTGAACCATTTGTCCATTTCTTTTTATAAACATGAGTTTTTGACTTTTTTTCTCTCCATATTCTAGTTGTTTACATTATCTTTATTCCTTTTCTCCAGATTTTTCTCTCTGTCCTCAGAAACCCCAGGCTAGTTCCTAAATCACTAAAGCCGTAAAGTGGAAAGAGCCAGGGAGACAGAGGAAGGGAGGGAAATAACCTCTAGTCCAGCCATCTTGCCTTACAGATGAGGACATTGAGGTCCAGAGGAAGTAAAGTCATATGTTCAAGATCCACAGTAATTACTGAGCAGGCCTGCACCTTTTAGAGCTAAACTAGGGCTGTTTTTTACTGTCATGCCTAGTGTGATTCTCAGCCATCTGGGTGGAAATTACAGTAGTACTACTGATAAATTTTTCTTTTTTTAAAGATTTTATTTATTTATTTGACAGAGAGAGACAAAGCGAGAGAGGGAACACAAGCAGGGAGAGTGGGAGAGGGAGAAGCAGGCCCCCCGTGGAGCAGGGAGCCGGATTCCGGGCTCGATCCCAGGACACTGGTCATGACCTGAGCCGAAGGCAGACGCTTAACGACTGAGCCACCCAGGAGCCCAATTTTTCTACTATTACTATTAAAAACCAAGATAAAAAATAATTTTACCACCAGGAAAAATGGGATAGTAATTCACACTTCTTAATGAGAAGTCCGTGATTACATTCTTGGATGAGCATTCTTTTTCTTTTTCCTTTTTTTTTTGTTAGCATTACTATTCCTAAAGTAATATTTGAAACCAAGACTCCAAAATCTGCCTTAAGGAGGAAAGGGTTTCTTTCTTTCATTTTTAGAGTTGTAAATTACAGATATAATAGTGTTGTAATCATAAATAGCTTTCTCAAAAAAAAAGTGGGCTTTTTGTTTCTATCATTTTACAGATTGATGTGCTGGTAAGAGTAGCATGAAGAGTTGGGAGCTGTTGTACTTTCACCTCACAGCTTCTAACCCTGTCCTTCTATTACAGTAGTCGCTTAAGTTTACATCTTCTCTAGCCTCTGACATTTTAGTATATGCCACACATCATGGTGAGAAACTTATTTAAACATTGTTCTTCAGGTGCCTGGGTGGCTCTGTCGGTTAAGCATCTGCCTTTGGCTCAGGTCATGGTCCCAGGGTCCTGGGATTGAGCCCTGCATCTCATCGGGCTCCCTGCTCAGCAGGGGAGTCTGCTTATCCCCCTCCGCCTGCTCATGCTCTCTCTCACTCACTCACTCTCTTTCAAATAAATGAATAAAATCTTAAAGAAATATATTGTTTTCTTTTACACTGTTTTCCTGTGTAGATGCAGTGTGGTGGAAGATCTATAAAGCCATAAGCTTAGTTTCTGATCACTCTAAATGCTCTATAAATACTCCCTTTTTACAGAGTAATTTTTTCTCATATATAAATAATGTCTGTTCCTAGCCATCAAATAAATCATTATCACACTATTTTTTTTCCCTTGAAGTGTATTGTTTTAACTTTGGCAAGATGGCTTTCCTGTATTTGGAAAATTTGCATGGTGTACTTTTTAGTCACTTTAAGCATAATTTTATCATGAAATCATTTTGCACCTGGTAATAATGTTCTATATTCTTTCCCATGATTACAGAAAGAAAAAGGCATGGGTTACATAAAGATGCCCCCAGCAACCTCTGCTTATCCTGCTATATTCCTTCAAAGAAAGTAGGCTTCTGGGCTAGATCCATTTTTACTGAAATACTAACTTTTCTTTATCATTTTCAAATACTGTGAAGTTGAATTGTTTAATCCACAAGTGTATACAAAAATTTTTTTCCATGTCCTCAAAGCTTTGTATCAGATCACTTACTTATATTTCCCATGGTTTGGTTTCTTTTTTCCTGTCTTCATTTTTTTGAAGGGAGAAGGGATTTTTTTCGTCTCTTATGATCTGCAACTTGTTTTGTATTTGGAGGATTCTTTAGGTAGCAGCCCTGCAGTTCTTATACATTGAGACTGTTGGTTTTGTAACATTCTTACATCAGTAATATTTATATTTCCATTTTTATAAATTATTGAATTCCTGTTATTGCTATGTTAACTGTCATGTACCATTTATATGCACTGTAGTTATGTTTGGTCATATTAAGTTCATCCACTATTGTCAAAGTGGAAATACCATGGCTGGGGTGTGTTTATGTATTGCCTCTAGAGTTGTAGCCATTGACGAACAGGAAACTGAAAGCTAAAAGTTCAGGAAATGTATTGAGACTGTGGAAAAAACATATATGATACTTAACTGCTGAAATCCATGGACATTTGAAGACTAAAACATTTATATATGAGTTTAGTTAAGGATGAGTATTGTGGATTCTTATAACAATGCTGTCAGATGCTTAAATATGGTAATAGATGTAGTATGTGCATTGTAGGCCAGGAAAGTTGTGCAATGCTAGAGAAAAATGCAACAGAGTATTATATGCGTTCAACTATATGCTTTCAAGAAATAAAACAGCTGGCACACCCATCACATTCTTCAAGAATGTCATATTTTCAGAGACTTGCAGTTTTGGTTTTAGTTTAGTTTTTGGGAAGGGGAGGTCTCCATGTTACAAGGTAGCCCATTTTACTCTTAGGAAGTTCTGATGGCTTAAGTTTTATTTTCTCATTTTGAATTGAACTTTGTTTCTCTATAATTTATTAATATATTCTGTAGTTTTCTTAGTGTTGAAAATAATCAAAATTACTTAAGTTAAATGTATGGAAGTTTTTTTTTTTTTTCCAGGTATTGTGGCATTTTAGATGCCTCATAAAATACTATGCATAGGAACCTTTATTTTTGAACTTACTTTTTAAATTTTTGTCAGAGGAGATGTGATTAATGTATATGCCTGGTAACCTGTATTTTCTCTTTCTATACTTACCTATTTTAACAGGATGTGATTTATATGGATTCAACATTCTTACTGTTTGAGACAAGTAGGAAGTTTTAAATCTTAGAATTGAGAATTTTTTGAATATTATATTTTTGTTGCTGTTTTTTGTATATTTCAACAAAAGAGGTAACTAATGACTATTTCACTGCCACATTAAATGAGAATTCTATTTATTACAATGTTCTTTTCAGGAATTTTAGCTGCATTATATGTCTGTGATTGTGATCAATAATAGTCTCATTAAAATTAGCCTCTGGATTTTCAGGATTGATTTTGGTTTGTATCTGTTAGGGTCATATGTTCATCTCTGAACTATTGTGGCAGCCAAGGGGATAGAAAGCAATGGCTTGGCAAAGATTGGGGATTATTGGTTCCACTCCAGGAGGTGAGCAGTGGCTCCCCAGTGGAAAGTCCCAGAATGCTGTTTCTAGCAGAAGCGGGGAGGGGGGATGAGGGGGGTGGGGGAGGGGGGAATGGACTTGGGGCTGACAAAACAAGGAGTCTCAAGAAGGCCAGACCACAAAGGGGCTGGGATGGAAGGATAAGAAGTTGCACTTCATGTTGTAGCTTCTCTGTTGTTGCAATAGACAGTTTTTCAAGAACAAGAACTTACTATTCTTCTTCTCATATGTTACTATTATATTATAGAACTTCTTATGTAGTACATGTTCATTGTACAAAAATTTAGTGAACATGTATAAATTAGTGGAGAAAATTAATATTTCCTATTTTTTCCCTCCTCAGATGTTCTTAATTTCCTTTAAACTTCATTTAGCATATGGGTTACTTCTTATTTATTTGAAAGTGTGCTTGCTGAACTGTTCTCTCTACAAATTGTGCTTCTGATAACTTTTAAAATTAATTATGACAAGAATAAGAGTCCATTTTTTAAAGCCTTTGTTTTTGTTTGATATAATTAACCTATTAATTTGTATCTATTTTATGGTGAACCGTGGGCGTAATGAGAACAGATACCTGGAGGTCAGAGTGGCTTTTACTGGGGAAATGGGGAAAAATAGAGACCAAAAGTCCTTTATTAGCTCTTTGAGAGCCTGGTGTAGGTTTTTCTTGTTCACCATTATGTCCGTCTTGTCAGGCACAGTGCTTCCCACATAGTAAATGTTATAAATGATTGTTGAATGAACGGATGAGTTTTTCATTAAGCATTTTGAGGAGCTCCTATTACCTGCACTGTGAATGATCAAGATCAGTTATATACATCCAAAATTAAGAGTCTTTGCTATGCACAGCCTTTTCTTTCTTTTTAAAATTTCTTTATTATTGAAGTATAATTGATATGCAATGTTATATTAGTTTCAGGTGTACTATGTATATTTTTTAAGATTTTATGTATTTGAGAGAGAGAGCACCCGTGTGTGCGCAGGAGAGCATGTGTGGGGGAAGGGGCAGAGGGAATCTCAAGCAGAATCTCAAGCAGGCTTGGCACTGAGTCCATGACCTGAGCTGAAGTCATGAGTTGACCACCTAACTGACTGAGCTGCCCAGGTGCCCCTCAGGTGTACAGTATGTTGATTCAACAATTCATTGCATTACTCAGTGCTCTCCATGATAAGTGTAGTCACCATCTGTCACCATACAAGTTATTGCAGTATTATTGACTATATTCTCTATGCTGTACTTTTCATCTTCATGACTTATTTATTTTATAACTGGAATTTTGTACCTCTTAATCCCTTTCATCTATTTCACCCATCCCCCCCACCCACCTCCCCTCTGGCAACCACCAGTTGTTCTCTGTATTTAAGAGTCTGGTTTTGGGGGGCACCTGGGTGACACAGTCGGTTAAGCATCCAACTCTTGATCTCAACTCAGGTTATGATCTCAGGGTCCTGAGATTGAGCCCCGTGGTCAGGCTCCATGCTGGGCATGGAGTCTGCTTAAATTCTCTTCCCCCTCTGCCCCTCCCCACTACCCAAGCTCACATGCTTGTGTTCTCTCTCTCTCTCTTTGTTTCTCTCTCTCTCAAATTGATAAATAATTTTTTTTAAAAAGTCTAGTCTGTTGTTTATTTGTTTTTTTCTTTTTTGGGGGGGGCAAGGGTCAGAGGGAGAGGGAAAGAAAGAATCTTAGGCAGGCTCCATGCCCAGCATGAAGCCAGATGTGGGGCTCAGTCTCACGACCCTGAGATCATGATCTGAGCCAAAATCAAGAATCGAAGGGATAACAGACTGAGCCACCCAGGCACCCCTTTTTCTTTCTTTTTTTTTTTTTTAAGATTTTATTTATTCATGAGAGACAGAGAGAGATCGAGGCAGAGGCAGAGGAGAAGCAGGGTTCCTGCTGAGCAGGGAGACCGATGCTGGACTTGATCCCAGGAGCCTGGAATCATGACCTGAGCTGAAGGCAGACGCTTAACTGACTGAGCCACCCAGGTGCCCCTTTCTTTCCCTTTTTAAGTGAAAATTTGATATAATAATTTTTTTAAAAAAGATATGTATGTTTCGAAAAGATACATGCACCTGTGTGTTCACCTGAAGCATTATTTACAATAGCCAAAATATGGAAGCACCCTAAATGTCCATCGATAGATGAATGGATAAAGAAGGCATGATACACATGAATATTACTCAGCCATAAAAAAGGATGAAATCTTGCCATTTGCAACAACGGGGATGGACCTAGAGGGTATTATGTGACGTTAGAGAAAGACACATACCTTTGATTTCACTTAGGTAGAATCTGTAAACAAAACAGAAACAGACTCATAAATACAGAGAACAAACTGGTAGTTACCAGAAGGGAGAGGGTGGGAGGATGGATGAAATAGTTGAAGGGGATTAAGAGGTACGAACTTATAAATCGGGATGTAAAGTAGAGCATAGGGAATATAGTCAATAACATTGTAGTAACTTTCTATGGTGACAGGTGGTAACTACTCATTATGGTGAGCATTTCATAATGTATGTAAATAACAAATCACCATATTGTACACTGAAACTAATATTGTACGTCCAACCATACTTCAATTACAAAAAGAATATATATGTATATATATATACACACCCCAAAAAGTGAAAATCCCTTATTTCTTCCCCTGAATCCCATTTCAGAATTAGCTATTAGTGGTTTCTTACTGTTTCTTTTTAGATATTTTCTTGCATTTACAAATACATGCATTTCCTTTACACAAATAGAATAATAATGTTCTGTTTTGTGACTTGCTTTTTTTCTTCCTTCAGATCATTCTTTTTTGTGACTTGCTTTTTTTCTTCCTTCAGATCATTCTTAAACATTTTTCCATATCAATTCATACACAGCTGCTTCTTTATTTTTAGTTGCTGCATAATATTCCATTGTGGGGATGTATAATAATAGTCCAGTAAGGGGGGAACGCCTGAGTGGCTCAGTCCATTGAGCATCCAACTCTTGATCTCAGTTCAGGTCTTGATCTTGAGGTCGTGGGTTTGGGCTCCATGCCGAGTATAGAGCCTACTTGAAAAAAAAAAAAAACAAAAAACCCAGTAAGGAAGTTTTAGTTGTGTCCTATTTTTTTTTTAATTTTTAATTTTTTTTGTGTGTGTGTGTCCTATTTTTTTTACACTATTACAATTATGTTGTGTTTAATATCCTGCATATAATTTTTCTTCTGTGAGAGTATCTACAGGTAATTTCCTGGAAGTATTGCTGGGCTAAAGGATATTTTGCACTTAAACTTTTTATAGATATTGGCAAATTCACATTTAAAATATTTTACTACTTTGAACTGTTACTAGGAATATGGTGTTATTCTCTGATAACTGTACACACTTTCATTTTGCTGATTAAAAGAGTTCAACTTTTGGGAAAATGAATCCTTCCCATAATAATTTGAGATGTTTAGAAGATGATAGATTAATATATTCCCATTGTCTTCTGTAATTAGTTGAAGACAAGTGGAAGATGGTGATCTGTATTGTCTAGAGACCTGTAGTGTGCATTGCACTGAATCAGAGGAGCGAGATCAAGATGTTGGTTTTCTCGGGTTTTGTCTTAGAATGTTTAAGATAAACATTTATTAGTGATGTTCCGAAGGGGTAGAAGGCCCTGAGTGCTGGTTTGAGAAGTTTGGATTTGTTGTGCTGGGGAGCTATTTAGAAGTCCTCGAATTGGGAATGTACTGTGTGATAGAGGCTTTACTGGCCTTATGTATACAATGAATGGAAGTGAGTGAATAGGCTGGAAGTAGGAGTAAGTAGGTCAGCTGGAGAACTGTGGTAATTCAGGAAGGCAATGAAGAAAACCCTGAATATGGTGATAGATACGAATTTGGAAAGTAAGGTAGTAGGAAACACAGTGAACAGTCAGCAGGTCCTGTTGATAAAATGGAGAAAAAATATGTTAAAGTTGTAAACCTATGAGAACAGCCAGATAATACAGATTAATGAAGTAAATAGAGAATGGGCCAATTTTGAAAAAGTTGATTTTCTTTAAAAAGGTGGGGATATAAAAGGGGGTACCGAAGTATTTATGGTTAGGCAATTAGAGATCAAAAACTGCAGAAGGGAAGAAAGAGGAATTATAACTAGATTTGGTTATAATAGAGGTAGTGGCTGGAATTAAGAGTGGTAAGTTCTGGTATGAAGTAGCTGATGGGAAAAGGTGTTGATTGAGAACTACATTTGGGAAGGGGTACTCTCAATAATTGGAGATGGGTTGGAAGAATCAGGGAAAGAAGAAATTAGTAATCTGAGGAGTAGGGAAAGAATCAGGATATGTATCTGCATATGATACAATATTTACTTGATGTTTTCCAGGTAGATACTGTGTTCTTCCTTTGGTAGCGATACTCAGAAAATTGTAATAATCATCTTAAAGATGGAGTTGATTTTATTCCTAAAGTTAATATTCTACTTGAAAAAGGGTCTTGGAAAAGTAGTTTTGGTGTCATATGCTATGTTCTTTTTAGTTTCATAAAATGTTCTCATCTTGTTTTAATATCTCCGGGTCCTAAACAAGAAAAAAGTACAGCTTATTGCTGGATAAAGTCCAGATACCTTGTGCAGTTTAATTGATCATTTAAAAAAATGTTTCCTGGCTTTTGAAACGTGGCTAATAACCAATGGTAAGAATCCATATCTTTTTAGGACATAGTGTGAATTCAGGGTTTTTACTGTCATAGTACTTGTCAGAATGGAGCCAATTCATGGGAAATGATATAGTATCAAAGTCAGGACCTCTGACACACGTGAAATGGTTAGAGTTGCAAGCTCAGGAGTCATTCTACTTGGTTCCTCTGTTCACTAGCAATATTGTGCCTCTTAATTTCACCATCTGGAAATGGCAATAACAGTTCCTATAGCATAGGGTTATTGAGAGAGGCTCCATCATGGAACTTACATTCTAGTAAGGAGAGACAAGCAATAGACAAGTAAATGTATTTGCCAGGTGGTAAGTGGAGGGGAAAAAATGGTAGGGCTGATTGCTGTCGTTTCTTGTTCTTTTATATTGGGTAATAGGGAAGGCCTCTCTGATAAGAAAGTATTTGAACAGAGACCTGAAGGAAGTGAGGGAGCAAACTTTGTGTCTCGGGGTGGGGATGGGGTGAGAGTTCCAAGCAGAGGGGACAGCAAGTGCAAAAGCCCTGAGAAGGCTGGTGTGGCAGAAACAGAGTAAGTGAGAAGAGAAGCAATAGGAAAATAGTTTCAGAGATAGCCACTGACCAGCATGTAGGGTGTTAAGTATAAGAAGGACTTTGGATTTTATTCTGTGTGAGCTGGGAAGCTGTTGGAGGGTTGCCAGAGTAAATTTTTTTGAGCTAGTCTGATTGTCACTTCTTTCCTTAAGAATGCTTCTCTTCTCTATTTCCTTTGGAATAAAGTTCAAATGCTTTATTCTGGCACACAAAGTCCTTCACAGTCAGCTTCTGCCTATTTATTTAGCATCATCTGCATCCTTTCCACATGTCCCCTCCACTTTAGCCAAATTGGATTACATGTGGTTCCTTGGCTGGGTCATGATGATTTACGTCTTTGTGTCTTTCTGCATGCTCTTTGCCCTGTGAGAAACCCTCCCTCTCAGCTCACGGAGACATTGGCTGTGTTTTAGAGGGTCCTTTTTGTGCTCCTAGAGCACCCTGTGCCTTGCTCTCTCCCCCTTCTCCCCCCTAGCAACTTTCTACTCAAGCCAGTCCTGGAATATGCTGTGTGCTGTGTTCTTTTACCAGCCTTGATTTTACTCTTGCCACACCCTTGCCAGTTGAAATTAATGTCCGCCCTTCAAGAACCAGCTGGAACACTGCCCTCTTTTCCCTGCTTTATAAACCGCCATCTTTTCCCTACCCTTATAGATACTTTGTAGCTTTCTCATACTTAATCACAGTTGAATTGAAATGTTTCTTTGCTTTGCCTCACACAAAATCCTTGGCCTTACTCATTTTAGGTTCCATTGTGGCTCCCAGTGTAGGGTCTTGGGCAGATATCACATTTGGTAGGTACTCAAGGTATACAGGATTCATAGGACAACTAGAAAACTGTCGGGTTTCAAGATGCTCAGGACCACAAGCAAAGTTGAGACATCGGTTAAATTAAAAAAAATTTACTGTAACATCATGTTGATGATGGCATGGCTACCCTTGGTTCTCTCCTATATTTACTCTTGGCACCAAAAATTAGTGTACCCCCTTTAAAATGTAGGTTGGCAAAATGTATTCAAACACATAAATGTTAATGGGTTTTGACCCAGTGACACCACTTCCAGAAATCATCTTAAGAAAATAATACAGTGCTTGCTTCGGCAGCATGTGTACTAGAATTGGAACAATACAGAGAAGGTTAGCATGGCCCCTGCGCAAGGATGACGTGCAAATTAGTGAAGTGTCCCATATTTCTTGTAATATCTCAATTAAAAAAGAAAAACCTAAAAAAGAGAAAATAATACAAACCAGAATGACAATTATAACTACTAATGTTGAAAGTTTACTGTGTGACAGACACCATGCAAAGCCCTTACTTAATTTAATCCTCAGAATTCCAAGAGGTGTGACTACTGTTACTTCATATGATAGATGGGGAAATTGCACAAAGTAGTTGAGCGACTTGCCCAAACAGCACTCATGTAGCTGCTATGTTGTCAAGCCAACATTCTCACTGAAGCAGAGTGTTTAAGAATCCATACGCCTGGGTGGCTCAATTGGTTAAGCGTCTGACTCGATTTCCGCTCAGGTCATGATCTCAGAGTCGTGGCATCCAGCCCTGTGTCGGGCTCCACGCTCAGTGGGGAGTCTGCTTGAGATTCTCTCGCTGTCCCTCTGCCCCTCCTGCTTGTGTGTGCGCGTGTGCTCTCTCTCTCTCTCAAATAAATAAATCTTTAAAGAATCCGTACTCTTTTTTTTTTTTTTTTTAAGATTGTATCTTTAAGTAATCTCTACACCCAACATGGGGCTTGACCCCACAACCCTGAGATCAAGAGTTGCACACTCTACCAACTGAGCCCGCAAGGCACCCCAAGAATCCATACTCTTAATTATATGATAAAAGTCTAGGCACAAAAATGTTCACAGCAGTGTTATGTAGAATAGATACATTGGAAGCAATGTATGTTAGGAATTAATGTCCATCTATTCAATAGAGTACTTTTTCTAATAGATTTATTGACATAAAATTCACATAGCATGGTATTCACCTCTTTAAGGTGTGTAACTCAGTGGTTTCCGCTATATTTACAGAATTATGCAGTTATTGCCATTATCCCACTTAAGAGCATTTTGTCACCCCCAAAAGAAATGACACACCCGTTAGCAGTCACTCCTACTTCTACCATTACCCTAGGTAACCACCAGTCTACATTCTGTCTCTATGGATTTACGGACATTTCATATAAATGGAATCGTACAATATATGGTATTTTGTGTCCCAGTCTGATTTAGCATAATACTTTCAAGGTTCATTCATGTAGCATGTTATCAGTACTTCATTGCTTTTCATTGCTGAATAATAATGAGTTGTATGGATATACTACATTTTGTTTACCCATTCAATAGTTAATGGACATTTGGATTGTTTCTACTCTTTGGCTATTATGAATAATGCTGTTATGAACATTAATGCACAAGTTTTTGGGTGGACATATGTTTTCATTTTTCTTGGAATTGATCAAATGATAACTTTAACTTTTAGAGGAACTGCCACACTATTTTCCAAAGCAGCTGCACCATTTTACACTCCTACTAGCAATGTGTGAGGGTTCTACTTTTTCCGCATCTTTGTCAATACTGGTTATGATCTCTCCTTTTCCTAATAGCCATCCTGGTGGGTGTGGAGTGGTATCTCATTGTGGCTTTGATCTGCATTTCTCTACTGACTAGTGATGTGTTCAGCATCTTTTCATGTGATTATTTGCTATTTGTATATCTTCTTTGGAGTAATGTCTATTTGAATACTTTGCCCATTTTTTAAAAGATTTATTTATTTAAAAGATTTATTTTAGAGAGAGAGAGAGTGAGAGGGAGGGAGGTGGAGGGGCAGAGGGAGAGAGAGAATCTCAAGCAGACTCCCCGCTGAGCATGGAACTCACGAGCCTGAGATCATGACCTGAGCTGAAATCAAGAGTTGGACGCTTAACCGACTGAGCTACCCTTAAGGGCATCCCTTAAGATTTTATTTTTTAAGTAATCTCTGTGCCCAGTGTGGGGCTTGAACTCACAACTCTGAGATCAAGAGTCGCACGCTTCACTGACTGAGCCCCTGCCCATTTTTTAATTGGGTTATTTGTTTTCTTTATTACTGAGTTGTAGATTTTTTTTTTTTAAAGATTTTGTTTATTTGATAGAGAGAGACAGCGAGAGAGGGAACACAAGCAGAGGGAGAGGGAGAAGCAGGCTTCTCGCGGAGCACGGAGCCCGGTGCGGGGCTTGATCCTAGGACTCTGGGATCATGACCTGAGCCGAAGGCAGACGCTTAACGACTGAGCCACCCAGGCGCCCTGAGTTGTAGATTTTTTACTGAAGTATTGTTGACATACTATATTAGTTTCAGGTGTACAGTATAGTGATTTGACAGTTAAACTACATTATGAAATGCTCACCATGACAAGTGTAGTTATCTATCACAATATAAAGTTACAGTATTATCAACTATATTCCCTATGCTATACTTTTCATCCCTGTGACTAATTTGTAACTGGAAGTTTGCCCCTCTTAATCTCTTTCACTTATTTTGCCTCTCTCCAGCCCCCTCCCCACTTATAGCCATCAGGTTTCTTTTTTCTATATTTATGAATTAGTTTCCATTTGTTTTTTGGATTCTATATATGTGAAAACGTGGTATTTGTCTTTGTCTGACTTACTTAGCATAATACCCTCTAGGTCCATACATGTTGGTGCGAATGTATGATTTCACTCTTTTTATGGCTGAGTAATATTCCATTGTGTATATACACTACATTTTCTTTAGTCATTCATCTATTGATAGACACTCAGGTTGCTTCCATATCTTGGCTATTGTAAGTAATGCTGTAATAAACATACGGGTGCTTGTATGTTTTTGAATTAGCGTTTTCGTTTTCTTTGAACAAATACCCAGAAATGGAATTACTAGGTCATATGGTATTTCTAACTTTCAATTTTTCGAAGAACCTCCATACTGTTTCCTGTAGTGGCTGCACCAATTTACATTCCCAACAACTAATTCAAGGAGGTTCCCTTTTCTCCACATCATCGCCAATACTTGTTATTTTTTGTCTTTTTGGTAATAGCCATTCTAACAGGTGTTAGGTGATATCTCATTGTGGTTTTGATTTGACTTTCCCTGATAAGTGAGGTTGAGCATCTTTTCATGTACCTGTTGGCCACTTATATATCATCTTTGGAAAAATATCTATTCAGGTTCTCTGTCCAGTTTGGTTTCTTGGTGTTGGGTTGTAGGAGTTCTTTATATATTTTGCATATTGACCTCTTATTGGATTTATTATCTGCAAACATCTTCTCCCATTCAGCAGGTTGGCTTTTTGTTTTGTTGGTGGTTTCCTTCACCGTGAAAAAGCTTTTTAGTTTGATGTCCCAGTTGTTTGTTTTTGCCTTTGTTTTCCTTTCCTGGGGAGACCTATACAAAAAAATATTGCTAAGGCTGCTGTCCCAAGAGTTTACTGCCTATGTTTTCTTTTAGAAGTTTTATGGTTTCAGGTCTTATGTTTAGGTCTTTGATACATTCTGAGTTTATTTTTGTGTGTTGTGTAAAAAAGTGGTCCAGTTTCATTCTTTTGCATGTAGCTGCCCCGTTTTCTCAACACCATTTATTGAAGACACTATCTTTTCCCCACTGTATATTTTTGCCTTTTTTGTCATAGATTAATTTTACCATATAACCTTGGGTTTATTTCTGGGCTTTCTATTCTGTTCCATTGATCTATGTGTCTCTGTGCCAGTACCATACTGTTTTGATTATTGTAGATTTGTAGTATAGTTTGAAATCTGGGACTGTGATACCTCCAGATTTGTTCCTTGCTCAAGATTGGTTTGGCTATTTGGGGTCTCTTGTGGTTCCATACACATTTTAGGATTATTCTAGTTTTGTGGGAGATGCTATGGGTATTTTGATAGGGACTGTATTGAATCTGTGGATTGCTTTGGGTAGTATGGACATTTTATTTTATTTATTTATTTATTTTTAAAGATTTTATTTATTTATTTGACAGAGTGAGAGAGCGCAAGCAGGGGGAGCAGCAGAAGGAGAGGGAGAAGCAGGCTCCCCACTAAGCAGGGAGCCCGACGTGGGGCACGATCCCAGCACCCCAGGATCATGACCTGAGCTGAAGGCAGCCACTTAACCAACTGAGTCACCCAGGCACCCAATTTTATTTATTTTTTTCAGATTTTATTTATTTATTTGAGAGAGAGAGAGATACTGAGAGCAAGGGCGGAAGGGAGAAGGACAAGCAGATTCTGCACTGAGCACAGAGCCTGATGCAGGGCTTGATCTCAAGACCCTGAGATCATGACCTGAGCCAGAATCAAGAGTGGACACTTAATCAACTTAACCACCCAACTGCCCCTGGATGTTTTAACAATATCAATTCTTCCAATCTGTGAGCATGGTATATCTTTTATTTATTTGTGCCATCTTTAATTTCCTTCATCATTGTTCTATAGTTTTCAGAGTACACATCTCCTACCTCCTTGGTTAAATTTATTCCTAGGTATATTGTTATTTTTGATGTATTTGTTTTCTTAATTTCTTTTTCTGATAGTTATTAGTATATAGAAACAACAGATTTCCATATGTTGATTTTTGTATCTTGTGATTTTACTGAATTCATTTATTCTAATAGTTTTTTTGGTGGAGTGTTTAAGGTTTTCTTTCTTCTTCTTTTTTTTTTTTTAAGATTTTATTTGTCAGAGAGAGAGAGTAAAGCAGAGGGAGCAGCAGGCAGAGGGAGAAGCAGGATCCCTGCCGAGCAAGGAGCCCAGTGTGGGACTCGATCCCAGAACCCCGAGACCATGACCCAAGCCAAAGGCAGACACTCAACCAGCTGAGCCACCAGGCGTCCCATAGGGTTTTCTATATATAGTATCATGTCCTCTGCAAATAGTGACAGTTTAACTTCTTTCTTACCAATTTGGATGCTTTTTATTTCTTTTTTGTGTCTAATTACTGTGGCTAGGACTTCCAGTACTACGGTGAATAAAAGTGGTGAGAGTGGGCATCCCTGTCTTGTTCCTGACCTTAGAGGAAATTGAGTATAATGTTAGCTGTGGGTTTGTATGGCCTTTATTATGTTGAGGTATATTTCTTCTGTACCCGTGTTGTTGAGAGTTTCTATCATGAATGGATGTGTTGAATTTTGTCAAATACTTCTGTATCTATTGAGACGATCTTAATTTTTATTCTTCATTTTGTTAACATGGTGTACCACAATGATTGATTTGCAGATATTGAACCATTCTGCTTTGCTAGATTAAATCCCACTTGATAGTGGTGAATGATCCTTTTAATGTGTTTTCAAGTTCGGTTTGCTAATATTATGTTGAAGATTTTTACATTTATGTTTATCAGGGATATTAGTCTGTAAGTTTTTCGGGGGTGGGGTAGTGTCTTTGTCTGGTTTGGCATCAGGGTAATGCTGGCCTTGTAGAATGAATCTGAAAGCATTCCTTCCTCTTCTGTTTTTTTGGAATAGTTTGAGAAGGATAGATACTATAACCTATATGGTTTGGTAGAGTTCACTTGTGAAGCCATCTGGTCCTGGACTTCTGTTTGTAGGGAGTTTTTTGATTATTGATTGAATTTTGTTCCTAATAATTGGTCTGTTCAGATTTTCTGTTTCTTCTTGACTCAGCCTTGGAAGACTGTATATTTCTAGGAATATATCCATTTCTTCTAGGTTGTTCAATTTGTTGGCCTATAATTTTTCATTGTAGTGTCTTATAATCCTTTGTATTTTTTGTGGTCTCATTTGTAACTTCTCTTTCATTTCTGATTTTATTTATTTTGGTTCTCTCATTTTTTTCTTCAAGAATCTGACTAAAGGTTTGTCAATTATGTTTTATCTTCTCAGTGAACCAGCTTAGTTTCTTTGGTCTTTTCTGGTTTTTTAGTCTATATTTCATTTATTTCCACTCTGATTTTTATTGTTTTCTTCCTTCTAATAACTTTGGTCTTTGTTCTTTTTTTTTGTTCATTTTGGTGTAAGGTTAGATTGTATATTTGAGATTTTTCTTGTTTCTTGAGGTAGGCCTATATCACTAATAAACTTCCCTCTAAGAACTGCTTTTGCTGCATCCCAAAAATTTTGAACCATTGTTTCCATTTTCATTTGTCTCTAGGTATTTTTTATTTTTCCTCCTTGATTTCATTTGATCCATTGGTTGGTTGTTGTATGTTTTTTAGTCTCCACATGTTTGTGTTTTTTTCCAGTTTTCTTCTTGTAATTGATTTCTAGTTTCATACTGTTGTGGTTGGAAAAGATGCTTATATGATTTCACTCTTCTTAAATTTATTGAGACTTGTTTTGTGGCCTAACATGTGATCTATCCTGGAAATGTTCCATGTGTACTTGAAAAGAATGTGTATTCTGCTGCTTTTGGATGGAATGTTTTGTATATATCTGTTAAGTCCATCTGGTCTAATGTGTTGTTCAAAGTCACTGTTTACTTATTGATTTTTTTTGTCTGGATGATCTATCTATTGATATAGTGGGGTGTTAAAATCTCCTACTGTTATTGTATTCCTGTCAATTTCTCTCTTTGTTTCTGTTAATATTTGTTTCACATATTTAGGTGCTCCTATGTGTGGTGCGTAGATACTTACAATTGTTATATCCTCTTGTTGGATTCACCCCTTTATCATTATGTAATGCCCTTCTTTGTCTCTTGTTACAGTCTTTGTTTCAAAGTCTGTTTTGTTTGACACAAATATTGCTATCCGAGCTTTTTTTTCCCCACTTCCATTTGCATGGAATATCTTTATATCACTTTCAGTCTCTGTTTTTCTTAGGTCTGAAGTGAGTCTCTTTTAGGAAGCATATAAATGGATCTTGTTTATCCATTCTGTCACCCTATTTCTTTTGATTGGAGCATTTAGTCCATTTACATTTAAAGTTACTGATGGGTATGTACTTATTGCCATTTTTGTCCATTGTTTTTGGTTGTTTTTATAGTTCTCTGTTCATTTCTTCTTTTGGTCTCTTCCTTTGTGATTTGATGACTTTCTTTGGTGTTAGGTTTGGATTTCTTTCTCTTTATTTTTTGTGTATATATTCCAGGTTTTTGGTTTGTGGTTACCATGAGGTATATATATAGCAATCTGTGTATATGGCAGTGTTATTAAGTTGATGGGCACTTAAGTTTGAACACATTCTAAAAGCGCTACATTTTTACTTCCTCCTCCAAGTTGTATGTATGTAATGCTTTACATCTTTTTATAATTTTGCTAATTTTATCTTTTAACCTTCATACTATTTTTATAAGTGATAGATCTACCTTTTTTTTATGGACTTTAAAAATATTTTTATTTAAATCCAATTACTTAACATACAGTGTATTATTAGTTTCAGAGGTAGAGTTCAGTGATTGATTCATCGGTTGCATATAACACCCAGTGCTCGTTACATCACATGCCCTCCTTGATGCCCATCACCCAGTTATCCCATCCCCCATCCAGATCTACTACTACCTTTTAATGTATGTTTGCTTTTACCAGTGAAATTTTTTCCTTTCATAATTTTATTTATGGCCTTTTCTTTTCCAATTAAGAATTCCCTTTAACATTTCTTGTAAGGTTGATTTAGTAATGATGAACACCTTTAACTTGTTGTCTAGGAAACTATTTCTCCTTCAGTTCTGAATGATAACCTTGCCAGGTAGAGTATTTTGTTTTTAGGTTTTTTTCCTTTCAGCATTTTGAATATATCATGTCCCACCCCCTTCTGGCCTGCAAATTTTGTGCTGGGAAATCAGCTGACAGCCTTACGGAGTTTCCCTTGTATGTAACTGTTTGCTTTTCTCTTGCTGCTTTTAAGATTTTCTTTAACTTTTGCCATTTTAATTATTATGTATCTTGGTATGGATCTCTTTGGGTTCATCTTGTTTGGGGCACTCTTTCATTCCTGGACTTGGATGTCTGTTTCTTTTCCCAGGTTAGGAAAGTTCTTAGCTATTATGTGTTTGAGTAAGTTTTCTACCCCTTTCTCATTGTCTTCTCCTCCTTGGACCCCTATAATGTGAACGCTGATATGCTTGACATTTTCACAGAATTCCCATTAGTAACCCTCATTTTTTTAAAAATTCTTTTTCATTTTCACTGTTAAGCTTTATTGTTTTCCACTTTTCTGTCTTCCAGATCTCTGATCCATTCTTCTGCATCTTTCTTTCTTTCTTTTATTTATTTTATTTATTTATTTATTTATTTATTTATTTATTTAAAGATTTTATTTATTTGACAGAGAGCAAGATCACAAGCAGACAGACAGGCAGGCAGAGAGAGAGGGAGAAGCAGGCTCCCTGCTAAGCACAGAGCCTGATGCGGGGCTCGATCCCAGGACACCGGGATCATGACCCGAGCCAAAGGCAGATGCTTAACCAACTGAGCCACCCAGGTGCCCCTCTTCTGCATCTTTTAATCTGTTGATTCCCTCTAGTGTATTTTTTCATTTCAATTATTGTATTCTTCAGCTCTGACTGGTTCTTTTTTATATTTTCTATTCTGTTGTTGAAGTTCTAACTTACTTCATTCAATCTTTTCTCAAGCCTGGTGAGTCTCTTTATGACTATTACTTTGAGCTCTTTAATTTTGGTTTTGTCTGTTCTCTCATTTTGAACATGTTCCTCTGTCCCTTCATTTTGTCTGAATCTGTATTTCTATGTATTAGGTAGGTCAGCTACATCTCCTGGTCTGAAAGTAGTGGTCTTATGTAGAAGACAGCCTTTGGTATCTGGTAGTGTGGTCCCCCCTGGTCACCATAACCAGGTGTTCCAAGGGTGTCCCCTGTGTTGGCTGCATGTACTCTCCTGTAGGCATGTTGGTGTTGCAGATTTTTTTCTCCATCAGTGCCCTCGGTTCTTGGTCACACCACTTTGAAGAATGAAGAGGTAGACCAGACAGAGTGGTGGGCAGCAAAGCAAGCTTTATTGAGTAATTTATTGAGGGATAGCAAAGTCATAGTACAAAGGTCCCAAGGAGGGAAGGGACCTGAAAGGGTTGCCACCAAAGTTTTTAGGTCTAGGGGTTTTATGGGCTTGTTGGTGAGCTATTTCAATCTGATTAACCCTCCCTGCCCCTGTCATCCAATCAGATTTTTTTCACCTATCTATCATAATGGGAAAGGGTGGAGGACTCCTTCCAGGGCAGTGTAAAATCCTTTTAAGGGTGGTTTCCTCTTAGGGTGGGGCCCTTGTCCCTCCCTGCCTGCCTGCCTTCCAGTTATCACTTCATCACACAGCTGACCCTCAGCGTGGCTGTCAGCAATGACAGGCTGCACCCTCTGGCAGGGGGCACTGGTGGGCAGGGTTTGCCCCCTTGCATGGCTGCTGAGTGGCCCAGCTGTAGCTTTTGGGGACATGCTAGTCGGTGGGGCCAGCCATCAGCCCTGTTATCTGCAATGACTGGCTTCTACTCTGGGTACACTGGTGGGCAGGGCTTGCCCCTCCTTTATTCCCATGGCTAGCTGAGAGACCCCACTCTGGCTAGTATGGGCATGCTGGTGGGAGGGCTGGTTCCCTCGCTCTTCAGGGCAGGAGTCTGGAGGTGTGCTTGGAGAGGTACCTCCCAGTTAGAGCTGCCTGCCAGGTATGACAGAGCAGTACTTGCCCCAGGGGAATGTTGGTCGCTACTGAGACTGCCCTCCAGGTATGATGGGGTGGGAGCCACCAGGGAGGGGCGCCTGCCAGGTGGGGCAGGTCCACAGGGGAATGCTGGGGCTGGGCAAGCATGCTTGCAGGGTAGGTAGAGAGTGCCAGAACAGGCTCCCACAAGTGCCTGGCCAGCTAAGTTGAAGGAGGGCAAGAAAAGTGGCACCCTCTAGCATTTCCATTTTCCAAGAAAGTTCCTGCAGATTCCTGTCCCCTCCAATACACATTCCAAAATTAGTCAGTAAATCTCCTTCACTTAAAACCCAGGTGCTAGGCACTTTCCCGACCCCACTTCAGTGCTGGGTCTTGGACTGGGTGATAGTAGTGCCCTGGCCCTTTAAGTGGAGTCTCTGTTTCCTATAGCCTTGTGGCTCTCCCAGAAATAAGCCCCCTTGATTTTCAGAACTTGATGTTATGAGGTCTCGTCTTTCTGGTGCAGGTCCCAGGGCCAGGTGTCCCCATTCTGGGGCTTGATCTCCTGGCTCCTCCATGCCTGTGATACCTATCCCTCTTGCTGTGGTTTGCAACCTTGGGGGTTTGGTTCACCATCTGTGTCTCTGCCCTTTCTCCTCTTCTCTCTCTCTCTCCCCCTTTTTTATTTAAAGATTATTTATTTATTTGAGAGAGAGCACGTGCCCTGAGTTGGGGGAGGGGCAAAGGGAGAGGGACAAACAGACTCCCCACTGAGCAGGGAGCTGATGCAGGGCTCAATCCCAGGACCCTGGGATCATGACCTGAGCCAAAGGCAGATGCTTAACTGAGCCACCCAGGTGTCTCTCCCTGCTCCCCATCTTGTGGTCTTCTTATGTCTTTAGCTGTGGAAGATCTGTTCTGCCAGTCTTTAGGTCACTTTCAGAGTGAGTTTTATCACAAGTAGTTGTTGCCTCTGTATGTCCTTGATAGGAGGTGAGCTCAGGATCCTCCTATTCTTTCTTTCCCGTCTCTCCTAGACTCCAAGTTGTTAATATATTCTAGATAACAGTTCCATTACCAGATATGTGATTTGCAAAATTTTCATCCCATTTCTTTGTGATTTCTTTTCACTTTCTTCATGGTGCTCTTGGAAGCACAGATGTTTTTAATTTTCATGAGGTCTCATTTATCAGTTTTTTTGTTGTTGCTTGTACTTTGTTTCACATAAGAAACCATTACCTAATCAAAGGTCAGTGAAGATTTACAATCCCTATGCTTTCTTCTAGGAGGTAGTTTTAGCTCTTACGTTGCAATCATTGATCCATTTGAGTTACTTTTTATATACGGTGTGCGGTAGGGTATCAAACTTTGTAATCTTTTGCTTGTGGAAATCCAGTTGTCCCAGCACCATTTGTTGAAAAGACTATTATTTCCCCCATTGAATTATCATGGCAGCCATTTTGAATATCAGTTAAACATAAACGTAGAAGTTTATTTCTCAGCTCTCAGTTCTGTTCCACTGATCTGTGTCTGTCCTTATCCTAGTACCACACAGTTTTGATTATTGTAGCTTTGTAGTAAGTTTCGGAACCGTGAAGTGTGAGTCCTCTCAACTTTTTTCTTTTCAGGGTTGTTTTGGCTAATTTACTCAGTTTTGCTGTGAACCTACAACTGTTCTAAAAAATAATGTCCATTAAAAAAAAAAAACCTACCCCTACGTTGTAATATTGGGATTGTGGTAAATTCTTTTTGCATTTCTTTATTCCCCAAACTTTCTGTAATATATAATTGTGTTAAATTTTACAATTTTAGCAAAGTTTTGGCTAATAGAATAAGTTTTTAACTCAAGAGGCAAATTTAGCTCTGTAGATAAAAATTCAAGTTACCTAGCTTTCCAGGAAGAGTGTGTGAAGGTGAGAGTGTAAGATCATGGGTAGAAATGAGCCTGTCTCAAATTTAGTATTCCAGCTTCTTGATCCTCTTTATCTCTCCAGTTAGCTTCCTTCAGTTTATTCTCTGCCTTTTTACTCTCCATTAAAAGCCCTCCCTTACACACCAGCTTAGGACTTTACTCAGAACCTTTAGATGAAATTTTGGGAATCTGGCTGGTTTGTATAATTGCCATTGATAACTGGAATGAATGGCAGCTGAGTAGCATGAGGGCAAGGAGCCAGATAATGCAATCTGAGCCACAGAAGCCACTTTGATGGAACATAAGAGGGGGAGAAAGGAAGCCATCCAAGCAGCACTCTTTAATAGCCTTCTCTGCCCCTCTTGTGTTCTTTCAGTTTTTTTGCATCTGTATATGTTGTTTTCTTATGATACTGTATGCTTTTTAAGGGCGGATATCTGCAAGTGGTGCTAGGGCTAGTTAGAAGTTTAAATAGATACACAGAGAATTAAGCCATGTGGCTTGGTGACAGACTGCTGTTCATATGTTGTAAGTGCTGCTACAGTGTGTGTGTGTGTGTGTGTGTGTGTGTGTGTGTATGTTCTAAATAGTTTGGGGGTTTTCTTTCCAGTTTAAGCAATATTAAAATCTCAGTATATTGAGATACTTTATAGATTTTGCATATAATAGGTGTCCATTTGAGGTTTGTTGTAAAACAAAAGCATGTTTTATAAACACACTAAAGATTAATGTCAATCACAAACCAAATTTTGTGGCATTATGACTTTGAAGTATTAAGGTGATTTTTACTGTATAGTTTTCTACAATCAAAAGAAGGGGAAAAACAGTTCTTAATTTCAGTTTTTAAAAATTGTGGTATATTAATTGTGGCCTTCAGAAATGTAAAGTCACACTTTTTTCATTCTTGTAAGGTTTAAAACAATCGTTTCTTATATAGATTAAAGGAAAAAAGACTGCAATTATCCAGATTTCCAGAAATAAACACAAAACTGTAGTTTTGACTCCATTTTTTCAAAAAGTACCTGCCATTTTTGGAGGTAGATTATCAGTTGTGGGCTTTGACTTTTTTAATGTCATGGAAAACCTATACCCTTCAAATTTCAGACTCAAAATTTGTTCTAAACAGTGTTTATTTTATCAAATACCTTTTCTCCCACTTGAAACTCCATTCATAATACTTGTGTTTTTTTTACTGTGTCTCCTTTTTCTGGCTTGTGTACTCATGGACTTGTGCTTCTGGCCAAGATGAATTAAGAGAGATTGATTTACTCTCTTGGCTGTAATCACATAACAAACAAAAACCCCAGAAAAAATATATGAAGTTTCAAACACTGAACAAGAAGCAGCACAAGACAGTGATCACCAAGAAACCAGAAACAGATGAGCCCTACAATTATCCTAGCTTACTATATGGAGAGAGTTTCCAGGCTGCAGTGTAAGGAGGGGGCAGCTCAGCTGTCGCCTTGAGTTAAAGAGACCGAGCTGGAGTCAGAGGAGGCCAGGGTGGCTGCAGTTAGGGAAGGAGAGAGCTGCACAAAGAGAGAACTCCACAGGTCTGCAAAGTCCCTCTTAAATCTTGAGATGAGTGCTGATCAGCACATGTATTTTATGGAAGCTACCCAAAGCCAGGAAAGAACCACCCAAAAGGATTATAGGGAACAATCTCTGATTCTTTCTCAGTTTGTGTTCCCAACAGCCACAGAGGAAAATATGTCATAGGATATTGGGTAGAATACTCAGAAAGGTATTGCCTCAGCGGTGGGGCAAATGCCTTAAACTAAAGACTGCTCTGGTCCCTTCTGACAAAGCTTAAAAACAGACCTCAGAAGGATCAAGCTATTTCCAAGTAGTTTAACTGCATCCCAGAACAAAGCTTAATATTTATAATTATGCAAAAATATTTAGTACTCACCAAGGTAAAATTCACATTTGGCTTCCAATAAAAAATATTAGATTTGGAATGAAGCAGAAAAATACAGCCCCTGAGGAGGAAAATCAATAAGTCAAAACAGAGACACAGATGATAGAATTAGTGGACAAAGACATTAAAACATTTATTATGACTATATTCTATATGTTCAGGGTATTACTGGAAAGATTGAGAATGTCAAATACAGGTATGTAATATATTTTAAAGACCCAAATTGAACATCTAAATATGAAAACTACAATGTGTGAGATGAAAAATATACTTCATGAGATTTACAGCAAATTAGTGCAGGAGAAAAGATTAGTAAACTTGAAGCCAAACCAGTATGAATCATCAAAAATAAAGGAAATAAAGACTGGGAAAAAATCAGTGAGCTATGAGACAACTTCAGGTGGTTGAATGTACATGTAATTGTAGTCTTGAGAGGAGAGGGTGCAGAAAAAATTTTTGAAGAAACAATGGCCAAATTTTTCCAGATTTCAAAAAAACTGTAAGTTCAGAGATCCAAGAAAAAGAGGAAAAGGGGACAAACACAGATGTGACAAATAGAAAACAAATAGCAAAATGTTAAGTTTACACCAATCTATATTAATAATCACATGAACTATAAATGACCTAAACAACACAGTTAAAAGGCAGAACTTAGTAGATGGAGTAAAAAAGCAAGACTCAACTGTATGCTGCCTACAAGAAACCTACTGTTCATATTAAGATCCCAAATAGGCTAAAAGTAAAAGGTTTGCAAAGGATATTCCATACTAATACTAATCAAGAAAGTTGGAATAACTATATTAATTTCAGACGAACTAGATTTTATTTTTTTATTTTTTTATTTTTTTTTAAATTTTTATTTATTTATTTGACAGAGAGAGACACAGCGAGAGAGGGAACACAAGCAGGGGGTGTGGGAGAGGGAGAAGCAGGCTTCCCACTGAGCAGGGAGCCCGATGTAGGGCTCGATCCCAAGACGCCAGGATCATGACCTGAGCTGAAGGCAGCTGCCCAACGACTGAGCCACCCAGGCGCCCTTAAGATTTTATTTATTTATTTGACATAGAGAGAGAGAAGGGGAGAGAGAGAGAGAGAGAGAGAGAGAGAGAACAGCGGGGGTGGGGGGAGTGGGAGAGGGAAAAGCAGACTCCCCGCTGAGCAGGGAGCCTGATGTGGGACTTGATCCCAGGACCTTGGGATCATGACCTGAGCCAAAGGCAGACGCTTAACTGACTGAGCCACCCAGATGCCCCAGACGAACTAGATTTTAGAACAAAAAATATTACCAGGAATAAAGAAGATCATTTCATAATGATAAAGGGTCAGTTCAAAAAGTGGAATTAATAGTCCTAAATATTTATACACCTAAAAAGCTTCAAAATATATGAATCATAAACTGACAGAACTGAAAGGAGAAACAAATCCACATTACAGTTGGGGATTTCAATACCTTACCTCTCAACTGGTAGAATAAGATAAAATATCAGTAATGATTTAGAAGATTTAAATACTGTCACCCAATTGACCTAATTGACATTTATTTGACATCTACCCAGTACAACAGAATACACATTTTGTTCAATTGCACAGAGAACATTTACTAGTATAGACCACATTTTGGTCCCTAAAATAGTGTCAATAAATTTAAAATTACTTATATCATAAAAAGTAAGTCATCTGACAAAGAGAATTAAATTTAAAATTGATAACAGAAAACTATCTGGAAAACCCCTAAATATTTATAAACTAATACATCTTTAAGAAATTTATGGGTCAAAGGAAAAAAAATCAAAGTTGAATTTAGAAAGTATTTTGTACTGAGTGGAAATGAAAACAGTGTATCAAAATTTGTGGGAAGTAGTTAATGAAAGTGCTCAGAGGAAAATTCTTAACATTATATGCCTGTGTTAGAGAAAAAGTAAGGTTGCAAATCAGTGTGTTGAGCCTCCACCTTAAGAAACTAGAAAAAGAAGAGAAAATTAAACCCAAAGTAAGCAGAAGAAATGAGTTAATGATAAAAGCCAAAACCAATGAAACAGTAGAAAGTCAATGAAATCAAAAGCTGGCTCTTTGAGAAGACCAGTAAAATTGATAAGCCTCCAGCCTAATGGATCAGGAAAGAGAAGACACAAGTCACCAAAATCAGGAACAAAAGAGTTGGCAAAGCTGCAGATCCTATAGGTATTAAAAGGATAAATAAGACAGTGATATTAATTACTTTATGCCAGGATATTAGATGAAATGGGCAGATTCCTTAAAAGACAAAATACCAACACTTACTCAAGAAGAAACAACCTGAATAATCCTTTATGTATTAAGGACTTTATATTCCCCCAAATAAAATTCTGGACCCAGGTGACTTCCCTGATAAATTCTACCAAACATTTTAAGAAGTCATAATACCAGTTTTACACAAATTCCTACATAAAATTGATGAGGAGAGAATACTGCTTAACTTACTCTGTGATACTGGTATTATCTTGATATTAAAACCAGACAGTGGTGCCTAGCTAGCTCAGTTGGTAGAGCATATGACTCTTGATCTCAGAGTTGTAAGTGCAAGCCCCACGTTGGGTGTAGAGATTACTTAAAAAATAAAATAAATAATAAATAAATCCATCCATTCAAATATATTGCAAGAAAAAAATTATAGACCAATATTCCTTATGAGCACAGTCATAAAATTCTTAACAAAATTTTAGCAAATTGACCCCAACAACATGTAAGATGGATAAAGTACAATGACCAAATGGGATTTGTCCCAGGAATGCAAACAGTAATCCCTCATTATTTGTGGTTTCACTTCCTATGGTTTCAGTTACCTGTGGTCAACTGCGGTCCAGTAGCCTATGATTCTCCTGATATATCCTTAGAAGGTCAATAGTAGCTTAACACTACGTCACAATACCTACATCATTCACCTCCCTTCCTCTCATTGTGTAGGCATTTTATCATCTCACATCCTCACGAGAAGGGTGAGTACAGTTCAATTAAGATATTTTGAGGGGTGCCTGGGTGACTCAGTTGTTAAGTGTCTGCCTTCGGCTCAGGTCATGATCCCAGGGTCCTGGGATCCAGCCCCGCGTCGGGCTCCCTGCTCGGTGGGAAGCCTGCTTCTCCCTCTCCCACTCCCCCTTCTTGTTTTCCCTCTCTCGCTGTGTCTCTGTCAAATAAATAAAAAATCTTTTAACAAAGATATTTTGAGAGAGAGAGACCACATTTATGTAACTTTTATTTTATGTTATAATTGTTCTAGTTTATTATTATGTCATTAATCTCTTACTGTGCCTAATTTATAAATTAGTCTTTATCACAGATATGTATGTATAGGAAAAAACATAGTAAATATAGGGTTTGCTACTATTTGTAATTTCAGGCATCCACTGGGGATCTTAGGTTGTTGTATCTCCTGCAGTGGGGGAGTACTGTGTACCACATTACACATTAACAAAGAAAAAGGAGGAAAAAAAAGATTAACTCATTAGATACAGAAAAGCATTTAACAAAATCCAACGTGCATTGCTGATAAAAACTCTCAATAAACTAGGGAAAAAAGGAAACTTCCTGAATCTGATAAAGAGCATCTATGAGAAACCAAATAGCTGAAATCATACTTAAGACTGAAAGACTAAATCTTTTCCAAGATCAAGAACAAGAAAAAAATATTCACTGTCACCACTTCTATTCAACCTTGTACTGGAGGTTCTATCCAGTGGAATCAGGCAAGAAAAAGAAATAAAAGACCTCTAGATTGAAAGAAAAGAGTAAACTCTTTATTTACAGATGACATGATTCCCTAGGATTTCTTTTTCTTTTTTTTTTTAAGATTTTATTTATTTATTTGAGAGAGAGAGAACACAAGCAGGCAGAGCAGCAGGCAGAGGGAGAGGGAGAAGCAGGCTTCCTGTGGAGCAGGGAGCCCGATGCAGGGCTCGATCCCAGGACCCTGGGATCATGACCTGAGCGGAAGGCAGAGACTTAACCAACTGAGCCACCCAGGCACCCCTCCCTAGGATTTCTAAAAAATAAAAAAAATAAAAATAAATGCTTCCAGAACAATTAAGTGCACTTAACAAAGTTGCAGGATACAAGATCAATATAGAAAAGTCAATTGTATTTCTGTATACTGGCAAATAAATAGTCAGAAGTTGAAATTTAAAAAGAATACCATTTATAGTAAAATTTTAAAAATTAATACCTAGGGATAAATTGTGTACAAGATGTGTAAGATGTCTATACTGGAAACTATAAAATATTACTGAGAAAAAATAAAGAAAACCTAAGTAAATGAAGAGCTATTATGTTCAAGGATTGGAAGACTTAGTATTGTCAATTCTCTCTAAAAATGTAGATTCGGTACAAAAAAATAAAAAATAAAAAAAATAAAATAAAAATGTAGATTCGGTACAATCCCAATCAGAATCCCAGCAGGCAATTTGTAGAAAGTGATAAGCTGTTTTTTTTTTTTTAAGATTTTATTTATTTATTTGAGAGAGAGAGAATGAGAGAGAGAGAGAGCATGAGGAAGGGAGGGTCAGAGGGAGAAGCAGACTCCCCGCCGAGCAGGGAGCCCGATGTGGGACTTGATCCCGGGACTCCAGGATCATGACCTGAGCCGAAGGCAGTCGCTTAACCAACTGAGCCACCCAGGCGCCCTGATAAGCTGGTTTTAAAAATTCATATGGAAATGAAGGTCCTAGAGTAACCAAAACAATTTTGATGAAGAACAAAGAGGATTTAACACTATCTGACTTCTAAAACTTATTATAGCTATAATAATCAAAACAGTGGTATTGATGTAAAGATAAACAAATAGATCCACGGAACAGAGAGTCCAGAAAAAAATATGGTCAGTTAATTTTTGAGTGTGGTGCCAAGGAAATTAAATGGAAAAAGAATAGTCTTTTCAATAAATGGAACAATTTGATACTCCTATACAAAAAAACTGAATCATACCTTAATCCATACTTTTCATCATATATAAAAGTTAATTCAGAATTGGGGTACCTGGGTGGCTCAGTTGGTTAAGCATCTGATTCAGCTCAGATCATGATCTCAAGGTCCAGGTATCAAGTCCCTTGTCGGGCTCTGCATTCAGCGGGGAGTCTGTTTCTCCCTCTTCCTTCTGCCCCTCCTCCTGCTCTGGTGTGGACGCACGCTCTCTCTCTTTCTCTCTCAAATAAATAAATAAAATTGTTAAAAAACAAAGTTAATTCAAAATTAAAAAGAGACATGTTTCCACTTATATGAAATTCTATAAAATACAAACTATTCAAAAAGCAGATCAGAGGTTGTCTGGAGACTGAGCTGGAGAGGTATGAATTATAAAAGTATGCAAGAGGGGTGCCTGGGTGACTCAGTCGGTTAAGCATCTCCCTTCAGCTCAGGTCATGATCCCAGGGTCCTGGGATTGAGCCCCGCATCAGGCTCCCTGCTTCTCCCTCTCCCTGTATATCCCTCCCCACCCCATACTCTTGCTGTCTCTCTCAAATAAATAAAGTCTTAAAAGTACACAAGAAAAAATTTTGGGGTGACAGATATGTCCATTATCTTGATTGTAGTGATGGCTTTATAGATCTATATACATATGTCAAAAATTACCAAGTTGTATACTTTAAATATGTGCAATTTATTATTTTTTAAAGATTTTATTTATTTATTTGATAGAGAGCACAAGCAGGGGGAGCAGCAGGCAGAGGGAGAAGCAGGTTCCCCGCTGAGCAGGGAGACTGACGCTGGGCTCAGTCCCAGGACCCTGGGATTATGACCTGAGCCGAAGGCAGACGCTCAACCGACTGAGCCACCCAGGTGCCCCAAAATATGTGCATTTTATTGTGAAGTATATGTCACTACTGTTTTTAAACTGTACTTGAGTATTCTTCAGTGTTTATATTTTGCTGCTCAAATTTCAGGACCACATAAGGGACTCAGTTTTTTAAATAATTTTTCAGTGATTAAGTTTGAGGTGGGAAAACATGCATTGTGTATTATCAAGTTCACTTATAGTTTTAACTTATCACAAAACTGAAAAACTGTAATAAATGTTCCAACTTGGGCTTTCTGAAATTATAAAGGAATTTTCAGAATGATACATATCAAATATTAGATTTAATTTTATTTTCAGATTAGAACGTTGTTCAACTGGATGATAAATAGATAGGAAAGAATGTTACAAGAACCCTAAAGATAAAATGGAGGAAATCAACAGAATTTTAGGCTTGGGAGAAATTCTTAGGATTTTGATTTGATGACTAGGTATCTATGTAAATAATGGCCCCTCAAATATGTCCACATCCTAATCTCTGGAATTTGTTAATATGTTACCTTACACAGTAGAAGGGACTTTGCAGATGTGATTAAAGGCTTTGAGATGGGGAGATTATCTTGGATTATACACATGGGCCCAACATAATCACAGGGGTTCTTAAGAAATTTAAGAAAGCAGACAAACTTTCCTGGCTGTGGTCAGAGGGAGATGTGACTGCAGAAGAGTGATCAGAGACATATACAATATTGCTGTTTTGAAAATAGAGGAAGGAGCCATGAGCCAAGGAATGTGGGCAGCCTCTAGAATCTGGAAAAAAGCAAGGAAATAGAGTCTGTAGAAGGAATGCAGCCCTACTAACACCTTGATTTTTTGCCCACAGAGCTCTATTTCTGACTCCAGACTGTAAGATAATAAATGTGTATTACCTAAGCGGTTAAATTTGTGGTAATTTGTTACTGCAGCTATAAAATACGAATACAGTATCCAGGGTGGTAAAGTTCAGAATTAATAGTGTTTTGCCAGAGCGTTGTAATGGAAAGTGCACTCTGTAATACCAAAATAACTTTTTCCATTCCTTGGGAATTGTTTTCCCTTCCACATTTCAAATCTCATTTTCCCATAAAGTAAAATGTGTATTTATTCATTAAAAAGTAATTCTAAATATAAAATATTAGAGTTGAAATAAATCTTAGATATCATTCTAGTCTGACCTCCTGAAATTTACAGATGGAGAAACTAAGAAACAGCCAAAGATTCCATAGCTAGTTACCAATAGATTGGAGCTTAAATTCAAGCATGGTTTGTGTTCTATCATATATACCCTTAGAAATTTTTTCTGGAATTGTGAAATATCTGAGTCACTTGTTGGAAGAGGGTGTTTACTTAGATAGTTGAATCTTTGTCTAATGACAAGATTAATTGTGGGATTATTTTGTCACCTTGGAAGGCCCTAAGAACCTGATCCTTAAGAGATGGAATACGTCACATTAACAAACTTCACTGGTCAGTAACTTGACATGCGTATGGGGGAAGGTACCAACTCAGTGGCTCAAATGGAGGGGTTTGGGAGATGGTGGGGACACATCAGAAATAAATTTCCCAGGACACCTGGGTGGCTCAGTCGGTTAAACGTCTGCCTTTGGCTCAGGTCATGATCCCAGGGTCCTGGGATCGAGCCCTGCTTCGGGCTCCTTGCTCAGCAGGGAGCCTGCGTCTCCCTCTGCCTGCCTCTCCCTCTGCTTGTGTGCGCTCTCTCGCTCTCTCTCTCTCTGACAAATAGATAAAATCTTTACCAAAAAAAATAATAAATTTTCCTTATTCTTTTTTCTTTTTTTAAGATTTTATTTATTTATTTGACAGAGAGAGACACAGCGAGAGAGGGAACACAAGCAGGGGGAGTGGGAGAGGGAGAAGCAGACTCCCCCGCAGAGCAGGGAGCCCAATGTGGGGCTTGATCCCAGGACCCTAGGATCATGACCTGAGCCGAAGGCACATGCTTAACGACTGAGCCACCCAGGTGCCCCAGATTTTCCTTATTCTGGCCTAGGATCTGTTACAGTGTTATAGATTCTTTCTCCAGACTTCTCCCCAAACACTGCGTCTCTCCTATAAAGGAAGATCCACTCGTTCTCAAAACCCAGTGCCCAGACAGAGGCCTCTAGACATCAAACCTGAGAGCAGCACTCGTTCCCTTCTGTGTCCTCAGTTGCTGTTCTCCTCCCACACTTTTATGGTGGGGATTTAAGGAAGCCAAGGTTTTTGTTCCTTCTACATAAGATTTTGTTCACGGACCCAAAATGCTGTTCTCATACAGTTTTTCTCTTGGACATAATAATGGACCTTTGGAAAGAATATTAAAGCCATGTCTTAAATCTGCTTAATTTATATTACAGTGCTTTGTTATATTTTTTAAATTTTATTTATTTATTTGAGAGAGACAGACAGACAACCAACCGGGGGCAGGGGGGCAGAGGGAAAGAGAGAGAGAAGAAAGCAGGATCCCCGCTGGGCAGGGAGCCCGATGTGGGGCTCAATCCCAGGACCCTGAGATCATGACCTGAGCCGAAGGCAGATGTTTAACCGACTGAGCTCCCAGGCGCCCCTATATTACAGTGCTTTAATAAGATAATACTATAAGAGAATACAATATGATACAGAACTTTTATCCTAGGTTTCTTCCCTCTGCATTCCAGCTCTCTAAACCATCTCTTCCTCCAGTTGTGATTTAATGTATCCTCAGAGATTGGCAGCTGGGTGTAGTCTTCTGTTCTTGACTGCCCATGTTTAAGCCAAACTGATGAATTAATAAGATGAATCTGCTGTGTGTGTGTATGTACAGCCAGTATACTTACAGTGCACTTCAGAGATATGCTAATTTTGCCAGGGTTTTATTAGAACAGAATATTTTACTTTTTTTTTGTAGTTGAACACTCAGGTACAGTATAAGTCTCTAGATTTTTCAGAGTAGCTTTGGAGAAGGAATGTAGTCAACTGGTAATGATACTTAAGCACTGATTCCTTACTCTAGTGTCTGATATTTTACCATTTTTATATTGACTGCTTTTGAAAATCACAGTTCAGTGTTTGTTGAGTACCTCTTTTACTCCATTCACTTACACTAGCTGGTAGAGGTACAGAAATGAGTAAGACACATTGTCTACCTATAGACCTGCCTGTAGTGTTCATAGACCTTTGTCATGTGTTACCTTGTTGTGTTGTTCTTAGAAATTATCAGAAGACTTGGAAGCAAACTGTTTGACCCTATGAGTCAACCCACATTGATAATCTACCACTGTGATACAGGTAGAAATTTGATTTTTCTATCAAAAACATGAGGAAACGTGTTCAAAATATGAAGTAATAGAGTCTTAGTCCTGTCTTTACCCTTACCAGAATGTAGGTTCTGAGGAGATAGAAATTGTTTTCTGTTGTGCCTCCTCCATTGCCTAGAACAGCAGCACATAGTAGGTATTCAGTGGCTATTTGTTGAATGGCTCCTTATCTTTCAGCTTTTAGCTCAGTGGTGTGTGTACAATGTTCTGGCCACTGTTCCTTTAGGGATATATTTACCTTATCTCCCAGTGGCCATACTTAGCTGCAGGGTAGGACACTGAGGCTTTATTCTGGGAAGCTTTGTGTCCTGTTAAAAAATAGAGGTCTTATTAATAAGGAAGAAGTGGAGAAAAAGAGACTTGAGAAGTACTGGCAGTCTCTACCATAACTCTAACTAGTGATATCTATCCGATGTACCTTTGAACTAAGGGGTGTCATGACTTGGCGTGGAGCAGGCTACAGCTAGTGACAGCCACGAGGCTATGCATAAAGTCAAGAAAGTACCAGAGAAGGATTCAGATGCTTACCTGAGGAGATAAAAGAGCAGTAAATAATTTTATTTGAACAATGGTATGGTATTAAAGGAATGAGAGGACTAGTGCTTTCGAAGTGCTGAGAGAGCTTTTTAATCTATCATTGGTAATATTGCTGGCTGCTTCAGGGATGGTTTGCAGTTTTTAAACTGTTCAGCTGTATTGCTAAGAGTCCTAGTAATCAGAAGTGAGGCTTAGACATTAGAAGTTTGAGAAGTTTGATTTTATTTACTTAGTAGTAATTGCTGTATACTTTTATCTTAATTTCCACATAGAGTCTGATAACACCCCAACAAACATCCAGACTTCTCTCCTGAGCTCAGGCCTCGTCTCTCTGACTGTCCTCTGGATATCTCACAAACACTCTTTGCTCAACCAGAGTTTTCTTCCTCTACACTGAAGCACTCCAAAATGTTTGAATTAAATTGAACAGTAAAAATAAAAAGTCCTGATGAAGGGCACCTGGGTGGCTCAGTCGGTTGAGCATCTGCCTTTGGCTCAGGTCATGATCTCAGGGTCCTGGGATCGAGCCCTGCATCGGGCTCCCTACTTGGTGGGAAGTCTGCTTCTCCCTCTGCCCCTCACCCCACTCATGCTCTCTCTCTTGCTGTCTCTCAAATAAATACAATTTTTTTGTTTTAAAGATTTATTTATTTATTTGACAGAGACTCAGCCAGAGAGGGAACACAAGCAGGGGGAGTGGGGGAGGGAGAAGCAGGCTTCCTGCAGAGCAGGGAGCCCGATGTGGGGCTCGATCCCAGGACCCCAGGATCATGACCTGAGCCGAAGGCAGATGCTTAACAACTGAGCCACCCAGGCACCCCAATAAAATCTTTTTTAAAAAATATTTTTTTTAAAGAAATTTCAGTGGTTTTAGATTTACCTTAGCAATTTATTAAAAAAAAAAAAAAGTCCTGGGGTGCCTGGGTGGCTCAGTTAATTGGGCATCTGCCTTCAGCTCAGGTCATGACCCCAGCATCCTGGGATCAAGCCCCACGTCGGCTCCCTGCTCCGTGGAGAGCCTGCTTCTCCCTCTCCCTCTGCCTGCCACTCTGTCTACTTGTGCTCTCTCTGTGTCAAATAAAGAAATAAAATCTTAAAAAAAAAAAAAAGTCCTGATGAGTGGAACCATGAAGTGTTTCATCTTTTTGTCCTAAGTTTAAAAAAAAATCATGAAAGTAATATGTGCTTATTGTTAAACTATTTAAATGACCTAAAATAAAATTTAAGAAGTGAAAATTCCTTCCTATCTCCCCCTCCTCCCAGATCTCATTCTCCAGAGTTATCTTTACTGGCTGTTTTGATAGTGGGTATCTTCCCAAACTTTTTTTTATATATAAGCAATACACACACACATATACACTATTTCCCTTCTAAAAATAAGGTCATATTACAGATGGTTTGCAACTCACCATTTGCTTAATAGTACATCTTGGACATCTTTCCATCTTTTCATGTCATTATTAGAAGGTTATTACTATTTTTTCTAAAGATTTTATTTATTTATTTATTTGACAGAGAGAGACACAGCGAGAGAGGGAACACAAGCAGGGGGAGTGGGAGAGGGAGAAGCAGGCTTCCCGCGGAGCAGGGAGCCCGATGCGGGGCTTGATTCCAGGACCCTGGGATCACGACCTGAGCTGAAGGCAGATGCTTAACGACTGAGCCACCCAGGTGCCCCTATTAAAAGGTTATTTTATCTGAAATAACTAAGACCTTACCTGTTCTATATAAGTATTTCCAGAGTTTAGCTATCTTAACTCTAAAAAAAACAATGATAAAAATTAGGCATGTAATATTTGCATAATTTGTAATCCAGTGCTGTAAAATGATTGCACACACCAAAATCTACAAACAGCTGGGAACCATGGTTGGTTGCTGCGTGTAATTACAATATAGCACATTGTCACATGTATTATCCCCCTTTGATGTTATCAACCGGTTTGTTTTTTTTTTCTACCAGCCCAGAGGACCAAGTCATCACTGGGCACTGTGCACCATAACAATACACTTCATTTATTAGAATGGTATTCTTTTTCAGTGGATGAGCATTTACAAAATCTTAATTCAGCTGTTTAGATGTTTTCGGTGTTTAGACTCTTAACTAAATGATTCTCTACTGTCTAGATTTATCTTATCCTTTTCAAAGACTGCATTATATTTTTGTAGTATGAATTTGCCAAATTTTATTTAAACACTCCCATGACCATTCTATTGAGGAAAAACTTCAGCATACTTTTATTTAGTCCTACCGTTAACTTAGTGGTAATTTAAGTAATCTATAAGTGTTTAATTGATGAACAAATCTACACTTGACTCTTTCCCCTATGTATTTAAGTCTTTCTGGACCTTCTTTTTAAGCCTTTGCTCTCTATTTCCCTTTTACCTAAATCATTTCACCTTTTCCCTTTGTAAGCCTAGTGCAGGTATCAAATGACTCACCTGTCACTTTAGCATCTTTATACATTCTCCTTCTACTTAACTTGTAACTCACAATATGCTGTCTTTCTCTCATTTCTGTTTTTTAACCTTTAAACCTTTACCACTGCCCAGTGCCCATGGGAGATCCTAGGGCATACACATAATCAGCAATTTCCCCCCACAAAAAAAAAAAAATTGCCAAATACTTATTCATAGATGTCCCATTTTATTCTAAGTAGAATCTCTAAATATTTGAGAAGTAATTGTATCCACAAAATAAAGACATATAAGAAAAATGTGCAATCAGATAAGAGTATACAAAAATCAAAAACATTGCTTTAAAAGATCCTTTGAACAGAGTAAATGAAATAATGGACATAGATGATAACCAAATGGTGATCTAGAAATTCCATCAAAGAAAATCTCTTAGAATATAGAGCAAAAAGCCAATGATGGATTCTAAGAGAAACCCCAATGTTTCTTAACCTTTTGTGCACATTAGAATCATCTGAGATACTTTTTATTTTTTTTTATTTATTTATTTTTAAAGATTCTATGTATTTATTTAATTGACAGGGAGAGAGAGAAAGAGAGACAGTGTGAGAGGGAACACAAGCAGGGGGAGTGGGAGAGGGAGAAGCAGGCTTCTGGTCGAGCAGGGAGCCCAATGCGGGGCTCGATCCCAGGACCCTGGGATCATGACCTGAGCTGAAGGCAGTCACTTAACCAACTGAGCCACCCAGGCGCCCCTCTGAGATACTTTTTAAAAACACTGATGCCCTTGGGGCACCTGGGTGCCTCAGTCAGTTGAACGTCCGACTCGGGTTCAGCTCAGGTCATGATCTCAGGGTCGTGAGATAGAGCCCTGAGTTAGGCTCCACGCTCAGCGTGGAGTCTGCTTGAGATTCTCTCCCTCTCCTTCTGCCCCTTCCACTCATGCGTGCGCTCTCTTCTTCTCTCTCTCAAATAAATAAATTTTAAAAAACCCACTGAGGCCCTGGCCCCACCACAAACCAATTAAATACAGATTCTCTGGGAGTGGGGTGCAGGCATCAGTGGCTTTTTAAAGCTTCCCAGGTGATTCTCATGTTTATTCCATGTTTAGAAACATGCTTAAGAGATCTGAAGGATAAAACCAAGATGTGTACAGTCTGTCTAGTAAGACTTTGAGGTAGAGGACAGACATTGAAGGAAAAGAAATAATAGTTGAAACTGCCCTGAGATCCCCAAAGACTCATCTTCAGCAATTAAAGACCAGGATATCAAGGCCCCTGCAGGAATTAAGGAAAGAAGACAAATACCACAATATATCCTGGTGATAAGTCTGAACCCCAAGAATATAGAAAATCCTTATATCCTAGAATGGGATCCACCTTGTGCACTAGAGAAGGAAGGAAACCTACCTGGGCTAACGGACCCAAACACCGCTTCTGCTCTCTTCCCCAGACATGGTTCTCTACTTAATTTCTCTGGCCCACTCCTGCTTTTGTTGATGCTGACCCCAGGCTCCCTTGGGAAGAGCTGTTCTTACAGTTGATGTTTAGAAAGGCAACTTGCGCTTCTTTGTCCTCTCCTTCAGTCTGATCCCTTCTCCCTTCTAGTTCAGTGACATACCTTTTCTTGTTTTCCAGCTCAGAGATTTACAAATTTTTCTATAATTCCAGGGCCCTCTTGGAGAAAGTTGATAATTTAGTAATCTTTCAACCTTTGGCATTTGGATGGTCTAATATTTTCTAGATTTTTTCTTTGTTTTAATACTAATATAATATTTGAGAATAGTAATTCATCCAAGTAGTCAGTGACAGAAGTAATTATAAATTTGGTCTGTTAACTTTGCTTTCTTCGGTAACTACTTGAACTGAGAAAAGCGAGTATAACAAAGAATTGTATGTATCTAAGAGATAGAGTAAAGGAGGATGTAGTTTGTAGCTATAAAGTGGTAATTCCATTGAGGATTCTCTTTCCTGTCTTCTTGACTGGACATCTGAGCCTTCGGTCCCTGAAGAATTGATGCGGCAGGCCCTGCTGGAGGCCGGGCTCAGCACTTACATGTACACTGTGGATGTACACTAGAAATGAGCAAGGCATCTTCAGTTAAGGGGAAAGGAGGAGGATTAAAGAGTTAAGTCTGGCTGACCGTTCTGTTAATTTCTGTCTGCTCTGGCCTCAGATTTCTTTTTTTTTTTTTTTTTTTTTAAGATTTTATTTATTTATTAGAGTGCATGAGTGGGGGGGTGGGAGGGGCAGAGGGAGAAGCAAGCTCCCCGCTGAGCAGGGAGCCCCACACGAGCCTCCATCCCAGGACTCTGAGGTCATCCAGGACTCCAAGATTATGACCAGAGTTGAAGGCAGAAGCTTAGCCGACTGAGCCACCCAGACCCCCCCCCTTTTTTTTAATTGTGCTTAAATGTACGTAACATAAAATTTACAGTTTTTACCAGTATTAAATGTACAGTGCAGTGACAGTGAGTACATTCACACTGTTGTGCAATTATTACCACTTTTGTTCTCCAGAACTTTTTCACCTTCCCAAACAGAAACTCTGCACCCATTAAACAACTGTCCATACTCCCGTTCTCCAGCCCCTAGTAATCTCTATTCTACTTTTCTGTCTCTATGAAGTTGCCTACTCTAGATACCTCATATAAGTAGAGTCCTAGGGACGCCTGGGTGGCTCAGTTTGCTGGGCGTCCGCCTTTGGCTCAGGTCATGGTCCCGGGGTCCTGGGATTGAGTCCTGAGTCAGGCCCCTTGCCCAGCGGGGAGCTTGCTTCTCCCTCTCCCTGCTCTGCCTGACGCTCCCCCTGCTTGTGCTCTGTCTCTGACAAATAAATAAAATATTAAAAAAAAAAAAAAGTAGAGTCCTATAATATTTGCCCTTTTGTGTCTGGTTTATTTCACTTAGCTTAATGTTTTTAAGGTTTATCCATGTGTTGTAGCATGTGTCAGCATTTTATTTTTATGGCTGAATATTTTAATCATACATATATGCACATGTACCATATTTTGTTTATGGACACTTGGATTGTTTCCACCTTTTGGCTATTGTGAATGGTGCTGCTATGAAGATTGCTATACAAGTCTCTGCTTTCAGTTATTTTGGGTGTATGTCCAGGAGTGGAACAGCTGGATTATAATGGTAATTCTGTGTGGAATGTTTTGATGAACCACAGAGGGTGTACCATTTTATATTCCCACCAGCAATGCATGAGGGTTCTAGTTTCTCTACATTCTCCCCAAACATTTGTCATTTTCCATTTTTTGAAAATAGCTATTCTAATGGGTGTGAAGGTATCTAAGGGGGAGCAGAATATGTGATCCCCAAATACGCCCCTTTGGCATGTGGACTATTTTGAGCTGAAGGCAGTTGAGGTCTAACAGACTCAAGAAGAGATTTATTTATTATTTTATTTTTTCTTTTTACCTCTCTCTTAACTGCCTAAAATAATTTAGAGTGAGGGCCTGTACCTGGATGAGAGCTAATACCAGAGATAACTTTTTATATAAAAAAGACTATCTGCCTGGCAGGGCAACAAACATTTGTTTACCAAACATTTGCTCCTCCCGTCGTCTATGAATGGTCTTCCTCCCCTTTGAAGTCCCTGTCCCTCACCGCCTTCTCCTTAGCTCAGGATGGCTTATAAACCTCAGTTGCTTGCGTGTCGGGGAACTTCATATCTTTGGGGTTCCCAAAGGTAAAAATTTGGGGGTTTTTTCTTGTTAATCTGCCTTATGTCAATTTAATTATTAGACCAGGGAAAGAACCTAGAAGGGAAGAAAGGGAAAGTTTTCCCCCTTACATATCTCATTGAGATTTTGATTTGCATTTCCCTAAAAACTGATGTTGAGCATCTTTTCATGTGCTTATTGGCCATTTGTACATCTTTTTATGGTTCCTTTTTTGAAGGAGAAAAAAATGTATGGGCATGTGTGGGAGTATTATTCATCATCTTCTCGTTCCCCACCCCAGTGTGGAGGAAGGAAGTTAACGGAGGGAAAGTAGATGGCTAAATGTAGAGTGCAGCTTCATATCGATGTGTAGTCTGTCCTCATATGTGATCTTGTTTCCTCTGCATACGTATTTATCTCTTTTGTATGCATGTCTTGTCTACAAATAGATAACTTATCTTGACACTCCCATGTGTTACTGGATTTGAATGTTTTGACAGAGGCGTGGGGTTGAAAGTCAATGAGGGCTTTCCGGTTCATCCTTACATGGGTATTTTTTAAATTAAGATAGATTATTGCATTTAGTTACAAGTCCTAGGGTGTGTGTCTTGTGTGTTTTCTTTCTTTTGTGTTTTAGTTTTAGGAGGCTGTGAAAGCCTTTATGGCCCAGGCATCTGTGGTACTTAGAAAGAATGCTACTGTCATTTTCTGTGCTGCTAACAAAGTAGCCAGTTCCTATATTCCTTTTTTGTCTTCTTTCTGAAAACTCTCCTGTTAGAGAGTAGGATAATCTGATACAATTTATCTATATTTTAACAGAGAATAACACAGTGAGAAATACACATGGGGAATTAATGGATAACCCTTTAAAATGATTTCTCATTTTTAGTTACGTTAACTAAATTTTTCAGTACACTGTTGGTGAAATTTTAAGCGTATTCTCATTTTTCAGTTATGTCTCAGGTGTTTGCTGACTTGCACTTTGGAGAGTGCCTGCTTATCTGGCATGTCCATAACAGAACTGTGTGTTCCCTCTCTGATGTACTGGGTAGCAGTTTCCCCCCTTTGGACAGTTCAGAACAGTGAGCTTTATCATAGATTAATATCCATAGCTACATAGTGATTTTAAATCCAGAATAAACCTAGAGTAGGAGAAAGAAGAAAAGGCTCACTTATGAAAAAAGTGAAACTTTCTCAGTGTGTCTTGCAGGTTTTTGGGAATTGTCTCATCTTACTGCCTTTTTTCATATAACACTAGATCAAGGAAAAAGGTTTTTAAAAATTTTTGTTTGCTTATAAAGATCTGTACGCTAAAGGATATAACTGGAATTAATGGAAGAAACTTGGAAAAATTCACTTTCTTTATTCTTCCAGATATATCTTGCCTTTGAAAGTTGAAAAGCATTTTACTGTTTTTTTTATCTTTGTGGTTTTTTTTTTTTTTTTTTTAAAGATTTTATTTATTCATGAGAGACAGAGAGAGAGAGAGAGAAGCAGAGGGAGAAACAGGCTCCCAAGGAGCAGGGAGCCTGATGCGGCACTCGATCCCAGGACCCTGGGATCATGACCTGAGCCGAAGGCAGACGCTTAACCATCTGAGCCACCCAGGCGCCCTTTATCTTTGTGTTTTAATTATGCTACCCCTTTTCATATACTCCATACTGCTCAGAACCATTGTCTGAGATTACGAAGATTACTTAAATCCCTTAAAGGGTTAGAACCAAATATGAAGAGCAAATTCCTTTATCAAATGAGACTTATAAAGTTAGCAAATCAACTTACAAGTTGAATTTTACCAAGCTATTGTTTCCAAAGGGTAGGATTAGAACCAAAAGAAATGGCTTTTTTAAAAAAAAGATTTATTTATTTATTTGATAGAGCGATGCATGCGAGCAGTGGTGGGGGGTTGGGAGGAGGACAGAGAGATTGGAGGAGAGAATCTCAGGCAAACTCCCAGCTGAGTACAGAGCCTGATGCAGGGTTTGATCTCACGACCCTGAGATCATGACCTGAGCTGAGATCAAGAGTCGGACACTTAACCGACTGAGCTATTTTTTGATTGACAGTATTTTCATTTAAAAATGTAGCTGATCCCCAATTGATAAGCATTAAAAAGAAAGGCACTGTCTTTGGACGTGTGGTTGGTAGTCATCCTTCCTCAAAACTTTTAGTTTTTTTGTGGTATTTGTGCTTGCACACACACACGTTCTCTTAAATGATTTGAAAGTAAGTAGCAGACATCATGACACCTCACCCCTAAATAGTTCAGGATGTGTCTCCTAAGAATGAGTATATTATTTTACATAAAACCACGATACTGGGGCGCCTGGGTGGCTCAGTTGGTTAAGCGACTGCCTTCGGCTCAGGTCATGATCCTGGAGTCCCTGGATCGAGTCCCGCATCGGGCTCCCTGCTCGGCAGGGAGCCTGCTTCTCCCTCTGACCCTCCCCCCTCTCATGTGCTCTGTCTCTCTCATTCTCTCTGTCTCAAATAAATAAATAAAATCTTAAAAAAAAAAAACAAAAAAAACCACGATACTGTATCACATTCTAGGAAGTTAATGTTATAAAGTAATAATAATCTAATGTACAGTCTTATTTTTTAAGTCTTTCTAATTCTCCCAAAAATGTGCTTTTATAACACTTTCATCCCTCTAATCCAGGATCCAGCCAAAGATCACACATCACATTTGGTTGTTGTATCTCTTTAGTCTCCTTTAAACTAGGACAGGCCCCCTATCTTTTTTGGGGTGAGGGATCTTTCATAACATTAACATTTTGAGATGTCTAGGCCAGTGGTCTTATACAATATTCCACAAATGATTTTATCTTTTCTTCTTGATTAGTTTCAGGTTAAATACTTTTGGTAGGGCTATTACATGTGTACTTCCCATTCCATCACATCAGGAAGCACCGTGATAGCAGTGTGTATTATTTTGGGTAATGCACAGCTTGGTCATGATGCAGACCACTCGTGCTAAGGGGTGTCTGTCAAATCACTTCATCGGAAAGCACTTTTCCTTTATTAAGTAATCTGTAGGTTCATGCTTTGAGACTATGTGGCTGTCCTGCTCCCTAATAACCTTCCACCTGGTTATTTTAATTTGCACATTGATTTAATTCAAGCTTTTGCTAGGGGCCTATTGATGGATGTCAGTTTATCTATGAAGCCCAGGAAATTTTTTTGTGTCAATGTATTTTTCCGGGAATATGATTCGTGACTCCCCAAATATTTAAAAGATATTTTCCCCTCTGTTTTGGAGGTGCCTTCTACAAGTCCCCATGCATTAGAGAAGTCTATCATAAGCAGTTGGTTACTAGAAGCTGGGAACCAACCCTGTTCATGTAATTTTCCTAATTATCTATCCTAGCATCACATACAGCTGGGTACTTAATTTCTGTTGTTGTTTGTTTGAGAATGCTTTGTTCTGGCCTCTCCCTTATCTTGAGCCAAGCATTTGGATCTTTTGTGTTTGGTATAAACTGTACTAGAAAATAAAGCAAAGGGGCTTAGCTCCTGGTCTTTGGTGTTCTCTTTGAAGATTTTTGGGCACAGCAGAATTTGATTTGTGTCTTTGTTGACTGAAGTAAATTTAGGTCAATTGGAAATGAGTTAAAACACTGCAGTATATTATTATTATATATTGACTTTAGGGAGCTTTATCCATTATTATTAGCTTAATATGGAATAGCTGTAGAAGTGATTAATTCTTGACTTTCCCTGCTCAACCAGGAGAGCAGTGTGGAATTAATCATGGCAGCAGCCAGTGAGATGTGTTTTGTTGCATCTATTGATTGGCCCTTTGGTTTGGTTTGCCTTGCATGACAAAGTGTCTGTCATTTGGGTGACTGATAGTAAGAGCTAACATTGGAATGTATACTTCTAAAAATACACATTATACCATTTAATCCAGAAGATCACTCTGTGAAAGTAGATGTTATTATTCCAGTTACACAGGTGGGGGAGAAAGGCTTAGAGAAGTTAAAGATAGCCAACATCAAATAGCTTGTAAGGAGCTCCAAATTCCTTGCTTGTTTTGTTTTAGCAGTCTGAAAGGTGGAGGCATTCTAGGGGATATAAATATGAACAAAGCGTGGCCCTTGCTCTCAAGGATCTTTTAAATCCAGCAAATGTGTCTTATAAATATATGATAGACAGCACATCAAGGGAAGAGCTCAGGAAGCACAGAAGAGTGCAGACAACTTCCAAGTATAGGGTCAAGATTGGTATGATGGAGGAAGAATTTGAGAGGGAAGAGTGTTTGGAGGGGAAGAAAAAGAGTGACCAAAAGCGTGGAGATGGGAAAGCAGAGGGCTTGTTACGGCTGAGGAATTGCTCTGGTTTGACTAGAGCATGAGCTGCATGAAATAAAGTAAAAGAAAGGAGTGGAAACTAGACCTGTGAAAGATAGGTTAGGATCAGGTTGTGAAGGGCCTCGAATGCCATGCCAGGGAAGAACCTCATTCTATAGATATTTTGAGCAGGAGATGAAAAATGTAGCCCTGAGGAGGACCCAATGATAAGCATGATAAATGCTTACATCTTTAAGTTATGATTTTGTGCTAATCTCTTCACATACGTTATCTCATTAATGCCTCACGGGAACTCTGTGAACAATGCACTTCTCCCTTTTACAGACTTGAAATTAAGGCTCAGCAAGATTAAGTTTGCGGGTGTGAGATAGTGCTGGAGCTAAGACTCAGACTGGGGTCGTCACCTTCTAACACCTGTTCTATTTACCACTGTGATATATTGCCCTTTTTTTTTTTTGAAGATTTATTTATTTTAGAGAGAGATAATGTGTGATAGGGTGAGTGTGCACAAGTGACAGGAGGGGCAGACGGAGAAGATCTTCAAGGAGATTCCCCTTTGAGTGCAGAGCCCAACTCAGGGCTCAGTCCCAGGACCCATGAGATCACGACCTGAGCCGAAATCAAGAGTCGGAAGTTCAATGACTGAGCCACCCAGGCACGCCTGTATATTGTCATTTTTTAAATCAGATCACCTGATAAGTTCTTAATTTTCTGTCAAGAATATCACTATAGGAAAAAGACATTTTCAAAGCTCTAAAAGTACTGCTTCTCAGTGTGTAATCATGTTAAGGAATATAATCACTACCAAACCTGACTTGGACTGCCCTCTAATTTGGGACCATCGCTGGATGGGAAACTGAAGAGTTGGATGATGTTTTATGTACATGCCTCATGGTATCAATACATGCTCATGGCAAATGTTTTTGTTTTCATGTTCAGTGTTTAACCTTATTGGCCCTATGTAAATCTTAGGTCAGGGAAAGCCCATTTCTACGGCATTTTCAGATGCTTAAAGCAATGGTATTTTTCTTAGCTAAAATACATTTCTTCTCAGCAGGTTTTCTTACTTATAAAAGACCATGACTACTGATGAAGGTGCCAAGAACAATGGAGAAAACCCAGCAGCAGCTGTGGCTGAACGTGGAGAGGATATCACCTCTAAAAAAGATAGAGGAGTATTAAAGGTGAGGTTACAAGGATGAATGACATGCAGGGAAATTTGCTATCTGGAAGGATTATTTATAAAAATCTTTCTTTGTTTCTTTTGGCTGGAGGTGGAGGTGGATAATGTTTATTGGGGCTTACTAAGTGTTAAACACTACAGGCAAGTTCTCAGTTTCATCTTCATGACTTGAGGTTTATTTTTAATCCCAGATTATAGACGGTGAAACTGAGGCCCAACAGAGTAAATAAGTGCAGGTCTGGGGTACAGATCCAAGTTATGTGACTCTAAAAGGCTGTATCTCCCAGTTCTCAGAGTGTACACATGGTTTATTATTATTATTTTTTTTTTTTTAAGATTTTTATTTATTTGTTTAACACAGAGAGAGAGAGCACAAGTAGGCAGAGCAGCAGACAGAGGGAGAGGGAGAAGCAGGCTCTCCGCCGAGCAGGGAGCCCAATGCAGGGCTCGATCCCAGAACCCTGGGATCACGACCCGAGCCGAAGGCAGCCTCTTAACGACTGAGCCACCCAGGCGCCCCACACATGGTTTATTATTTTAACGTAATATTTAAGTATACTAAAGCTAGCTGGTGACAATTCAATTTGAGACTTATTAGAGGAAAAAGAAAAGCTGACTTGCAACGTTCCCAAGGATTTGTTTTTACATACAGATTGTTGTTTGTGCAGTGAAGATATTTTTTGAGATTTCATCAGAGAATATATCTTACTTTTGAATTAGCTTTCCTCCTTAAAACACACTATATTTTTCACTCTGTAATTAATCATTTCTACATGTGTGTTTTTGTGTCTCACAATGGTCTTGTGAGACAATCAGCACCTCTTGACCCTTCCATTTTATTTATGGAAGGTGTATATTGATATTCCATGTAAGTAAATAAACTGGAGCTGAGCAAGGTTAAATGATTTTAGTCATATTAAGTCATTATTTCTCCTACGCTGTTGTTATTCATATAAGTTTTGTGTAAATTTTTTCTTGCTGAAAGATTATCTTACACATTCTAAATATTACCACTAAGCTGAGTTTTAATATCTCCTTGTGTCAGCAGCAGCAAATGAGAATTTTTTAGTTTGTTTTGTCTAATCTTGCTTATATGAAAGCTTTTTTTCTGTGCCTGGATCTTCTGAATATACGTGTTTTACTGTTAGCTTGCCCCATGCCAAGCCAAATTTTGGAGACTTTCAACTCTAGAAAGAGGGGCTTTATGCCCTAGATTTATATCATGCTGTCTTCTTTCAGAGGGCCTTTCAACCTGTAACTATATGAATCACTTCTCCCAAACTCCAGGATGCTCCTGGAGACAGTAGATATTTTTGCAGGCTGTCCTCAGTATCCCCCTTCTCGTTCACCTTTTCAGTGTACCCAGAGAACACAGTCCCCAACCTCCCTCCAGCCCTGCTTTGTTCCAGGGAGTAAATCTAGCTAGTAAAGTAGATTTTTAGGCTTGTAAGAAACATTTTGAGATTGTAAGCCCTTTAAATCATATCATCGATCCCTGTCTAGAGCCTTGGGTTTCACTGTGGGGCTTTTGGTTAAGATTAAGTAGGTCTACTAACTGTATGACCTAGGGCAATTTAGTTAACCTTTCTGTGATGAAATTTCCTCATTTGTAATATTGGAACACTACTACCTACCTCATACAGTCTCTGTATGATGGATCTGTAATTTTTTTATTATGTTATGTTAGTCACATACATAGTCACATACAGTATATCATTAGTTTTTGATGTAGTGTTCCATGATTCATTGTTTGCATATTATTATTTTTTAAGACCAAGGCATATCTGGGAAGTCCATGACTAGCTCAGGAGGGTAAAATTATATTGTGGAGCTTATATTTTTAAAATGAATCGAGACTAAATATTATCCTTAAAGTATCTCCTTAAGGTAACTCTTCACAGCTTCTATTTTTCCCAATCCAGAGCCCCTAGCAACTAACATGCTACTCTCTGTTTTTGTGAGTTCAGCTTTTTTAGATTCCACATATAAGTGAGATCATATAGGATTTGTATTTCTCTGTCACTTAGCATAATGCTCTCAAGGTCCTTCCATGTTGTCACAGATGGCAAGATTTTATTCTTTTTTATGGCTAAATTAACATTGCACTGTGTATATATGTACCACATTTTCTTTATCCACTCATCTATCTGTGGACATTTAGGTTGTTTGCATAGCTTAAGTGTTGTAAATAGTGCTTCACTGAACATGGTGGTACATATATCTTTTTGAACTAGTGTTTTCATTTTCCTTGGAGAAGTACCCAGAAGTGGAATTGCTGGATCATATGGTAGTTCTATTTTTAATTTTTTGAGGAACCTTCACACTGTTTTCCACAGTGGCTGCACCAGTTACATTCCTACCACCAGTACATGAATGTTCCCTTTTCCCCACAACCTTGCCAGCACTTACTATTTCTTGTCTTTTTGATCATAGCCATTCTAACAAGTGAGGTGGTATCTTGTGGGTTTGATTTGCATTTCTGAGATTGTTTTTTTTTATTTCTTTTTCAGTTATTTCCTTGTTACCAGTATATAGAAACACAACTGATTTCTGTGTGTTGATTTTGTATCCTCCCACTTTACTGAACTCATTGATTAGTTCTAACAGGTTTTTGGTGGAGTTGCAGTAATGATTCTTTTCCTTGTAAGAATGTCTGGACTTTTGAACTAAGAAAGTTGTAGAATATAAGTTTATGGTGTTTATGTGGTAATATGAGGGTGGGGCTGGGAGGATACATCTTAAAGAATTTAGGAGTGAATAATTGAATTCTTTGTATAAAAATTCAGACTCTTGCCCTAAAATGATGTTTCTTGGATATTAGCTACCATCCTCTGTTATCTAATAAAAATGATTAATATGGCATAGGTGATTGACAGAATAAATTATACCACCACATGCCTGGATTTGATTTTCTTTTCCCAGAACTGACCAACTGCATTAGTGGTCTGCTCTGCCAAGAACAAAATAAATATACTGGATTTTATGACAGCTAACTGTTTTTCAGCCTGGAGCTTTTTTGGCATTTGCTTTACTAGAAAACAAGTTATTCAGTATCATATCAAACTATGCAGTGATACTGTTTTTTACACATTAAATATTTGTCACATAATAAGTATAATCTGTTCTACCAGAAAATTGAGCTTTTTAAATTAAACCAAACTAGTGGAATCTAGTCAAAAGGTAATATTTTTAGCAAAGGAGGGAAGTAAATAAAATCTCACCTTTGTAACTTTGCTTTAGACTTCTTTTTGAATGGTTTTGAAAGTCCACTAATCTTTTTGGTCTAATTTAGTTTGTGTATGAACTAGCTCTGTGTTTTGAGAGATTTTAGTGTCAAAGCATGAAGCAGGATCTATTGGTTATATTATTATTTTTTTTTTTTTTAAAGATTTTATTTATTTATTTGACAGAGAGAGACACAGTGAGAGAGGGAACACAGCAGGGGCAGAGGGAGAGGGAGAAGCAGGCTTCCCGCTGAGCGGGGAGCCCAATGCGGAGCTCGATCCCAGGACCCTGGGATCATGACCCAAGCCGAAGGCAGATGCTTAATGACTGAGCCACCAGGTGCCCCTTATTATGTTATTTTGAGGGAATAATTAAATATAGCATTAAAAATTGAGAGTAGTACAGGACAGTTTTCTAACAGTGAGGGTTATTGAGAGAACTGGGAAGGAAGCCTTTAGAAAGGACGTAATTATTTGTAAATCTGCCTGGGTAATGTGGAATGGACTGTGCAACCTTTTTATTCTCTGATTAGAATAAAATCAGCTCCTTTTTCTTGATGTTTGTCTTTTCTAGATTGTCAAAAGAGTGGGGAATAGTGAGGAAACACCAATGATTGGAGACAAAGTTTATGTCCATTACAAAGGGAAATTGTCAAATGGAAAGAAGTTTGATTCCAGTCATGATAGAAATGAACCATTTGTCTTTAGTCTTGGCAAAGGTAAGAGATGGTGTTTTTGAGTTGTGTTTTGCTTGGATTTATTGCCATTTATATCGTATAGGAGCTAGTCGATCCCATATAGGAGCTAGTGGATTTTTTAGGGGGTCCGTAATGTCAAAATTGTTTTCTTAATAATACTAAGATGTTGTTTATATTTTTACTGTGTTGACACTTGCATGGAAGGTGCCCAAGCTGCAGTGGTAGAGGCTGCTGGTGCCCCGGCACAAATCTAGGCGCAGCACCAAGCTCTACCAGTAATCATTTATGCTTCGCTGCCCTCATTCACTGTGTAAATAAGAAAAAGAAGGGAAGCCAGTTTCACTTAATGTCCTTGACAAAGTGTAAAAAAATACTAATTTTATTAAATCCTAATCCTTGAGTTTCACATTGTTTTGCTGCTTTGTGACAGATAGGAAGCACACCTTGAGCACTTCTGCATACCCAAGTGTAGTGGTTATCTCATGGAGAAGCACTTGTGCACTTAACTTGAGTACATTTTTTGAAAAAAACACGATTTTTATTTGAAAGGGCAAACTGTTGTTATTTAGACTTGATTATTTGGTATTTGGCAGATACTTTCTTAAAAATGAATGAAGTGAGCCTGTCACTTCAAGGAAAACAACTGACAATATTTCTTACCATCGAGTTTTCAAATGAAAATTACAGTTTTGGGAAATGTGTATCTGCCACTGTGAGCTTGGCAGCTTTCCAAAACTTAAAAGACTTCTGATGAGATCAGTGGGTTTTAATGAATGTGATTTAAAAAATATTATATAATGAAATGTGTTAACATTTGGAAGATCTATGTAATTCAGTGAACCAATATTTTCCCACCAATACTAGATGTTACAAAATCATGCATGACTAAAAGATCCATTCATTGCGCAAGCTAGACCAGTGGATTTTAATGTAATATGATATGAAAAGTTCATTGATATGCTTTCAGATTCCACATTGCAGCTAACCTTTATGAAACTACCACTTGTCCAGCTTTGATGTCATCAGATAATTATATTCATAATTATCTGAAAAGGCTGTTAAAGTACTCCTACCTTTTCCAATCTATCTTTGTGGGTTTGGATTTTTTCTGCAGACTTAAGCCAGAATTGCAACAGATGAATGCAAAAGTAGGTATGAGAATCTGGTTGTCTTTTATTAAGTTAGACACATTTTACACTTGTAAATTTATAAAACAATACCATTCTCACTAATAAATTTTTTAAAATATAGTTTTCATAAAAATAACTTGGGTTATGGGCACCTGGGTGGCTCAGTCGGTTAAGCGACTGCCTTCGGCTCAGGTCATGATCCCAGGGTCCTGGGATCGAGTCCCACATCGGGCTCCCTGCTCTGCAGGGAGCCTGCTTCTCCCTCTCCCACTCCCCCTGCTTGTGTTCCTTCTCTCGCTGTGTCTCTCTGTCAAATAAATAATAAAAATAAAATCTTTAAAAAAAAATAAATAACTTGGGTTAACATATAATGAGGTTATTACTATTTTTCGTGAATTTGGTAAATAATGATTTTCTTTAATTTTAATGTGGTAAATATCAATAGATAGATAAACAGAAGTTCCTTAGGGCCCTCAATTTTTAAGATGTAAAGAGGGTCCTGAGGAAAAAAGCCTGAGAACTACTATTTTCAGGTCTTAAATGTGATTTATACTAATTTATTTTCAAATGCTTTTAAATGTCTTTAGTTAATTTTGTATTTTTTTTTTTTCAGTCTTGTAAGGAGAATAATAGCCCGTACATCAAATTGAACTTTGTGGGCCATGTGGCTTGTTGAAAATTAGTGGCTAGGGGCCCCTGGGCGGCTCAGTTGGTTAAGTGTCTGCCTTCGGCTCAGGTCATGATCCCAGAGTACTGGGATTGAGCCCCGTGTCAGGCTCCCTGCTCAGCGGGGAGCCTGCTTCTCCCTCTCCCTCTGCCTGCTGTTCCCCCTGCTTGTGTTCTCTCTCTCTCTCTCTGTCAAATAGATAAAAAAAATACTTCAAAAAAAAGAAAGTGGCTAAATTACCAATGTTTTTTTATTCATATCTGCTACAGATATAACAGACTTCTAGTTCGTTCCCAGATTGAGTGTGAGAGAAAAGGAGTAATCCCCCATCCACCATCATGGCTCAGTGTTGACGATAATCCCTTTCTTTTTCTGATTGTACCGTCTGAGATGAATTGTTAACTAAGCATGGATCTGGGAAAGGAAACAGCAGATGAGGAACTATGGAGTTAAACTCTTTCTGCCTCTCTTCTCCTCTCCCTTCCTGGCACTCACAGGCATAGGTCATGGTGACTTGTGCTTTCTGTCCAGCTATGCTCTCTCCATGCTCTGGTGCTGGCTACGCCACTGCTCCCTTCTCCTTTGGGTCTTTAGTGACTTAGTGGTCACGTGAGATTAATCTTGTGTTTCAGTATGATACCAATCAAAATCAAATACAGATTCTCTCTCTTGATAAAGCAGAAAATGTTGACAGTTAAATTAGAATTTGTCTTTTTGTTGATTTAGGGATATGAACCTTCAGTGCCACCAGCATGGCTGTGGCATCAGTATTTAATTGAGATGATCTCAGAGTAAATGGCCTCATCAGACGTCTTAGACATCACTGTTCCCACTGCCCCGCCCCAGATTCTTACCGTACCCTTTGAATTTCTTTCTTGAAGAAGTTGATGGATTTAAGATAACACACCTTCTCTCAGCAGCTATCTTTGCAAGTAGACTTAAGAATTGCTAAGAATAAAGAAATTGCTGGGAACTTAATGCTACCATCTTCTCTACCCACATATTCTTAATAAACTACCCTAAGATGAATGAGTCTTTTATGTTTCCTAGAATTTTGAGCCGAGATAAAATAGGTGACTTCCGGTTGACTTGCTCCCTATGACACACCTATCTAGAGAGTGTGGTCTCACGGGGAGAGGAGCATCCACCTGGGTGTTAGGAAGCCACGGGTTCCTGTTTTCACTCTTTCCTGTGTCATTTTAACATGAGTAAGCCACCTAACCTTCCCTGCTCTTCTAAAAAGCCACCTAACCTTCCCTGCTCATCTATGGAAAGCTTTATTTTTTTTTTTTTGCTCATGTATTTTTTTTTTTTATTAACATATAATGTATTATTGGATTCAGGGGTACAGGTCTATGATACATCAGTCTTATACAATTCACAGCGCTCACCATAGCACATACCCTCCCCAATGTCCATCACCCAGCCATCCTATCCCTCCCACCCCCCTCCACTCCAGCAACCCTCTGTTTCCTGAGATTAAGAGTCTCTTATTGTTTGTCTCTCTGTCTGGTTTCGCCTTGTCTCATTTTTCCCTCCCTTCCCCTATGATCCTCTGTCTTGTTTCTCAAATTCCTCATATCAGTGAGATCATATGATAGTTGTCTTTCTCTGATTGACTTATTTCGCTTAGCATAATACCCTCTAGTTCCATCCACGTTGTTGCAAATGGCAAGATTTCATTTTTGGGGGGTTTTTGATGGCTGCATAATATTCCATTGTGTGTGTGTGTGTACCACATCTTCTTTATCCATTCATTGTTGATGGACATGTACACTCTTTCCATAGTTTGGCTATTGTAGACATTGCTGCTATAAACATTGGGGTGCAGGTACCCCTTCCGATCATTACATTTGTATCTTTGGGGTTAATACCCAGTAGTGCAATTGCGGGGTCGTAGGGTAGCTCTATTTTCAACTTTTTGAGGAACCTCCATACTGTTTTCCAGAGTAGCTACGCCAGCTTGCATTCCCACCAACAGTGTAGGAGGGTTCCTATGGAAAAGCTTTAAGATTAATCCTGGCCCGCGAGGGTTCCACCCCCCACTTCGCCACCAGAGTGACGTCCCTCAGCGGAGCAGACTTCTAATCTCAGGAAACAAACTGAGGGTTGCTGGAGTGGGGGGTGGGGTGGGAGGGATGGGGTGACTGGGTGATGGACACTGGGGAGGGTATGTGTTCTGGTAAGCGCTGTGAATTGTGCAGGACTGTTGAATCTCAGATCTGTATCTCTGAAACAAATAATGCAATATATGTTAAGAAAGAAAAAAAGAAGAAGAAGAATGTAGCAGGAGGGGAAGAATGAAGGGGGGGAAATCGGAGGGGGAGAAGAACCATGAGAGACGATGGACTCTGAAAAACAAACTGAGGGTTCTAGAGGGGAGGGGGTTGGGAGGATGGGTTAGCCTGGTGATGGGTATTGAGGAGGGCACGTTCTGCATGGAGCACTGGGTGTTATGCACAAACAATGAATCATGGAACACTATATCTAAAACTAATGATGTAATGTATGGGGATTAACATAACAATAAAAAAAATTAAAAAAAAAAAGATTAATCCTGGCTATGATTCCATTCTTGTACCTTCTGTAAAGAGTACAGGAACAAAAACTGTGTAAAAGACTAAAAACCAAAACAATGACAGAACCTTTAGAGGCCCCCTTAAGATGATAATTAGAAATATGAGAATAGAGCAATATACTTGTGGTAAAAGTTCTGTAGCATAATGTGCTCAGGTGACTGTAAAGCAAGAAACATTGGTTAGGCAGTTTACAGCATAAAGCCTATATGTTATAGCAGTAGCTACTTCATCAAACTGAAGAAAAATAATATAAATGGACTGTAGCATATTGTATATTGAGCTCTCTTGATCCCTTAAAATTCACCTCTCCCAAGGGAATAAATAGAAATGTTTCAGTGGGGGGGCACCTGGGTGGCTCAGTCATTAAGCGTCTGCCTTCGGCTCAGGTCTTGATCCCAGGACCCAGGACCCCCAGCCCCGCATCAGGCTCCCTGCTCAGCAGGAAACCTGCTTTTCCCTCTCCCACTCCCCCTGCTTGTGTTCCCTCTCTCTTTCTCTCTCTGTCAAATAAATAAATAAATAAATAAATAAATAAATAAATAAAGTGTTTCAGTGGAAAGTCACACTAATTTGGGGATTCTATTGTGACTTCAGTATTTAAAATAGAATTATGAGTGCTTATCTGTAAAAAATTGCCATAAAATACACATACCATATATATGTACATATATACATCCACATGCATTTGAGCTTTACGTACAGGTTGTGTGTATGTGTCTATTGCTCTTTCTGTGCCATCTGTTAAACTCTGTGTCTTACTTCCCTCATTTGTAAAGTCACAAGAATGATAATATATACTGTTGTATATAGAAGAGTAAATAAGATATTGCACACCATTGCTTAGCACGTAGTAAGCACTCACATGTTTATTACTGTTGTTACAGTGTTAGGATTATTGGCTTTCTAGTGGAATGGCAAAAACTGTACTATAGCAGTTTGGGTGTTAACGCTATTTACTACGTATGCCTGCATACAAACTCTTTGAAATAATGCTTAACCATCTTTTTTAGCCCCAGAAAGTCTGGAAAGACAAAACTGAATCAATCTAAGACAACCAATTATTACTACTTCAGAATATGTTACACAAATTAGAATGAAGAGATGGTGGTTTCCCTCATTGGGTTTTCATGTTCTGAATTCCTAGAACTGTGTTCATAACTCATTTTAAAAGAAGTTGAAATAAGGACTCAGGATTTTCCAATATACTTCCATGGTAGAAGTTCTGGTTTTTCCCCCCTCCCTCCCTCCAACAAATATATTATCAGTAAAATTGGCAAGGGATAGATTTGGGGGATGAAAGAATTATTTCTTTTAGTTCTTCAAGGTAAATCCAAGCACGCTAAGGCTCTGCCCCTCCCCCACCTGCCCTTATCAAGGTCTGGTGATTTCTTATAGAGCGCTGCTTCAATGAAGTTGTTTTTGGTGTTCTTGGTATGTGACAGACATGGCTGGGAATTATGAAGGTAAAACTCCTGTTATATTATTCTTCCCCCAGATTTGAGAAGAGAAACAAAGAAACCAGTCATTTTGGATTCTTCATATACCTATACTTCCCTCTTACTATTGAGATTAAACTATAATGAAGTAATATCAGCAGTCTGCCTGTAACATTAATATAATCTTTCCTGCATGATGACCCATGATCACTAGTAAAACCAATTGTTAATTTAGTTAGTCATTAGCATATTAGAGTAAGGGGGAGAAAATATATATTGAAAGACTAATAGCTAATACTTTTAAAGTGCTTGCAATGCCAGGCTAAGGGCTTTATGTGCATTATCTCATTTAATCCTCACACCAATCCTATTATTGCTTGTTAGATTCTTTGTACAATCTATTTAGGATCGGTTAGGTGACAATCAATCATATTAATGTTCTAAGAGTTTTTGAGTTTTTTTTAATTGAGGTCATATTTGCCTATATAAAATTTACCTTTTTAAGAAAGGTACAACTTGATGAATTTTGGTAATTGTTGTATAACTGCCACCGCAATCAAAATATAGATCAGTTTCCTCACCCTGAAAAGTTTTCTCATGTCCTTTTGCAGTCTCTGTCCTTCCCAGACTCTGGGCCCCATGCAGTCACCAATCTGGTTTACGTTACTCTACTTCTGCCTTTTCTAGAATTTGATATAAATGGAATCATGTCATTTTTGCTACTTCACCTCTTTCACTTATCATAATGATTCTGAGATTCATGAATGTTGAATTGCCAAGTAGTATTCCACAGCATGGAAATTTGTTCACCCATTCAGAAATTGGACACTGGAGGGATGCCTGCCTGTCGGTTAAGCGTCTGCCTTCGGCTCAGGTCATGATCCCAGGGTCCTGGGATGGAGCCCCGCATTGGGCTCCTTGCTCAGCGGGGAGCCTGCTTCTCCCTCTGCCTGCCACTCTCCCTCCTCGTGCACTTTCTCTCTCTCTCTCTGACAAATAAATAAAATCTTTAAAAAAAAAAAAGAAATTGGACATTGGAGTTTGGGGCTATTATGAACAATGTTTTTATGAACATTCACATTCATGTCTTTGTGAGGGTATATGTTTTCATGTATTTTGGATAAATGCCCAAGAGTGGACTTACTGGTCATATAGTAAGTATATGTTTATAAGATGTTGCCATACCATTTTGCATTTGCACCAGCACTGCATGAGAGTTTAAGTTTTTCGTATCCTTGCCAGCTCTTAGTGTAGTCAATCTTTTTAACTGTAGCCATTCTAATGGGCGTGAAATGGTATCTCATTTTGGTCATCATTTGCATTTCACTAGTGATATTGAGGGTATCTTTTCCTGTGCTTAGTGGGCATTTGTATATTTTGTGAAGTATCTGTTGTTTTTGACAGTTTAAAAAAATCAGTTGCCTGTCTTTTTATTGAGTTGTGTTCAACACAACAAGCACTTTATCAGATTATTGCAAGTATGTTCTCACAGTGTTTGGCTTGCCTTTATAGGAACAAAAGTTTTTAATTTTGATGAAATCCACTTTGCTAATTTTTTTTATGGTTTAGGTGCCTACCATAATTAGCCATTTTTGTTTTCATTTGGTTCTGTTTTTTTTGTTTGTTTGTTTGTTTATGTATGAGGAAACCATGGTCAGGGAGATGAAGCAATTAACCCAAAGTTATACAGTAAAGTGGTAGGGCCACGATTCAAACCCAAGCAATCTCTTTCAAATTATATTAGATCTTAAGGTTTAAAACTACCTCAAACCAGGTACAAAAACAAAGTAGGTCCTGGTCCAGCAGAATTTCCTGAGTGCCTGCTGTACACCAGACACTTTTCTCACAGGAATTGATAGAGTTAATGAGATTTATCAAAAGCGAAATGTTTGCTATTACATGCTTGATATTATGGGCTGAATTCCTATTTTGAAAGGTTTTTGTTTTTTTTTTAATTGAAATGTGGTTTTTTTCATGCAGTTTAAGCCTTGACATTTTACAACTAGTAAAGTACTACTAGTAATGGGTACCTGTGCAACCAACTTCCTGTGGCTTGTGTGTGGTTTAGCCATGTGCTCCTTTTAAATTTCTATTGATACTCTTGCTCCTGCTTAAATACATTCTTAAGATCTGTTTTGTTGTTGTGGTTGTTTACGTGCAGTTTAGAAGCATTCAGGATTTGGAAGGAAGGCTTTTAGGCCAAAATATTTAATTTTCCTAACCCTCTCCAAAAGTGTGAGCCAGAAAGATAGCAAACTTTGAGAAAGTACTTTTTTTGGCTTTACCTGGTACTTTCCAATAGAGGAGGAGGAATGCTTTTGATTTCCATTGCTGAGTACATATTAGGGAGAAGCTGATTTAGGCAGGGTAAGAATAAACTGGGGGAAGCTAATAAATTTCTAACTCCATTTAAATTAGAATTATAGCATGGACTCTGTTCCTTTATTGAGTATAATAATACAGTGTTATAGTTCTTTGGGAAATAGAAAATAATCAAGACATGACTCCTGCCTTCAGGTATCTAACAGCTTAACCTGGCAGAGTTGATATTGATGAGTCTATCCCAGGACAGATTATGCTACCATATCCATTTTCTCTCTCTATTTTTAAAAATATAAAGCCATGAGAATGGGGAGATATCATCCTGGGATCAGTTTTCTTAGTAATGAGAGAAATGGCAAAAATGAATATAACAGAAGACATATGAACACTTTAAAAGAATCTTAAAATATAAATTAATTCAATTCATAATCGGATACTTTTGGTAGGAAGTGGAGATGATTATCAGAGCCCTTTTATAAGACATTTTAAAATAAGACTAAAACAATTCATAAGAGGAAAAAATATACAGGAAAGACTAAGTTTAAGTTGCTTTATCTAGTATGAAAAAAGGAAAAAATTCTCATACTTAAGTGTTTTGAAAGGAAAGCCTTATGCTTTTATGTTTTGAAAGGAAACCCTTTTACAATGAACACATTTTATCTTTTTTGTCCTCCTTTTCTATTCCCATATGAAGAAGTGTTTTTCTGTATAATACCGTACATCTTTCATCCTATCGTATTTTAAGTATGCTCATATTTCAAATGCATACATACATTTAAAACTTATATGGACCAATCAATAGAGAAAGGACAGCCTTTTAAATAAATGATGTTGGGAAAGCTTGATATTCAAATGCAAAAGAGAAAAGTTGTACCCTTTACACCATATACACAAATTAACTAAAAAATGGATCAAAGACCTAAATACAAGACCTAAAATTGTATTTTTTTAGAAGAAAACTTAGAGGAAAAGCTTCATGAAATTGTATTTGGCAATGATTTTTTGGATGTGTGACACCAAAAGCAACAGGCAACAAAAAAATACATAAATTGGACATCAAAATTAAAAACTGCTTCAAAGGATATAATAACAGAGTGAAGAAGCAACTTAAGGGATAGAAGACTGTCACATATCTGACAAGGGGTTAATATCCAGAATACATAATGAACTCCTGTAATTCAACAACAGTGAAAAACCCCAAATAAACTGATATAAAATGGGCAATGAACTTAGACATTTCTCCAAAGATATATAAATGGCCTACTAACGTATGAAAAGATGCTTAACATCACCAATCATTAGGGAAATGTAAGTAAAAACTGCAGTGAGGGCACCTGGGTGGCTCAGTCGGTTAAGTGTCTGCCTTCAGCTCAGGTCATGATCCCAGGGTCCTGGGATTGAGCCCCGCATTGGGCTCCCTGCTCAGTGGGGAGCCTGCTTCTCCCTCTGCCTCTGCTCCTCCCCCTGCTTGTACTCTTTCTATCTCACAAATAAATAATAAAATCTTAGAAAAAAAGGAGAGATACTTCCATTCTCATGCTTGTAGCAGCATTATTTATTATAGCCAAAAGATGGAAGCAACCCAAGTGTTTATGTCTAGATGATGGATAATTTGTCTCTCTCACACACACACACTCACACTCACAGAGGAATATTATTCAGCCTTAAAAAGGAGGGAACTCTGACACATATGACAATACTGATGAAACTTGAGGACACAGGGTTTTCATCAGCCTGGGTGGCTCAGTCGGTTAAGTGGCTGCCTTCGGCTCAGGTCATGATCCCAGGGTTCTGGGATCGAGCCCCGCGTTGGGCTGCTCAGCAGGGCCTGCCTCTCCCTCTGCCGTTCCCCTTGCTTGTGCTCTCTCTCTCTCTCTCTCTCTGTGTCAAATAAATAAATCTTTAAATAAAAGAAAGAAAGAAAGAAACTTGAGGACACCAAGTGAAAAAAGCCAGTCATGAAAAAACAAATACTATATGGGGAGTCTGGCTGGCTCAGTTGGTAGAACATGTGACTCTTGATCTCAGGGTTGTAAATTCAAGTCCCACGTTGGGTGTAGAGATTGCTTAAAAATAATACCTGGGGGAAAAAAGACAATACTATATGATTCCACTTACATCTAGATGAATCTGGAGTAATCAAATTCACAGAAATAGTAGAATAAAAGTCTTGCAGGGGCTTGGGGCAGGAGGAAATGGGAAGTTGTTTAATGGGTGGAGTTTTAGCGTTGCAAGATGAAAAAGTTGTAGAGACTGGTTGTACAACAATGTGAATATACTTAACAGTACTGCTCTGCACACTTAAAAATGGTTGTGATGGTAAATTTTGTATGTATTTTACCACAATTTTAAAAATGTTTTAAATCAATAAAGTTAGAATGTTCTAACATTTTTTTGTTTTAATGTGGATGAAAGTATTCCATGATAAAATTAAAATGTTATATTTTAAAATGTGTTATATGATTTTTAAATTTTTTCTTTATTTTATAAATCTATTTGAATTCCAGTATAATTAACATACAGTGTTACATTAGTGTCAAGTGTACAATATAGTGATTCAACAATTCTATACATTCAGTGCTCATCATGATAAGTGTACTCTTAGTCCCCTTCACCTATTTTACCCATACCCCCACCCACCTTCCTTCTGGTAACTACCAGTTTGTTCTCTGTATTCAAGAGTCTGGTTTTGATGTTTTGGTTTTTTTTTTTAATTGTCTGTTTTCTTTGTTCATTTATTAAATTCCACATATGAGTGAAGTCATACGGTATTTGTCTTTGACTGACTTCTTTCTTTTTTTAGAGAGGGGGGAGAGGGGGATGGGGCAGGGAGAGGAGAGAATCTTTTTTTTTTTTTTAAAGATTTTATTTATTCATTTGACAGAGAGACACAGTGAGAGAGGGAACACAAGCAGGGGGAGCCCCAAAGGGAGAGGGAGAAGCAGGCTCCCCACGGAGCAGGGAGCCCGATGCGGGGCTCGATCCCAGGACCCTGGGATCATGACCTGAGCCGAAGGCAGACGCTTAACGACTGAGCCACCCAGGCGCCCCAAGAGGAGAGAATCTTAAGCAGGCTCCACACCCAGTGCAGAGCCCAACACGGGGCTTGATCCCACAACCCTGAGATCATGACCTGAGCCAAAATCGAGTTGGACACTTAACCGACTGAGCCACCCCGGTGCCCTGCTGATGGACTTATTTCGCTTAGCATTATACTGTCTAGATCCATCCATATTGTCTCAAATGGCAAGATTTCATTCTTTTTTGTAACTGAGTAATATTCCATTGTGTGTATGTGTATATATCTATCTTTATCCATTCATCTATCAATGGACACTTGGGCTGCTTCCATTAAAATGTGTTAATATGATTTTTTAATAGACTTTATTTTTAGAGCACTTTTAGGTTCACAATAAAATTGAGCAGAAGGTACAGAGTTCCCATATACGCCCCATCCTCACACATGCATAGCGTCCCCTCCCCTCTTAACATACCCCACCAGAGTGCTACACTTGTTAAAATTGATGAACCTACATGGAACCTATGAAGTTTTATGTTTTTTTTTTAAGATGTTATTTATTTTTTTGACAGAGCACAAGCACAGGCAGGGGGAGTGGCAGGCAGAGGGAGAAGGAGAAGCAGGCTCCCCACTGAGCAGGGATCCTGATGCAGGAATCGATCCCAGGACCCTGGGATCATGACCCGAGCCAAAGGCAGACGCTTAACCATCTGAGCCACCCAGGCGCCCAAAATTTTGTATTTTAAAATGTATTCTTTGATTACACTTTGCAGAAGGAAGAAAAAAGTACAGTTCATTGCTTTTATACTGGGCTTTTTGTATACTTTTAAACTTCCAATTGCCTACAGTTAGGTATATATAGAAAGCATTTGAACTTAGGGATAGCTACATTATACATTTGTTTAAATATATATTTTTACTTCAGATATTGTTACAAATGAAATAGGACTCCTAAAATTGATAAATTGTGTTTGAGCTAATAAAATTGAAGTCCAGATCAAGTGTAAGAACAAATTCTATATTCTTGGTGTATCATACCTATAGTTATGATCCTAAAGATCAAAAGATCCTAAAGATTAAGAATCTTAAAATGTTTATGCTTTGACCCTGTAATTCTGCTTCTGGGAATTGAACCTAAGGAAGTATGGTAGAAGCTTGCTTAATCAACTCCAGACTAATTATGCTCTCCATTCTGTTTGCAAATATGTTGAGTGATACTGCTGTTTTCCTATTCTGTGGTGTGGTCCTACACTCTGCTTCAGCCAGTTTGCCTTCCAGCTACAGACCACTGGGAACACAGCTGTCATTGAACAAGTTGGGTCTATTACTCGTTGTAGGGAGGGAACATGCCTATGGGAAATTGTGGGGTATTTCAGTAGGAGTGTTCAAAAGGATTTATTATAGGATTTGGGCTTATATAAGGAAGAGGGTCTTTGCTCTGGATGGGATATTGTTAGGATGTGGGCTGATTCTTTGGATATCTTAATCTTATCTAGGAGGCAGGCTGAATAGACAGAGACTGAAGCTACACCTGCTGGACAAGCAGCAGTCACCCCTGTCAGCCAGGAGAGGGGGATGTTTGGTATTTTGTAGGTTGCACAATGACCTTATTTTTTGTCCAGACACAATTTTGAAGTGTTTTTGTTTTGTCTCACTTTTTCGTGGTCTCAGAGTGACCTTGTCTGATGTTGATGTTTTGTGAGATTGTTTATGTCCAACAGGAGAAGAGCATGGCCTAGCTTCCCCCAGGCCCGCTTCAGACATCATTAAGGCCTAGCTGTCAGTGTCAAGCAGTTTCCAGATGTTAGGGGCAGCTTTTTTCTTCCTCTTAGTAAGAATCAGTTGAAACCTGTTTATATCCATTGTGCTTTTTGTAATTATAGAATTTAATTAGATCGTGTATAAAACACCTATATTAGTGTAGAAAGGAAGAGGGATTATTTCAATGAAAACTTGAACATTTTTGGAAAGACTAAGGTGAATTGCTAAAAACGTTTTTTGAATTGCTATTGAATTAGGGATGGGTAAAAGGCAAAAACAAGTAGGCCGTTCAGAACACATTTTTACCAGAAGGGTTCTTTGTACTGATTGCTTTACAAGTATCTTCTGGTTCTCAGAAGTTAAAGAAACCCACATTGTAAATTGAAATGATATATCATAAGTATGATGTATACAATAAAGATGATGTGGAACTCTTTATCACCAGAGCCACAGTCACAGACAAGGAGTTGGCCTTGTAACAAAGATTAGTGCATTAATATACTTTGATATGTTTTAAGGTAAAAAAAATGTTTGAGGTATGTATATGTTCTTTTTTTGATTCCTCACTCGAAGCAACATTTTAAATTAACCTACCAACTATAGTTCTGATTGTCAGGTAACAGGCTTTTACTATGCCAAAAAAAAAAAAACTACATGAATGCAGATTAGGTGCAAAATTGTTCATTAAAACTTTATAATAGTAAAAAAAAGAAAGAACCTAAGTGTTTATTAATGGAAGTGATGAAATTATAATCAAAAGGTGAAATAGTATATACTTATTAAAAGTAATTTTTCAGATAGTCTTTTAACAAGAAAAATGCTCATATAGTATGAAATGTAAAGAGCAAATCACAAAACCAAATAAACTATGACCAGAATTTTAAGAATGAATATGTAAAAATTTTAAGTGCAAACAAAGCGTACATATATAATTTGGAAGGAAATGAACCAGGAAATTGACAGTTTACCCCAGATGCTGGGATTTCAGAGGTTTTAAATTTTGTTCTCTATGCTCTTCTGTACTTTCCAGGTGTTCTGTGATGAGTATATATTATTATTATTGTTTGTTTGTTTGTATGTTTTTTTAATCAGGGGGAAGTATTTTTTTTTTCCTTTTAAAAAAGTTTTTAAATTCCACTTAGTTAATATACAGTGTAATATTAGTTTCAGGTGTACAATTTAGTGATTCAGCACTCCCATACAACACCTGGTACTCATCACAACAATGGGAAATACTTTTTTTTTTAAGATTTTATTTATTTATTATTTGAGAGAGAGAGAGATTGAGAGAATGAGTGGGAGGAGGGGCAGAGGGAGAAACAGACTCCCTGTGGAGCAGGGAGCCCGACTCAGGACTCAATCCCAGGACCCTGGGATCATGACCTGAGCCGAAGGCAGATGCTTAACCAACTGAGCCACCCAGGCGCCCAAGGGGAAATACTTTTCTTAAGAGTCCCTGGATTGGCAATTTTAGAAATAAATACCTGTGTTAATAGCAGTGTGGGTCTTTGCTCAGTGTGTTTCATTCAGTAATGGAAGCTCAATGTCAGAAGAGCTTTATGTTCTTCCCAAATGAGAAAAAAAAGCAAAGGCACGGGCATGATTTTTTTTTAGGTTGAGGCTCCTATGGATTTAATTGACAGGCTAATGTTTCCGACTTCTAAGGCCTAGTGTAGTAGACCTTATCTCTGAATTAAGCTTTTGTTGATTGCTCTAATCCCCACCCAAAAGCAAAAACTCCTTGTTTATACTCTGTGTTAGTGTTTACCATGCTTTGTTTAAAACAAAAACTGTGCATGTATCTTTCTCTTCCTACATTGCATGGTCTTTGGAAGGAAGAAGAGAATGACCACCTTTGTATTAATAGCTTTACCTTTGTTCCTCAGTAATTGGCTAAATGTCTTGAACAAATGTACAGTAGTAACCCCCACAATATGAAGATTTCCTGAAGGAGTATGTCTTAAAGTATCAGAGTCGATAGTAAAAAAAAAAAAAATGTTCTCGAGGGCCCCCTCTAAAACCTAGCAGTCTAAGTGACAGGAAAGCCAGCCTATCAACAGCAGACTTTACATTTCGCCTGATGATTCTAGACTGTTTTCACAGTAGAACCATGTGTGAACATATAAATTGTTATAGCCATTTTGGAAGCATTTGGGTAATATGTTTTAGCATTTGGGCAGTATGTCTATCAAAATTGAAAATGCACATCACCTTTGCATTTCTAGGAATTTACCCTCCAAATATATTTGCACAAAGTAGACAGTCATATATGGACAAATATCCTTATTTAGAACACTGTTGTTAATATGTTTCTCAATAGGAGAGTGACTAGAATATTATGCTGCCATTTAGAATGAGGTAGGTCTGTTTGTATTTATGATGATGATGTCTGTCCTTTTATTATTATTTTTATAAGTAGGCTCTACACCCAACATGGGGCTTGAACTCACAACCCCGAGATCAAGAATCCCATGCTCTACTGACTGAGCCAGCCAGGCACCCCGATAATGATTGCTGTTCTTTATTAAGCCAGGCGCCATGCTATGCATTTGACATATTTTATCTGATAATTCTTATAACAACTATATGGCAGGCACTATTATTATCTATATTTTGCAGATGAGAAACTGAGGCACAGCGGTTAAATAATTTGTGCATCACTTGTAAGGGGCAGACCTGGTATTTGAATCCAGATAGTTTGAAGTTAAAACAGGTTGCACTTTTAACCTCTAAAATGCATATCCTCTTTTCTACTGATGGAGAAAGATCAAGATATATATTATTTTGGGGGGCGGGGCAGAGAGAGAATCCCAAGCAGGCTCCATGCCCAGTGTGGAGCCCAACTCAGAGCTCCATTTCACGTCTCTGAGATCATGACCTGAGCCGAAACCAAGAGTTGGCCCCACCCAACTGACTGAGCCACACCGGTGCCCCAAGATATATATTAAATGAAAAGCCGAATTGAATGTAAAATATGCGGTCATTTGTGTCTTAAATTTTTTTAAAAGTGACAGCACACACTGGAAGGATATAAAAGGAACAACAGTGGCTTCTTAAAAGGAGGGAATGGATACCCTTTCACTTCATATGTTTCTCTCTTGTGTGTGCTTAAATAATAGGCATATATAACTTAAAATTTTTAACTAAAATAAGTATCTGACCTTTTGAAAAATTGTAATACTTAATGAAGACATGCTGTAGTCATAAGTCACGAATGCTTAATCCATCTCTACTTACCTACTTCAGTATAGAGTTCCCCTTATTCTAATATCCTATCACCCTCTCTCAGTTCAGGATAATAGCTTTTTTTAAAACTCACTTCCACTGAGATTCATTGTTTACCTGAATTCGCTGTCAGTCCTTAAGTTTTTGATTGACATTGTACCTCATTTTTGTATTTTATCCCTTTAGATCACCTACATTTTTTATTGTTTCCCAAAGGATTTGAGACTGCTTACTGTAATATATAAGTACAATTATATAGGCTAGGGGCGCCTGGGTGGCTCAGTCGTTAAACATCTGCCTTCAGCTCAGGTCATGATATCAGGGGCCTGGGATGGAACCTGCTTCTCCCTCTCCCCCTGCCTTCCGCTCTCTCTGCCTGTGCTCTTTCTCTCTCTCTCTCTCTCTCTCTTTGTCAAATAAAACAGAAAAAAAAAAAAGCCCAATTATATAGGCTAATATAGTTCTACAGTTGAGGTGTAAAGTCAACTTTTAGTTTCCTGGAAGTAGGAAAAAAGTTCTGAGTTCAGTAATTCTTGTGATTTGACAAAAGAACACATAATCATTTTGTTTAAAAAAGCAAAACAAAACTTTTTTTTCCTTTTTCTAAATTTTGAGAAGACATCTTTCATGGACCCTTTTATGCAGTTCATACTTCTCCAGTTGTTTGTTGTTTTTGTCTACCCAACTAAATTATAAGCTTCCTTAGGACAAATTCCATTTTACTCCATACTATTTTTGTTCTATCTATACCTAGAAAAATGCCCTATTTTCATAGTTGAAATTATAAATTAAGCAACAACTGCAACCCAGCTACATTTCAAAGATTATATTATTGCCACTTTTCAAAGATTCAATCTTTGAGCAATTTAGAAATTGATACTACTTTCATCCTTCTCAGCAGGGAATCTACTCTGATCACCCTCAAAAATCACAATTTATTTCTTAGTGGGTAGCTTTTACCAGGTTCTTTTGTAGCCACTACTTATTGAGTGTGTAATGTAAAAAGAATAGGAAATTTGTTTGAACTGGTGTTTTATGAGTTAAATATTTTTAAATATGGCCTATAGGTTTCAACCACATTTTTCTTTCTTTTAGGCCAAGTCATCAAGGCATGGGACATTGGGGTGGCTACTATGAAGAAAGGAGAGATCTGCCATTTACTCTGCAAACCAGAATATGCATATGGCTCAGCAGGCAGTCTCCCCAAAATTCCCTCAAATGCAACTCTCTTTTTTGAAGTAAGTCTGTGTGTGATGTTGCCTTGTTAGCATATGTTCTACTATAGTGCTGGCTCTGAAGCAACAAACGGGCAGAGGAACAAGGAACTAGGCTTGCTATTGAGAATCAGATCCAACTTATTTATTTTGGAGCTTGGCTTCTTGAATTGTTTCCCACAAACCCAAGGGGTGTGTGCCAGTGCTTTCTTAGAAACGTGTTTCTGGCACAGAAAGGTCATATCCAAATAAACAAAAGACACCAGGCTTAAGAAATAAAGATTCTGGTCAGTGGGGTGAGTATAACATACTCAAAATTGACCAGAAGACAGGTTGGAAACGTGGGAGGTAAGCGTTGAAATGTACCTAAACCAAATTGTAAGGTATTTTCATATTAAACAGGTTTACTATTTGTCACAGATCTCACTTCTGAATCATTAGAAGCAGTAGGTGGTGATAATGTTATTCATCCTGTGTTGAATTACATATATTTGTCCAAATCTGATTAAAAAAAAAAATTAAGGGAGGAAATGCCTGAAACATTATAACTAGGTAAAAAACACCTTTACTTGGTCTTAGGCCTGATTCATAAGATTTATTTTTACATTTAAAAAGGGAATTCCATGAATCTGGGGTGGAAAGGTGGTGGCCTTTAGAGTCAGACAAAACAGTTCTGGGCCAGCACCTTGTAGCTCTGGCTTTGTGCCCACAAGGCAGCTTTCCTAGTATTTCCTGTCTGTCTTTGCGCTGCAACCCCACAGGATGCAGTCCTAGACATTATCGTTACGTGAAGGCTCTTTCCAGCTTTTGAAAGTGCAGTCTTCCTTTTTTCCTACTTTCCCAATAACTGAGATGCATAGATAAATATAAAAGAGTTTTATTTTGTAGAATGAAAGGAAAATTGGTTGCCCTTGTTAAGTATATTAAGTTGGCTCTGTTTGGTCTTTTCTCAGCCAAATCCTTTTTTCCTTTCTAGATTGAGCTCCTTGATTTCAAAGGAGAGGATTTATTTGAAGATGGAGGCATTATCCGAAGAATCAAACAGAAAGGAGAAGGATATTCAAACCCAAACGAAGGAGCAACAGTTGAAAGTAAGTATTGCTGTGACAGCAATACTTAGTCCTTAAAAGTTGGGTTCTATTTATGGGGATAAAATGGAGATTTCTTTCTAAAAATCTGTTTATAGTAATAAACAATTGCATATAGCCCAAGAACAGTTTTGGGGGTTTTATTTTATTTTTATTTTTTTTTAAGATTTTATTTATTTGACACAGAGAGACACAGCGAGAGAGGGAACACAAGCAGGGGGAGTGGGAGAGGGAGAAGCAGACTCCCGGCTGAGCAGGGAACCCGATGCGGGGCTCGATCCCAGGACCCTGAGATCATGACCTGAGCCGAAGGCAGACGCTTAACGACTGAGCCACCCAGGCGCCCCCAAGCCCAAGAATAGTTTTAAATTCAACATTTATTTAATAGTGACTTTATTTGGTAAATATTCATCCAGCATGTCCATGCCAGGTACTGTGCCAGCTTCTGTAGACCCAGAAAGTGAATAAAAGGTAATCCCATCCATCAAGTCCAAGTCTATGGACTCCTTCGTGTGCCAGCAACTATATTAGCTGCCTTACATATTTATTCATTTATTTCTCACAATAACCTTACAAGATAAGATTTATTATCCCCAGGTGGGAAAAGTGAGTTCAGGGAAGTTACATAAATTGCCCAAGATTACAGAGTTAACTAAACAGAGCAGTTAGATTGCAGTGCACTTCAGAGCTATCAAACCCATTTCACTGGCTTTCCTCAAGAAGAAAAAGTTCATTTTAGTTAGATCAAAATTGGATAATAGTGTTCATTTTATTCTAGGAGATCTGGGTTCAAGTTCTGCTTTGCCATTTATTGGGTGACTTAAAGCTATTCCATTTTTTCATTTGCTAAGTTGGGAGTAAGGATACTACTGAGGACTGAGATACCTGATCACTCCTCCTCCCTCCCAGAGCACGTTCTGTATACCATCATGTACCCTGTTTGTCATCATGTACCCTATACTATAATCAGTGTTTGCCCCTTCCCCCAGTATACAACTTGAGGACCAGAATCTTTCTTCATCTTTTTGTTTCCAGCATCACCTACAGTGCCTTACACACATTTGGTGTTCGGTACATGCTCTCTGCATGGATAGATATTTGAAAGATGCCACTCACTGAGCTGAAGTACTTTAAAAAAGAGAGTTGTGAGAAAAACATGGAAAAGTACTTCCACTAAGAAAACAATCAAAGCACCAAACAAGGATGGCAATATGAATTCTGATAAAAGGCCTATTTAAAGTGAAGAGCTCATTTGGAACTGTAAACTAAAATGGTTGATTTTCTTATCTTTACTTTTGTATATACTATTTGAGACCCATGTTTCATTTCTGTGAGTCTGGCAAATTAGTTCAAATTGAGTTATTCATTTAGTTGGATACAATTATAAGTAGTATTACTGTACTATTGCAGTTGAAGTGTTTAGGTAGCTATCATTCGTGGTTAAGTTTTGGAATAAATGAAGAAGAACTCAAATGTTGGAGAAATACCTAGACCAGGAGTGAGAACTAGGATTCTGGCTTCAGCTGACCCTAACTAGCCATTGCCTCTCTGGGTGTTAACTTTCTTCCTTTCCAGTGACACAGGGGTAGATGTATTGATTTCTATGGTCCTACTAGTCCTGAACATTCCATGATAGAATTCTAAATGTTTATGAAAGTTACAGGGATGATAGAAAATTATCTTTAGCAAGTACGTAAAAGGTTATCTAGAACATACATTTTAATTTTTTATTATGAAAATTTTCAGACATTTACAGAAATAAATATTTTTCACTATGATATAGTAACTCCCCAAATTCAACAATTGATAATGTATATTTTTAAACTGGAGGTTTTTGGCAACCAAAACAAAAGGAAGATCTTTCCCCAGTTATAGACAGTGCCGCAAAGCTACCACTGCAGAGTTCACTTTGGGGCAGGCTAAATTAAATCAGATCTTGCTTTTAGTAATATTTTCAGTGGGAGTCTTTATTATGTAGTATTTCAGTGGGAGCTTTCTGTTTTAAAATAATTTTCAACTTATAGACAAACTGTGAAACTAGTACAGAGAATTCTCTTATATGCTTCACCCAGCTTCCCCTAATATTCACATCTTCCCTCACCACAGTACCTCTGTCAAAGCCAGGAAATTAACCTTGATGCAATACTATTAACTGTTTTGCAGATCTTATGTGAATTTCATCAGTTCCCACACTGATGTTCTTTTTCTGGTCCTTGGTCAGATTCAGGACCCTCTAATAGTAGTCTCTCCAGTCTGTGACAGCTGATCAGTCTTTCTGTGATTTTCATGACTTTAACACTTTTGAAGACAGCTGGCTGGTTATAGAATTTACTTCAGTTTGGGTTTGTCTGATTAAACTGAAGTTACACATTTTTTGAAAAATACCACATAAGTGGTGATGTGCCCTTCTCAGTTCATCATTATCAGGAGGTACATGATAGTGATGATATTAACTTGGGTCCCTTGGTTAAGTTGGGGTCTGCCATGTTTCTCCTTTGTAAAGTTCCTATTTTTGCCTTACTAAGTATCTCATTGGGAGAGAACTACTAGAAGACCATGCAGAGACGAGATCTTCTTTTACATCACACCTTCACATGCTGATTTTAGCGTCCATGAATGATTTTTTTTTTCCATGAATGATTTTTGTATGCAGCAGTTATTACTGTAGTATTTGCCTAATGGTGATTTTTCTATTTCCATTGTTCTTCTACAATTTAATTGGAATTCTGCTATAAGGAAGAGCTGCCTCTCCTCCCCTGTTTATTCAGTTATTTATAATAGTATGGACTCATAAGAATTTATTTTATTCTGTAGGTTATTATTCATTGCTATTCTTTTTTAAAAGTTTTTTTTTAAGTTTTTTTATTTATTTATTTGACAGAGAGAGACAAAGTGAGAGAAGGAACACAAGCAGGGGGAGTGGGAGTGGGAGAAGGAGAAACAGGTTTCCCACTGAGCAGGGAGCCCGATGTCGGGCTCGATCCCAGGACCCTGGAATCATGACCTGAGCCAAAGGCAGACGCTTAATGACTGAGCCACCCAGGCGCCCTCATTGCTATTCTTATTTGTTGCTCAAATTGTCCCAAGTTTGGCCATTAGAAGGTTCCTTTCAACGTACCTCCTTTGGTTTTTAAGCACGTCCTTACTTTTTTTTTTTTCTTTTTTTTAAGATTTTACTTATGGGGCGCTTGGATGGCTCAGATGGTTAAGCGTCTGCCTTCAACTCAGGTCATGCTCTCCGGGTCCTGGGATTGAGCCCCATGTCAGGCTCCCTGCTCAGTGGGAAGTCTGCTTCTGCCTCTCCCCCCCCACACTCATTCTCTCTCTCTCTTAAGTGAATAAATAAAGTCTTTTCAAAAATTATTTTTAAAAAAGATTTTATTTATTTTAGAGAGAGCGAGCAAGGGGGTGGGGCAGAGGGAGAGAATCCCAAGCCGACTCCATGCTGAATGCGGAGCCCGACCCAGGGCTCAGTCCCACAACCCTGAGATCATGACCCTAGCTGAAACCAACAGTTGGAGACTTAACCAGCTGAGCCACCCAGGTGCCCCAGTACTTCCTTACTTTTGGTACAAGATGCTCTAGGCTCATTTTGTAACTTCCTTGCCCTGGGACTGGAATCAGCCATTTCTCCAAGGAGCTCTGATTTCTTTTATTAGAGAACGGTATTTAGAAAGCAAGATCCGGGTGCTAGGTGTACTCACACTATGGAATGTTATTGCTTCTAGAACCTCTTAAGCAAACAGAGCTAGGAAATATATGTGCCTCAATATGCCTATATACACAACTATATGTATTCTTTATTAGTCTGTGTATATATTACAAACTATGAGTACATACTAACACTTCCAGCTCCAGTCCAACACCACAGGTTCATTCTCACCTTCTCCCCTTGCTTATTTAAAACTGGTTTCTCCAGGGCGCCTGGGTGGCTCAGATGGTTAAGCGTCTGCCTTCGGCTCAGGTCATGATCCCAGGGTCCTGGGATCGAGTCCCGCATCGGGCTCCCTGCTCCTTGGGAGCCTGCTTCTCCCTCTGCCTCTCTCTCTCTCTCTGTCTCTCATGAATAAAAAAAAAAAAAAAAAAAAAAAGAAAAAATCTTTAAAAAAAAAATAAAACTGGTTTCTCCAGCAGTGAGAAACATCGCTCTCATTATCCACAATATATTTATTTGCTTAATTGTAGTTTATACAGAAAGTAGTTTTAGAATTGCTAACCCACACCCTGTGAAAAACAAACTTGCTAAATATAGGAAATATTTGTGTATAGTTCCTTTAGTCATGAGCCTTAGAGCATACATTGAAAACACTGCTTTCCAACTTAGGTTAGTTCTTTTTCCTCACTCCCTTCAGTATGGTTATGCCATTCCTTTATAATACAGTTACGTTCATTTGTTATGCTTGTGTTCCACACGCACTGGTTGATGTTAACTATTTATTTGTGTTTGGGGTGGATGAAACATTACCATGATTCTAAACTATACAAAAAGATACACACAGAAGTGTTCCTCCCCCCCCATCTGTACTAACCTGTTCCCATTTCCCCTTTATTTCCACCTTCCTTCCTACCTATTTTCATTGGTCACCAGTCACATTAGTTCCTGGCTTATACTTCTTGTATTTCTTCTGCAGAAATGAGCAGGTACCTGTATTTTTTCTCTTCTATCCCCTTCCCTTAATATACTATCAGTGGATTTTTAAAAATATTTGAATAATTCTTTATCTCATTTTACTTTTCCTGTTTCCAAATATCTTAAGAAAGGATAATGACTGATTTTTGTCTCTCATCTTGCTAGGATTGTACTTTCTTGGGAAATTTTAGAGTAAATGGTTTATTTTTACTTTTTCTCCCAAAAGCCCTTTTTGGTTTTTTCTGGAACAAATCAGTTTTATAAAAATATATTTTTACTTATCAAGGGTAAGGTGTCCTGCTTTCCCTCTTTGAAACAAATTCACTGTGTGTGGGAGGAAGACAGAGGGTTGACTTAAAAGTGGTCTCTGTCCGAAACCACAATCACCTTGTTATTTTGGAAGTCTTCTTGGTCTTTACCAGTTTGCCTTTTCTGATAGCATCACCTGTACACTTAGATTCAAAGCCAGGAAGAAATCCCAGAACTAAAGCCAGTTCTGCAGTGAAAGCGAATAGGAGACAATGATGATCCATCATATAATATATCATTATAGACACACAAGAGTTACAGAGTGCCTGTCACTTCTGTGTAAAGGTACAGTGAGTAGTCAGGGGAGGGGCACACAGGCTTTGGAAGTGATAGACTTGAATTTTGAATCTTAGAATCACTACTTGATATTCTTATGACTTTAGACAAGTTACTTGACTACCTTGGGCATCCAGATTTGTCATCTGTAAAACAGGAATAATAATCTTTTACACCCACACAACAGGTTGTTGTGATGGTTAAATGTAGAAAGGTGCCTAGTACAGGACATTTAATTTCTTTTTTCTGCCCTCTGTATTCTGCTTATATAACTTGCTTCCTGAAAATAGATTTAAGGAAGGAAATCCTTGACTCCTCTTTATCTTATATCCTACATCCAGGTCATCAGCAAATCCTTTTGGCTCTACCAGGGTTGACCTAGAACCCATGATTAATTTGTTTTTGTTGTTAACAGTCTTCAAATTAATTCTGTAGCCTCTTAATACTAATTGTATCTAAATACTATTTCTCCAAGATGTTTGTTTGGTTTTCGAATAATAAATTGATGGACTAAATCAAAAGGCTTTTACTGAATTGTGATCTTTTGCTTCCTTTTAATTATTTTGTATGTGGAAGAGGAGAAAACTTACATTAGTTGACAGGATTTATTCTTCCTCAAAGAATTTTTTTTAAGATTTTATTTATTTATTAGAGAGAGTGAGAGAGAGCACAAACGGGAATGGGGGGGCAGGGGGACAGAGGGAAAGGGCGAAGCACCGCTGAGCAGGGAGCCCAACTCAGGGCTGGATCCCAGGACCCTGGGATCATGACCTGAGCTGAAGGCAGACACTTAACTGACTGAGCCACCTGGACACCCCTCAAGGAAATTTTACCCTCTCTGTCAGGATCCTAATAATTCAATCAATTTTTAGATTCTGTTCCAGTGTGCTTTTTCTTAGGTCATTTAAGATGACCATCTTGTAATTTTTATTCAAGCTTGTTCTCTTTCCATTAAAAAAAGTCACAGTGTTCTAAGGTAGTCTAATTGACATTGGGATGACGACTGATACTTCAGTTACCAGCAGTAGCTACATTGTTACCTTTAAGCTTTGCTTTCTTAGAAATCTAATCTGACTGACATAAGGCTCTAAATAGCTACCGCTCCTCCTTCCCCAAGTGCCCTGTCTTTCACATTTTTTGATTTGTTAACTTCAGTGCTTAGAGTAGACACATCAGAATGCTGGCTGTATGTGGCTCTCTTGCCTCACGGTGCCTTCAGCCACATTCGTCAGTGTTTTCAAATATGAACATTTCAGCAGAGCCATCTGCAGGATTGTTTGTTGGAATACCCTTCCTTCTCACCTCCTTTCCCTATCCAGATCCCCCTGAATTCTTAAGAGATGGGCAAGGGGTTTAGAGAATGATTTTAAAAAAGAGTAAGAAATCCATAGTCGGGGGTGCCTGGTTTGCTCAGTTGATTAAGCGTCTGCCTTCGGCTCAGGTCATGATCTCAGGGTCCTAGGATCGAGCCCCACATCGGGTTCCCTGCTCAGTGGGGAGCCTGATTCTCCCTTTCCCTCTGCCTGCCGCTCTGCCTACTGTGCTCTCTATTTCTCTGTCAAATAAATAAAATCTTTAAAAAAAAAAAAAAATCCACAGTCATGTTGGGAAATAGGGAGAATACAAGAAGTGGATCAGAAATTATGAAGAATTTCTGGAATATATAAAGTAGATAAAATTGGACTGATGGAAACTAGACTCAGGAAACCCAACTCAAAACAGGTGTAGAGAAGATCTCTGCAGAGGTACATACCATTCTTCTCAACAAACTTGGGCAGAACTCCAAGCTCACAGTCAGCTGGTACAAGGGAGCCAAAGCAGGCTATGGGGCAATCATCAGAGTTGTTTTAAAACAATATAGAACAGCTGGGGCAGTAAACTTTAGTAGTAGTACTCAACTTTGGCTGAATTTAGAATTACCTGGTTTGCTTTTAAAATCCTGAATGTCCAGACCAGTTAAATAAGAATCTTAAATCTCACAGGCTGGAACTCTAGGCACACACTTTTTTTTTTTTTTAAGATTTTATTTATTTGATAGAGACACAGCGAGAGAGGGAACACAAGCAGGGGGAGTGGGAGAGGGAGAAGCAGGCTTCCTGCTGAGCAGGGAGCCCAATGCGGGGCTCGATCCCAGAACCCCGGGATCATGACCTGAGCCGAAGGCAGACGCTTAACGACTGAGCCACCCAGGCGCCCCTCTAGGCACACATTTTTAAACTCCCCGGGTGATTCTAATTTGCAACCAAGGATTGAGAATTACTCTAGGGTCTGGCTGTGTCTTTGCTCCCGGGCTAAAGTCAGTAAGGCCGGATTTCTTAAAATAAACTAGGGATCTGCCTCAGAAGACTCCATGTGTTAGGACTTGCACTAGAGAATGAGGACATAAAGTATCTTTGAACGTTTAAAGCAGATTTGAAGGGGAAGAAAGGTGAAATAGCTCTGCACAATAGTAAATAGGCTCAAGTATTTTGCTTCTGAAGTAAGACTTTTTCATATATCACCACTGGGGAAAGGTATCCCCAGCCTTCATGGGCACATTGTGCTCAGCTCATAGTAAATGCTCGGTAAATATTTCTGGAATTTCCACCTATAGATTTCCACAATCAGCCCACCACTTTGGGGAAAAGCCTACCATGGAAATGTATCTAATCACTTAGAAAAACTGTGCCAGTTATCGACAATCATTTGATCTTTCTGCATCCTTCCTTTATAATATGACCAGATAACAAAGAAACATCAGCAAGTACCCATGAGAAGAAGAAGTACCAAGATAGACTAAGAAGAAATAAAGAGAACTTTTAAAATATTTATTATTACTGGGGCGCCTGGGTGGCTCAGTCAGTTAAGCGTCCAAATCTTGATTTCAGCTTAGGCCATGATCTCAGGGTCCTGGAATCAAGCCCCATGTTGGGCTCAGCACTCAGCACAGAGGTCTGTTTGTCCCTCTCCCTCTGCTCCTCCTCCCCCCAACCCCCATGCGAACACACACACACACTCTCAAATAAATTAAAAATATTTTTTAAAAAAATAAAATTCTTATTACTATCTTCAGAGATACTTAACAGGACATTAAATTTACAAGTCAAAAAACCAGCTTCTCTGAAAAAGGAAAACGAAGATAAAGTTTCTGGAAATTAAGAAAATTATTGTCAAAATTGGAACTCAGAGGAAGGGTTGAAAGGCAAAATGGGCAGTCCCAGAATTCTGAATTGGTGATATAAGAAAGGTGGTCTAGGAGCTCTCAGAACATAGAGCAAGAAAACCCAAAGATATGGAAGGTGGAAGAAAGAAGATAGGATTGAAAAATCAAAGATAGACCAATTGAATCTAATCAAACGTGATAGAAGAAAATTTCCTAGAGAAGATAGAAGAGACTTAGGAGTTGAAAGGGCCAGTTGAGAGGGGCCTACAGCAGTAAAGAGTGCTTTTTCACCTAGATACATTCTGGTGAAATTTCTTAATTCCACAACTTAAAAAGAAAATTTTGAACTTTTCCACGGAGGAATAAGCTCTTATGCAAAGGAATGAGAATCAGAATGACATCAGACTTATCCATGACACTAAATACTACATGACAATGCTTTGAGCATTGCGACTCTGAGTATTTTGAACCTAGAGTTGTATACTTTGTTGATTCCTTTAAGTAGAAGAACAAAATCAGCTTTTTGGAATATGCAGACTCATGCCCTTTTTGAAAAAAATACTGTAGGATATACTAAAATATCACAAAAAATAAAGCCAAGAAGTGAAGACTTCAAGGCATAAGCAACATTAGTGAGCAAAAAAGTAATTTCCATAACATGTCAGTGAAGTTGGATGCATTTATCTTGACAGATCCCAGATATGGCAAAACTATGTTAAAAGTAATAATAGTTTAACAATCTGGAACTAGGTTCTGGGTCATTTTAACAAAATGTGGTGCAGATGGGAAATGGAGAGGGGAGGCAAAATTGTCGAAAATTATTTTCTTGGGGTGCCTGGGTGGCTCAGTTGATTAAGTGTCCAACTCTTGATTTCGGCTCATGTCATGATCTCATGGTGGTGTGACTGAGCCCTGCATCAGGCTCACGCTGGGCGTGGAGCCTGCTTGAGATTCCCCCTCCCCCTCTCCCTCTGCCTCTCCATCACCATCCCCCCTCCCTCACATGCTCATTCTCTCTCTCTCTTTTTGTCAATAAATAAATATCAAAAACCAAATGGTACCAAAAATTGGAAATAGAGGAGTGATTTCAGGTATGCCCATGTTGAAATCTGATAGAGCTATGAGGTTTTTTTGGTTTTGTTTTTTACATGCTTTTGAATTATTTGTGAATGTCCTGGTAAATTTTGTCCAGTAAGAGAGAGCAACTTCTTGAAACCACTTTATTATATGTTTTCACAAAGTAATATAGTGTGGCACGTGGTCTAAAATGGACAGTGTTTATTCTTTCAAATACCTTGAATTTATGTAGCTCCTTCTAAAAAGGCAGCTTCAAGTCTTCAAGTAGAATAAAATCTTAGTAGAAAATAGTCCTTTTTGTTATTTAAAGAAATCCAGCCAATGGATCATTTATTTTAAAATAGTATTAAAAGACAGAAGCTCCATATCAGTAAAAAATTTAAATAGCTCTTGGAATTTATTAAAAATAGGAGTACTGACTAATATTCAAAAAGGAAAATTCCCATAAGTGAGTGAAAATTACTACCATTTTCCTTAATGCCCTGTTTTCAAATTAATTGTTAAATAAAATTTACTTTCTGGCCTTGAACTGTGTGTTAGGCACTGTGAGGTACAAAAGAAGGGTAAGACATTGCCTTTGCCTCCCTGCTCTGAGTTTTATTCATACAGCGGCAGTGCTCTCTGTGGAGCACTAAGTGGCTTCTTGAACCAGAGTTCTAAAACATGTTTAATCTGGTATAATTTACCACTGATTGCAGGCAAATAATCATAGCTAACTTCCATTGAGTTCATCTCTGTGTATCCACACATATCACAGTGTCCTCACATAGTAGATACCCTGACGTAAGAGGGAACGAATGCTGGGTGCTGGGCTCAAAGCTTTCATTCGGGCCCTGATTTAATCCTCTCCGCAACTACTAGTTAGCCAGTCTTGTTTTCCCTCTTTTGTGGATGAGGCGACTGAGCTTCAGATCATTTAGATGACCTTGCCCAAATCCACAACTGGTAAGTGGCAGAAGGGGACTGGAATCCAGGTCTGACTAAAGAGCTCACCCGGTGTAGAGAGGAGTGATGCGGACTTGGGTTGGTGTAGAATTTATTGCTGTGCGTTTGCTTCCTGTTGAGACTAAGACCTATCATCTGTCATCCATTTGCATGAATTCTTCTAGTCAAGTAGTCAGGGCGCATGCCCGCCCTCAGCGTCAGCCCCTCGGTTCTGTCAGCAGTTGCGCAGTGGCATTTGGTCACCTCTCACGGTATGAAGTGCTGCGGAGGAGGAAGGAGGCTGGTTGGGGGCAATTTGACCACCCTGCTTGATGGGGACAGTTTCTCTTCTAATCGGTGATTAATATGCCTCTCCTGATTTTAGAAATCCATCTCTGTTTCCTGATTTGCCTTTTCAGGGGGTCATTAAGAATCCGCTGTCTCTTGGATATTCTGCTCTATTAGGCAGGCAGAGAAACTCATTTGGCATGAATTAGGCAGCAGAAAAAACCCTTGCCATGTGGGAGTAACCTGTCACAACCTGGTTTTCTCTGGCCAAATGACTGGTCTTGTCTAGTAGTAATGCCATTACAACATTCCCATTCAGATCCCCATGACCCAGTAATTGTTTTGGGAATGAGTGCAAAGCTATCAGACACCAGCTACTATAATTAGAAAAGGGAAAAACAGACACTTACCAGAGCTAACGTCTTTAGGCTGGAGCATTTACAGCACTTTTTTTTTTAAGGTTATGGAGCCTCCTTCTCAGTTTTGTTTCCTAAAATACAAATTCTACAGTTTTTGGGTTCTTGCATTCCGGTTTTTGTTACTGCAGTACACTCTCTTTTCCTTTTCCCCCCTATTTTAATCGGAGTACAAATTGCTGTCAGCACATCGAGTTCATGTGCCAGCCACATTCAGAACAGGGTGTTCTGTGCTCTTCAAAACAAAATTGCTCTAGGGCAGTAAGAGAACAATAAGTCAGAGCTCCAGTTTAAGTGATGTTTTGCAGCAGACCCGGCTTACTTGATGTGGTTACACTCGGATTGCGCAGCAAAGCTCGGGTAATTTCATTTGGTTTGACTTCATGGGGTTTGGAGGGCCTCCCCCCTCCAAGTTACATAGACTTTAAGTCAAGAGAAAATGTTCCTTTCTGTGTATTTTTTTTTTTTCTCTACCAAAAAAGCCCTAAGTAGAAGCATCCTGTATGTACTTTTATTCTCTTTGGGCACGTCATAGATCATTTACTTCCCGTAAATCATGCTGGTTGGAATTAGCAACAGACCTCCTGAGCCCTAGAGGCCGAGCTCCCAGTGAGTCATGATGGTTATTATTAAATATTTATTAAGTGAGTATTTGCACTAAGAGATGCAAGGTCAAAAGCAACCACAGGTCTTCCTTAGCCAGAGTTGCCACGGTTTTCTTTGGTATCAATTGTTGAGACAATTAAAAAAAAAAAAAACAAAAACCTGAGCACTGGACCTGTAGGAGCCAGGCATGTTTGCATCTGTCACCAAGAAGGGGGCCCCCTGCTGTGGTGGTCGCGGTGTTTCTGTGGCTCCAGGGTGGTGTGTGAGCTCTTGTCAGCAGTCTTGTAGAACTTGTCACACCAGTGTTCTGAGGTTAGAAACCAGTTAGCAGAGAGATAGCCTTTGCTACTTGTAGATGTGAAGAATCCATGGGCCTGTGATACCTTCTCTTACTCTGACATTCCAGATGAAAAGGCGGTGGTTTTATAGGTACGTATGAACCGGTGTGTATGTGTGTGTGCATGTATCAGTTGAAGATTTGATGGTACTGTAGGTAGTATTCAGGTCCAAGTTAGAAGAGTTAGATTTACCAGGAAAAAAGATTAGTCGCAGATTTTTACCTTCCTACCAGGTAACCATAAACACTGGTTCTGTCATTTACTGTTTCTCTTACACCCAGCTGCTTTCATTATCATTTGCTTGCCTTCCTTATAATTTGAACCCTTTTTTTGGCTTGCTTGCTTCACTTCTCTTTCCTAACACGTTTATTAGTAGCCAATCTTTTCCCCCCTAATATGATGGGTTGTCCCATGTAAAGAGAACTTCTGAAATTATTTATATAATTTTAACATGAAGTATATGAATCAAGCTGAAAACTAGCCTAGGAAACTGACACACAGGCAGGAATCCTTTGCAGAGTCTCTGGATTTCCTGTTTTGAAAACACATTCAAACTTGATCAACCAAAAACCACAATGAATGTACTGATAGTTTCCTCCCCGACTAAATGTACTCTCCTTTAGGGAGGAAGATACTTCTAACAATAAACCTCAGACAGAAAAATCTGTCAGCTGAGTTGTGAAGTACTAGGATAGTAAGTCTCAATACTTGAGAATATTCCTCAGTTCATGAGCTGAAATTCACTTTGCTCAGCAGTTTTTTTTTTCTTCATGAAAAGTATCATCGCATTAGTCAACATCAAATTTCTTGGGCAGATTTTAAAATATTTAAGAGCATAAACTTTTCAGAACTCACAATTCCTTTAGCAATATCAGCTTTATTTTAGTAAAAATATCTTAAGCCTTAGACACCCTGCAGAACCTCTCTAGATGTATCTGAAAATAATAATAAAGCTGAACTTATTTTGAAAATATTTTCTGGGGCGCCTGGGTGGCTCAGTCGTTAAGCGTCTGCCTTCGGCTCAGGTCATGATCCCAGGGTCCTGGGATCGAGCCCCGCATTGGGCTCTCTGCTCAGTGGGAAGCCTGCTTCTCCCTCTCTCACTCCCCCTGCTTGTGTTCCCTCTCTCACTGTCCCTCTCTGTCAAATAAATAAATTTTTTTAAAAATCTGGAAAAAAAAAATTTTTCTAATTCAAAAGAATTTTCAATGTGCTATCAGCTGATTTTTATTTTACCTAAAGCATTCCAAAAGTGACTGTAATAGGATCATCTACATTTATGACTGTGGGGCATAGAGCAAAATTCCTGTGTATCAACTCCACCCTGAGAGCCAGTGTATTTCTTGCCCTTGTTTAGAGAGTCATGCCTCTCTCTAATTTGGCCCAAGCTTCTTGGACTCCAATCCTACGTCTTCGATGGAAGCACATCAGGATGGTCTCAATCCTAGTAAATCAGAAAAGGATAGAGAGCTTTATTTTTTTTTTTTAAGATTTTATTTATTTGACAGAGAGAGAGAGAGAGATCACAAGGAGGCATAGCGGCAGGCAGAGCAGGAGGGAGAAGTAGGCTCCCTGCTGAGCAGAGAGCCTGATGTGGGGCTTGATCCCAGGACCCCGGGATCATGACCTGAGCTGAAGGCAGACGCTTAACCGACTGAGCCACCCAGGCACCCCAGGATAGAGAGCTTTAAAGTGTAAATGTCCATGTGACATTGTGACTCTTGATGTCTATACCACCGCTGTTTACTTTTCAGGGTTTCTCTAATTTTTCAGGCCTGGGCTTAAAGGTAACCTGATCAAATAATTAACTGCAGGAATTAGTTTTCAAGCTGGTTTCTGGCCTATATCGAGAACTGTATCACTGGGTCATAGATTCATAGAATTGTAGAGCTTCAGAGGACCTTTGAGATCATGTAATTCAAAAGTAGAGTAAGTTGGAATTGAATTTGTGTTTGGAAACTAATAACTGTCTCATGAAACAAGTATAACAGAATGAGTAATTTTTAGTCTCTCTAAAACAAGTTAAAGTTAGAGAAACTGGTGTTAGAAAAGAAGCATTTTAGGAAATTGTAACGTTTGAATCTAGGCCATTACATTACAGAAGTTAGAATAAAGAATTTTCTTAGGAAAGACCAGTTATTACATTGCTTGGTGACTGCTGTGCTATTGCGTGAGCCATCCGTTGTTCTCACTGAGTCAAAGACCCAAATGGAAGAGGATGAATATCTTCCATATGAAAAATAGTTGGAATGATTCAGAGAGTTGCTTATCCTAGAAAAAAAGTAATGGATCAAGAAAAATATACATATCTACATGCATTTTTCCTATTTTATCTTGAGGAAACAAAAGCTCCTTATCTAATATGAAATTACCCTGGGAATGAGCTGAGTGAGTTTAAGTGGAATAGGAAATTAGGCCCCAAGAAATTGACCTCTTAACATTTCAGAAGAGATGGTTAAATAATTTGATTTGTAAAATTATAGTAGACTAATGATTCCTTCACACTTTATAGTTACCACTCCACTAAGGGGTATAGCTGTGATATAGTTATTGATGATGTTGGCTTTGGGTTTTCTGGTTTTACTCAAATATATTTGTGAATGAGATTAGGACTCTTAAGAAAAAAGCGCTTCTTTATTCAGTTAACCTTTGTTTATCTTTGGGGAAATAATCATTTCGTTGTTTTTTTTCCAAGCATCTGAAGTCAAAATGTAGCTATAAATGTTTAAGTCATTATATACTTGATATTAAATTTGTGGCACCTTGATAATTATCTATTAACTATCTTGATCCTGTGTTACAGGTGAGGAAATCTCTGCCATATAGTAGGTTTAAATTAAACCTGTGTTTCTGCTTTGTTTTATTGTCCACTAAGCTATCTATTTTTTTTTAAAGATTTATTTATTTATTTTAGAGTGTGGGTGGGGGGCAGAGGGAGAGGGCGAGAGGGAATCCTCAAGCTGACTCACCACTGAGCTCGGAGCCTGACACAGGGCTCCATCCCAGGACCCTGAGATCATGACCTGAGCCGAAATCAAGAGTTGGTCACTTAACCAACTGAGCCACCCAGTTGCCCCCCGAAGCTATCTTATTGATACAGTTGTTGGTAATTACAAGTATAAACTTAGAAATAGAATTGCTCTTAAATTTTCAGACAGGGTAGACAAAGTGTCAACAGGACATACCCCATGTGTCTCTAGATGAAATGAGAAAGGGGACATAATCATTTATCACTTCTCTAAATTAGCCAGTCCTGCGGAGCAGCCTTACTGACTGACCTGTCTCCTCTCCCTCAGTCCACCTGGAAGGCCGCTATGATGGAAGGATGTTTGATTGCAGAGATGTGGTATTCATTGTAGGGGAAGGAGAAGACCATGACATTCCAATTGGAATTGACAAAGCCCTGGAGAAAATGCAACGGGAAGAACATTGTATTTTATATCTTGGACCACGGTAAGCAGCATACCAGTCAGTACACAGCGATCTAAAGGACGGGGGTGTGGGTGTGTGTGTGTGTGTGTGTGTGTGTGTGTGTGTGTGTTATAAGAAGGTGGTCTCCTTTCATTCTTTTGCATGTAGCTCTTCAGTTTTCCCCACACCATTTACTGAAGAGACCGTCTTCTCCCCATTATATAGTCTTGCCTCCTCTGGCATAGATTAATTGACCAAATAAGTGTGGATTTATTTCTGGGCTCTCTGTCTTGTTCCATTGACCTATGTGTCTGTTTTGTGCCAGTATCATACCGTTTGGATTACTCCAGTTTTGTAGTGTATCTTGAAGTCTGGGAGTGTGATACCTTCACCTTTGTTCTACTTAAGATTGCTTTGGCTATGCAGGGTCTTGTGTGGTTCCTTATAAATTTTAGGATTATTTGTCCTAGTTCTGTGAAAAATACCATTGGTATCTTGATAGAGATTGCATTGAATCTACAGATTGCTTTGGGTAGTATGGATATTTTAACAATATTAATACTTCCAATCCATAGGCATGGTATATCTTTCCATTTGTGTCCTCTTCAGTTTCTTTCATCAGTGTTTTATATTTGTGACAAAATGGATGGACCTAGAGGACATTATGCTAAGTGAGAGAAATCAGACTGAGAAAAATACCATATGATTTCACTTATATGTGGAATCTAAAAAACAAAACAAATAAACAAAACAGAAACAGAATCATAAATACAGAGAACTGGTGGTTGCCAGAGGGTTTGGGGGGGGGAGTTAGGTGAAGTAGGCGAAGGGGGAATTAAGAGGTACAAACTTATGGTTATAAAATAAGTCACAGAGATGGAAGGTACAGCATAGAGAATATAGTAAGTAATATTGTGCTAATATTACATGCTAATAGATGATGACTATATTTATCTTGGTGAGCATAGGGTAATATGTAGAATTGCCAAATCACTATGCTATATGCCTGAAACTGTATAACATTATACTCAACTATACTTCAATTAAAAAAAAGAACAGGTATACACTTGCTTTTTCAGTCAACGTTTTAGTGTTTTCAGGAAAGTTAATGCTAACAGTGGAAACGATTAAATCAGGCTACAGTTAGTCATGGAGTAAATTAATGAGCCATATAATATCACAAAGATCTGTGAGCCTGTTCACTTGATTATTGTGTGTCAAGGATAGGACTGACAGGTGAGTTTTGCTGTTTATTTGTTTTGCCTGCCATATTGCAAAGACAGGAAGCTGTTGGTCTGTCTCACCTGATTCTCCTGCCCTCCTCTTTCCTTTTCTCTAAATTAGGTGGGAGGCAGTAAAACATGTGAGGTTGGAAGTAGAAGAAACATTTGGATGATTTATTACCACTTGAATTTGTGCCACCTGTTCTTATACAGAGTCCCTGAAAAAAAAAAAATGTTCTTCCTGGATCTAAAGGCAGCGGAGATGACTCATTTTTGCCTAAATTTTTCCCATCATAAGGATATCCATTAGCACTTCCCAGCTTAGAACTATCAGACACTAACAGTCTCTCTTGTGAAAACATGTTTGGTATTATTTTTAGACCTAAAATTATACCACGAATCTAACCCTTCTATCTTGAGAAATGGACCCTTGAGAGAAACCAGGGTGTTTTGATTCTGTTTGCATGAAAGTGCATCTGCTTATCTGGAGTCTCCTCCCTCTCTGGCTCCTTGGATTTCAGTTCCTAGGATTCTGAGTTCTTGAGAATCCGGATGGCCTGCACTTACCCTAGGTTCAGTCAGCCTTTTGTACAGTTGCTTGCCTTTGTGGAGCCTCAGGAGTAATCCAGTGGCATATTCACCTTTGCCCTCATACGTGAGCCCTAATTCTATTTCCCAGGTGAGGGTTTGGCCAGGCCTACAGATACTCTACACCTGGACCCCTTTTAGAGCCTTCATGGAGGCACCTTTTATTTCATACCTTCTTTTTCTCTGTCATCCTTTTTCCACTACTGTATTCCTGTTTCAGTGTATTTTATTTACATTTACCCTATAGTTGTATTTCACCTTCAGGTGAACTTATTTCTCTCATTCTAGAAGGAACTGTTTTTTACTCAAGTAGAGCATAGAGAAGGCTGTCTCCTCCGTATCCAGGTAATATCTAATTGTTTTTACTCTGGCTTTCTAAAATTATAGTTCTAGACTCATATAAAGAGAGTGGTATTTATGTCCACTGTGTGCTTTCAGATTTAAGCTCCTTGAGGATAATTCTGCATACATGCAAGCATAGATTATATGAATCAGTTCGTTGTATTTTGAGCTAGCTAACGGCGGGGGGCGGGGGGGGCAGCTGTATCAAGTTTAATGGCAAAGAGATACAGAAATCATCCTTATATTTTTTCATGCAAATAGTTCCTTGCACATTTAAATTGTTTGTTGTGTCATTAATGGTTAATACCCCCCACTATGTACCTTACCAGCTGTGTCCACTTGTGCAAGTCACTTAACTCTTCTCAGCCTCAGTTTCCCCTTCCGTAAAATGGGGATAACAAGATCTACCGCAGAAAGTTGTGGAGGTCTGAATGAGGAAATGCACATAAAGTGGCACTTCGCAGAGTGCCTGACACATATAAATTCTCAGTGTATTAGCTGTTATTGCTACTGTGGTGACTATTTTTCTATTCCATTTTACCCTCAGACCACAAGAAAAAGGAAACCCTGTTTTAACATAGGGTAGATTTTTCAAATCTTTTCAGTCATAAAAGTAAGCAAGTTTTCAAAAGTTTCTAGGTATGAAAGTTTTTTCATACGCTTCATAGAAATAATTCAGCACAGTTAGAAAGAAACATGTTCTTTTCTCTTCAAGATACCGGTTAGTGTGTTGAGGAGTTATATAAAGTGCACACTCTGCAGTGTGAGGCTCTCCATACGTGCGCTGTGTAACACTAGCCATACAGGTAGACATCCCCACAGCAGGTGCATGTGCATGCCTTCAGTGGGCTTGCTCGTCTTGCTCAGATCCCCACATACCACAAAACACTGCATCTGAGTTTCGCTTAAGTGTGGCTGCCGCACATTCACGCCCCATAGTTCTCTTGCGTCATGTGCATTTCATTCTCTAGATGTTCAGGGCACACCTCTGTGACTCTGACAGACACCTTGGTAGGATGTTTTCATAATAAATTCATAAAACACTTCCACAGAATCAATTTTTCTTTCTTCTCAGCAGAACAGTATCTCTTATATTGTGTTTAATACTGTTTAATACTTTTATATTGTGTTCATTTTAGGTAAGGTATGGCTAGTTATAATTTTTTTCCTCCCTTTCCTTATGTTTCTGTCCTGTACCAACCCCAGACAAAAACACAGGCTGCCAAGAGCCATAATGTGTAATTATGAGGCAGTGCAGGTTAAAAAATAAACAGCTTTCTGGGGACACAGAGTCTGAATTTAAATCCTGACTCTGCCGCTGCCTCTTTGTGTGACTCTCTGGAAGGGAGAGTCTCTCTGAGCCTCAGTTTCTTCATCTGTAAAAATGAAGCAGTTGGTAAGCACTTGTGGTACAAGTACTTCTTGTATGCACATAAAGCCTTAATGGTCATTAATAGTCACATTTTGTATCTCTGCTGTCTGCAGGCAACTGTTGAATCAAGAACATTAATACCAGATTCCTTCTGTTACTGTAGCCCAGTTTGTCGCTGGGCTAAGTCCTGGAATTCCATTTGTGGCGTTCTGTCTTTCAGTCAGATGAATTTGTGTGTCCTGGGTCCTTCCTCGCCCAGGCCGTTCTAGCATAAGTCAGACAACTCTCTGTACAACTTGGAAGTCAGGCTAGGTGCTCCCAGAACAGTTTGGTGTGGTCTTATGCCTCCCCAGGATGGTATGCTCCACATAAATCTTCACAGCGTCTCTTCATTTGAACACCCTACATCCTCCACCTCTAGCCTTGGGACTTTGATTCATGAGTTCCTCTAAGGCAACTTGTCTTATCCTCAGCACTGTCGACATTTTGGGCCAGATATTTCTTGGTTGTGCGGGCTCTTCTGTGCATTATAGGATGTTCTACCCACGCAGTTCTAGTAGCACCCCAGTGGTTGTGGCAAATCCCAAATCTCTAGACATTACCAAATGTCCCTCTTGGGGGGTGGATTAAAATCACCACTGTCGAGAGTCACTGGCCTAAGGCAAGTGTCAGACCGTCTGTTGGGTTTGTACCTGTGTAGCACAGGGCTCCAAATACCACATGCTGTCAGTAAGCATGATCAGCAAGGACTCACCTACCTACCTAGTTCCCAACAGTTAAGGAATGTTCCATTATTTACCAGATGGTAGAAGCCAAATAGGAGATATATAAGTCTAAGAGCTTGAAGTAGAAAACTAGTCATGACTGCCTAAAATCAGCCACTGGTAATTATGTCCTCTTTGATTTCTTTGCTGAAGATACCCTTTGCCCTGCTATTAAAACTACCACACCCCATTCCTACCGACTCTCTTTGTATCTCGGTGCCTCTCTCTGACTCCAGCTTTCATTTTCTTGTGTAATAGTGGAGGTGAGTAAGCCTTTTCTTCCCAAAAAGTTCAGGCATGGGGTAAAGAAAGTGGTGTAAGCAGCAGGATAGGTGTGTTCCCCCTTCTAGTTGTTTTGCTCCAGAGAAAATGGGAGGTATTATAGCATCTACCTGTTTTTGGCATCCTTCAACCCATAGCCTGAAAGTTTGGGTTTACTAAGTTATCTTGCAATACCATTCCATATATTCAAGAGTAGTTTGGCCTTGAAACAGATGGGAACAGAATATATTCCAGTGAACACTTTCATAATATGCTGGGTGAAATGAATGCTGGGAAACCATTGGACCAGACAGACAAAGCACCACCAGAACTTCCATTCTACGAGATGTGTGCTTCTTGAATGCTCTGGGTTTGTTTAAAGACCTTCAGTGATCTGAAAGAAAATAAAAAGAGAAAAACAATTTATATACCCTCAGTCCTTTTCTTCAGTAAGTTTTGGCTAACAGGTGTAGAGTTTACAGTGTGAGAGCCACAGAGCTCTGAGAGCATTTCTCTGGATGAGGTGTTAGAGCTTGCTAGGGCTGTTCTTTTCAATGATGTATTTGTTCTATCATTTGTGTGTTCCGGTGTGCTTTTTTAATGTCTTGCAGAAATACTGGGAGGATGAATTTCCTTCCTGATGTGTGAGCCTTCCCCACCCCCACCCCCCCCATTTATCTGACTGGAAGCGGTACTACTGGAAGGAGACTGCACTTTAAAGTTAAAAGCGTATTAAAACAGCCGCTAATAAACAGGGCTGTAGCAGTCACAGTGCCTGTCGTCTCTGTCCTGCTGATACGGCTTCGGGGAAAAGTCCTGATAACCAAACAATGGCTATTTTATAGAAAGAACTAGATACTACATCAAGCAGAGAAAAAGGCAGTGACATTTAAAATCACATCAAGCAAGCTTTCCCAAGGAGTACAGGTGTTCACATTACATGTGATGGTGAAGGAGAACAGGAAACGAAATCTAGCCGCGTTCCTTCAAAAGCCACAGCAGTGATACTTGGCACTATAGCTCCTGATCCGCAGCTGGTTTGTCTTCAGGGTCCCTGATGTGTGTAGTGTGCAGACGTGAGCTCTGTGCTAACGTGATGCCTCAGAATGCCAAAGGAAGTGCCTGGAAATACATCAGTGCTTTTAAAGTTTTGTTTTCTTACTCTCCATTTCAGATATGGTTTTGGAGAGGCAGGGAAGCCTAAATTTGGCATTGAACCTAATGCTGAGCTTATATATGAAGTGACACTTAAGAGCTTCGAAAAGGTGAGAAAATACCAACTTCTCTGCAATCATGGTAGATTTCTTCTCCATCCACTTCCTGTAAATGACTCTCTTATATTATTATTAGGTGGTGTGGATAGATGGTATTTATTCGTATGTTGTGCTTTTCAGGACGAAGTTTGTCTCTTGTCTTTGACACCGCCCCCCGAGTATGGGAGAGCTGAGAGTGCACAGCTGATATACAACTAAGGCGCTCAGTGTTCTTATTTTGTTCCTACGTGTCAGCCTTTTTTTTTTAACTTTTTTGGGTAGAATCCAAGACTTGTTCCCTTATTTGTTCCTAGACTTGTTCTTTCTGTACTTTCTTTCCTGGGTTGAAGACAAAAAGGTTCACATTCTGCCAAGCAGCTCCTTGAGGGAGTGGGGCGCAGTTTTCCGATGCTGAATGGATCGTACCCTTCTTGGAGTCATGGAGAGGAAGTTATGATCCAAAATGCAAGGCTTCCTGGGCCACCAGGCTCTGTGACAAGAGATATAAGAGACAAACCTGCTGACCTTTGGCCTTTTCTTTTCCTACCCGTCCAAGCCTAAAAAAGAGAGAGCTTGTCAGTTGCCTTGGGTTCCAGAAGTGGCGTCCCTCCTGGAGCATGTTTCTGTCTCAGGCCTACTTCTGGAGGCTCCGAGCAGCAGCTGCACCAGACACACACAAAGCGGATGTCTGTTCTAGGCATGCCACCACATCACCTCTGCATCACCAAGGCCCCACTCTCCCCGGAGAGCTTCAAGAACTGCATTCTGTATGCCTTTTTTTTTCCCGCAGCGCCACCTCCATGTTCTGTACATTAAGCTGTAGACTGGAAATGCGACTGTTTATATTTTATTAGATTTAGTAAGGAAATCATTGTCCTGTGGGGCTGTAACTTTGGGCCAGGAAAGTCAGGGGAGGACTGCTTCAGGCTTCTCCCCCAACAATGACATTCCTGATCATACGCCTCACACTCCATGCTCCCCCAAACAAACATATTACGCTCTTGTCATGACCATCGCGTTTTGTCTGGTTACCTCTGCTGAAGGCCTGCCAGCTCAGCTCTGATCCTCCAAAGCTGCCTTCATAGCACAATGGTTTTTATTATTAAAGAGAGAGAAAATCATCTTTAGCATATGGTTATTTAGACCTTTGGCTTTCCTATTTGCATTTTAATCAAGTAATCCACAGCTCAGTGGACGATGCTTCTTGCGGCACATTCCCACTGTCGTGAGCTGTGAGGAGCTGGCGCGCGCTTCTTGCTGAGACCGTGTTCCAGGAAACACTGCTCTCTATATTTGAAACCATGTGAAAGTGGGATGTTGTCGGAAGCAACATTTGAATTGTCTGCCTCGTAGTATTAAGAATATATTTATACTCCATGAAGACTGAACTCTGTATAAAAAATGCAGAGGGCCCTTGTTACTAGATTTTTAAATAATAGAGCTAAATCGTTAAAAGCAACATAGGGTTGCCAGAAAGACTGGTAACTCTCATTATTCACTTGGTGGGGCGGGTGGCAGCAGGAATACATCACTAATTGTTTTTTGAATAGGGAGAATTTTACAGTTACCCCCTGAAGTTCTGTAATTCCTGTGTAGGAAGTAGCACTGACGCAGCCCCTGTCATTTTCCCTGAGGATCCCAGATTGTTCTGTTGACGCTTGATGCGCCCTTTAAATCCAGCTATTCATCCCAAAAGTGCAGTTGTCTCTGGATCCCTATCTCTAATGGTGGAGAGTAATAATACACACGATACAAAACAGCAGATGGTCATGAAATCCTTAGAAATATTTCTGCATCAGCTTTACCCTCCCAGTTATGTTTTATTTGAAATCCCCCAGGTATCCATCTGCAAGTTGACAGAGTTTTGGAAGCTTTAGCTGTTTCAGTAGAGAAGGGACCGACGTGACCCGGCATTTAGAAGATTCTGTGTGAATATACAGCTGTGACTTGACTACAGTAGTGTTCCCATTTTAGAATTTGAAACACTGAGGCTTGAGAGAAACAACTTGCTGAAATTGTAATGGCAGTTTACTGGTGAAGTTTGCGGGAGGGGGATGAGGGACATGGGGTTTTGTTGTGTGTCCTCACCTCATAACTCCAAAGATGCGCTCTTTAACAGCACACAACAGCTTAGGTTCCTTACTGTGTTTCTGCCTGCTCTTCCTCCTTGGGCAGCACGGGTCAGACTGCAGCTTGGTCACCATGGAAGGTGAGCTCTAGCCCAGCAGTGAATGCGCACTGGCGCACAGTTTTAAAAGCCAGTGCGTCTTGAGGCGTGGGTATCCTAGAAGTAGCTGCTATGTGTTCTTACATGCATTAGCTGATGCTTTTTCCTTCTCTGTTCATCTAACCCTTGTTACAAATTTACACAACAGGCCAAGGAATCCTGGGAGATGGACACCAAAGAAAAATTGGAGCAGGCTGCCATTGTTAAAGAGAAGGGGACTGTGTACTTCAAGGTGAGTCCTTGTACGGTCTTTTCTATCTCAAAGAATTTATTCAAGTTGTCAGTGAATTGTGCTGATATTCCCTCCTCTGAATTATATCAGCACCCTTTTGGGTAAGAGTAAGTTTGAATTTTTACAAGTCTGTCATTTTCAGTATTAGAAATGGTGAGAAAGAACGGATTAATGTGACAAAAAGAATACAGATGCCTCTTTTACACATTCTACTCTAGATTGTAACTCTCCATAAAGGCAGGCCAGGTCTGGCTTGCCCACCCGCCACTGTATCACCCAAGACCTAAGGCATCTTGCTTGGTACGTAGTTGGCACTCAACAAGTGTTTGTGGACTGAAACAAAGAATGAATAGGATAATTGTTAGCAAGTGAGAATTTGTGGAGATAAGTTTCACATCATTTTCCTTTCCACTGTCTCAATCAAGCCACTAAGGCACATGACAAAAGGAAAGAGAACTTGCACAGATTCCAGAAGAAACCGACAGGAGGAGAATATTCATTTCCTCTAGTGACCAAGATGATCCCTGCCACACTTGATTTTATGAGGAATCTTGAGAAACTCCTGAATGATATTTGTTATTGATTGCTTCTCTAAAGCCTTTTCTTTGTTACATCTAGTGATGTGTTACTTCCTCACTTAGATCTTAAAGCCCCAGATATAAAAGCAGCACTTTATTCAGTTCTAATCAGAATGTTCTGCCTATTGCTTCCCCGCCCCCAACCAAGTACCTTCTCCGTGTCCAGCAGAAAGGGTTTAGAGAGAAAGAGAGCGAAAGAATGGAGTTTTGTCAAGGTTTCTTGTTTTTCTTCTTGCCACTGCCATCCATGAACAAAATGTGGATGATGTTTTCAACAGCCTAAAGCAGTGATGCATAAATGTCCTTCAGCAAGTCTTTGTGGAGCATCTGCTGGGAGACTTGCTGTTGCACCGACAACCTTGTCTGGGGGGAGGGGAAGCCGTGTTAGCCCCCATGAAACAGCTAGAGAATTATGTAAGACTATATAATCAAAACAGAATTCACACAGCCAGGGGGCAACATGTGTGGTGGTGGTTTTTCAGACTGTGAGAATGGACTCATTATTGGGTCATGATACCAATTCAGTGGAAGTGTATTGCATTATGTAGTAAAGATAAATTTTGTTTCATAAAATCTGTTCAGTTGTGTGTCAGTGGATACTGGATCACAATTGAAAACATATTTCTTGCTGCAGGTTATAGCTAAACACATTTGAAATCTGTTGGTATAGATAATACATAATTATTTATATTTATTTATAACTATCATATATACTAAAGTAATATGTATGGATCACCAGAAAGCTTTGGGGAATGGTGGAATGAGCTCCAAATTGGGAAAACCAGGCTTTATGGCTCCAAATGGTTTAAAGCTATTTAACGTCCAAAGAGGTTACCTTTGTGTGTGAAAGGTGATGGAGTTAGGGGCACCTGGATGGCTCAGTCGATTGGGCGTCTGACTCTTGGTATCAGCTCAGGTCGTGATCTCAGGGTCATGGGCTCGAACTCTGTGTCAGGCTCCATGCTCATCGGGGAGTCTGCTTATCCCTCTCTACTCCTCTCCCTGCTTACTTTCTCTCTCTCTCTCAAATAAATAAAATCTTAAAACAAAAAAGTGATGATGGGACGCCTGGGTGGCTCGGTCGGTTAAGTGTCTGCCTTCGGCTCAGGTCATGATCCCAGGGTCCTGGGATCAAGTCCTGCATTGGGCTCCTTGCTCAGCAGGGAGCCTGCTTCTCCCTCTGCTGCTCGCCCTGCTTGTACTCTCTCTCTCTCTCTCTGACAAATAAATAAAATCTTTAAAAAAAAAAAAAAAAGGAGTTAGATTAGATGATACCCAAGTTTCTTTCCAGCCCTAAAGTTCTGTGAGTTTTAAAACTCTTGAGAGCAAGTTTGATTTTTTTTTTAATTCTAATTGAAATATATTGGATACTTCTAAGCTATTCAAGTAAGATTCCACAGGAGTTATTTGTAGACTCAAATACACAATATGCTAGAATAAAATATTTTTTGTAAAATCCCTTAGGACCATAGGTCCTAAATGGTGTTTCCTATGTACCTGGAGTCTGTAAAAGTCCTTACTATATTTTTTTTATTTCCCAAACTTCTAAATAGAATATTAATAGTTTGGGGATGGGGGGTAGTTGGGGTTTTTGGCATTTGACTAGAATTGTATCAACTCAGCTCAGCTCTTCAGAAGCTCTAATTGGTTGCTGATGACTCAGAACTTTAGGGGACATTATTGGTAATGAAGTAATGTGGCAGAGCCACGTGTCATATAGCTGTGTCCTGAACACCTATAGAGAGAGATGGCCAGAATTAGTGATCAGTAGCAGAAAGCCGTGCTTCCGTGTCCAATACAGTTACTTAACTTTGTCGCTTCTAAGCATCACAATTGCAGTAGTGATTTCTGTATTTCATAATATTATGAACCCTCTTAAAATTACTGATCTTTGGATAAAATCTGGATCGGCAGTCACACATATGGAACATATTATTTTTAACATGCAATTTGATAGACAAAATCTGTCAAAACATTAGTCTGTTGGGGGAAAATTAATGGAAGGTTCAAAACCACTGACCTAAGACTTTTCTCCCAGAATGTCTCCGAACATTTTGTACTACTAGAGACTTCCCTGGAGGCACCTTCATAATTATAGGTAAAAGATCCCAGCAGTGATCCTAGTTTTAGATGTAAGACTTCAAAATGGTCGGCAGATAGTTTCCTGTACACATCCCCTTTTAAAATTTCAGGGCAGGTTTCAATCTGCCACTCTGCCCTCCCGGGCCTCGTCTTTCTAGAGTGTTTGACTTGGCACATGGAGCACATGCACAGAGTCCAGATGTGTGGGTGAGAGCAGAGATGGGGTGAAGCAAAAATCTACACTTCATGCCATCTGGTACATTACAGCTCCATTTTCATCGACCTGCAGGTTTGGTTTACACATAAGTGGGTAAATTCTCCGCTTGGTAAAGGGTTGAATAGTACTCAGTTTTAAAATGGGAATCATTTTGCTGTTTAGATTGTAAACTCCTCATATCAACCTCTAAACACTAAAGAGAAGAAAGGCAGAAGACTCTCTCCATTTGGCTCTGAAAATAATTAACAGAGAACAACATACCATGATGCCAGGCATTGTGCAAGCCAATTAAACAGACCTGATTTTTGCCCTCAGAGCTGATAGTATTCTGCAGGACAGGGGCATTAACTATGGTGCTTGGTTAGTGTTTCTCTTTTCTGACTTGGAGACAGAGTGGTGAGAAGGCTGAGGATGCTGCAGTGATACGGGGCTCTCGCGCCCCCTTGTGCTCCTTGAGAAAAAAGCATTTCTCGAGCAAGCTAGTTAAGGATCATCGTTCAACCACCGAACCCCTTTCAGACAAACCAGGCTTTGCCGTGTTTTGACTTTGCTGAACCAAGAAACCAATGCTGTAATTTAGAAACAAGTCATCCATAACTCTAGGATTTTAGGTTTTAAAAAAAACTCCTAAGGGAAGTGTCCACCCTGCCTTCTTTCTCCTCCCTCCCTTCATTCAGTACAGGATTTCTCAGCCTTGGCACTATTGACATCGGGGGCTGTATCGTTCTCTTTTGGAGAGAGGCTATCCTGCGCATTATAGGATGCGTAGCGGCAGCCCTGGCCTGTGCCTACTAGATGCCAGCAGCACGTACACTCCTTGCAGTTGTGACAACGAAAGAAAACGTCTCGAAGCATTGCCAGATGCGCCCAGGGAACAGAATCACGCCCAGCTGAGAACTCTTGTTTTAGTACATTAGAAGCAGAAATACCACAAAACAAGATTTCTGTTCATTGGAAGTTGAGCTCTAAATAAAATTATGATACAGATGAAAGAGTTTTCAAGAAATTAAAATGCTGCATAAATGTAAAGGAACTATTACGAAGTCTGTTGTTTTTTGTTTGTTTTGGTTTTTTGGTTTGTTTCGTTTGCTTGTTTTTTGAAACCATAGCCCTCCACCATTCTGATTATTTAGAAGCTACCATTATTATTATTATTTTATTTTATTCATTTGAGAGAAAGAACAGGAGAGAGCACAAGCGAGGGGACGGGCAGAGGGAGAAGCAGGCTCCCCCGCTGAGCAGGGAGCCCAACACGGGGCTTGATCCCAGGACCCTGGGATCACAACCTGAGCCAAAGGCAGATGCTTAACCAACTGAGCCACCCAGGCACCCCAGAACCTACCATTATTATAAGATCTGGGTCATTGTCCTCCCTGGCTTTTTTCTTTCCCTATAACAATACATTAGGAGATATACAGAAAAGGAACAGGTACATTTGAGGAGGAGGAGGAAGAAGCAACTAGGCAGAACAGAGAAAATACCTGTCGTCCTTACCTAATCTAAATAAAATGATACCTTTCGTTTCTACCCGCTTCTCCATTTCTGCTCCCAATGATAAAGTTTTGATTCCATAGTTGTATCTTTGACTTTAATATTTCTTCAGCAAACCTTCACTAAGGGCTTCTTTGTGCTATGTATCTTTGGATATTCCAAAGGGATAAGACATGATTCCTATTCTCAAATTGCTCACCATCCAGCAAGAGAAAAGACAGGGCAAGAAAGAAATGACAAACCCTGAAACTCCTGAGGACTTTCTTTTTTGTAGTGCCCCAAAAAGGAGTAGTGGGCCTCAGGCTCTGTTGTCTCCATTACCTTGGGCTGCCATAATAACATCTCCAGGACTGGGTGATGTAAACAACAGGAGTTTATTTCTCGCAGTTCTGGAGACTGGAAGTCTAAGATCAAGGTGCCAGCAGGGTTGGTGTCTTGTGAGAGTGCTCTCCTTGGGTTCCAGATGGCTGCATTCTTGCTGTGTCCTTGAACTGTCCTAGGTTCTTGCGGCAGGGGAGAGAGAGAGGAAGTTCTCTGGTCGCTTACAAGGGAATCGATTAAGTCCATCATGAGGGCCCCACCCTCAGGACCCCATCTAAACCTGATTATTTCCCAAAGGCCCCATTTCCAAATACCATCACATTGGAGACAGGCCTTCACCATATGAATTGGGGGCACAGGGGACACACAGTTCAGTCCATAGCACGCATAATATAATTTCCTCAAAACTTTCAGCATTTGTTATAAAAGGGCTTGGATTTCATATTCTTATAAGTAACTGTATCACAAATTTCTGAGACAGAGAGGATAATAGACTTTGATTTTAGTACGCTTTCCTTCAAAACACTTCAGAAATTTCTGCACTGCCCTTCTATCGCAGAACCTGTGAGTTCTATAAGTCTTCTCTTCCCTAACAAGTCACTTGTGACGCGGGATGTTCAGTGGGGGGATGTAGCTTTCCTTTCATTCAGACTTAGGCCTTCCACTTGGAACGGGTCTGCCCCATCCTCATCACCAAAAACCAGCAGCAGGGCTTCTTTCTACAAGTGGAGCTCCTTTCTTGCACCAGCCACTTGAGGTCTTTTGTAACAGGAACATTCTCATAGATCTGCTCTGGGTTTCTCTCTTCTTAGTCATTGGGTGACCTTTGGAGTGCATGTGGGGAAACACCTCTACATTGAGGTGTATACACTGCTTTGACTGTGTTAAGTCCAAGTGATGTGATCTTTTTTTTTTTTTTTTTTAAGATTTTATTTGGGGTGCCTGGGTGGCTCAGTTGTTAAGCGTCTGCCTTTGGCTCAGGTCATGATCCCGGGGTCCTGGGATCGAGCCCCACATCAGGCTCCCTGCTCCGCGGGAAGCCTGCTTCTCCCTCTCCCACTCCCCCTGCTTGTGTTCACTCTCTCGCTGTCTCTCTCTCTCTGTCAAATAAATAAATAAAATCTTTAAAAAAAAAAATTATTTATTTGAGAGAGAGAATGAGAGAGAGAGAGCACATGAGAGGGGATAGGGTCAGAGGGAGAAGCAGACTCCCTGCTGAGCAGGGAGCCCGACGTGGGACTTGATCCTGGGACTCCAGGATCATGACCTGAGCCGAAGGCAGTCGCTTGACCAACTGAGCCACCCAGGTGCCCCCTAGTGATGTGATCTTAACACTGTTCCTGGGTCAGACATTGGATCTAGTATCTTCAGGGATCTGGCTACAATTCTACCACCTAGTAGGATGTGTCATCTGTTTTCAGTCTTACAGTCAAATCCTTCAGAGGAGATTCCTCACCTGGACTCCCATTTTATTTGTGTATTTACCAGCTGTCACTTCTTTCATCTTAAAATGGCAATAAACACATTGTCTTGTCCCCATAATTTCTTGTGTAGAGCATATATATAGTTAATTCACATGAATTAACTACACAGTTGTTAGTCATAATTGTTAAAATTCTAATCAGGTTAGAGCAAAAATATGATAAAAAGATTTTTCTCATGTAAGTAGCTGGCTGACATCTATGTGATTTATGTTTTATAGTTATTTATGTTGTATGCTATTCAACTATGTATGGAAACATTGTAGATCAGAGGTCAGCAAACTACACCCTGTTTTAGTAAGTAAGATTCTACCAGGACACAGCCACACACATTTACAAGCAACCCTTGAACAACACGGGCTTGAACTGTATCGGTCCAATTACATACAGACTTTTTTTTCAATAAATGCTGTACAATATCGTAAATGTATTCTCTCTTATGGTTTTCTGAATAACATTTTCTTGTTTCAAGCTCACTTTATTGTAAGAATACCGTATAGAATACAAATAACAGGTAAAATGTGTTCATCAGTTGTCTGTTATCAATAAGACTTCCAGTCAACAGTAGACTATTAGTAGTTAAGTTTTGGGGGGGTCAGAAGCTATACACACACTCATCATCAGGGAAATGCAAATCAAAACCACAATCAGATATCACCTCATACCTGTCAGAATGGCTAAAATCAACAACACAAGAAGCAACAGATGTTGGCGAGGATGCAGAGAAAAAGGGACCCTCTTGCTCTGTTGGTGGGAATGCAAACTCATGCAGTTACTGTGAAAACCAGTATAGAGGTTCCTCAAAAAGTTAAAAGTAGAACTGCCCTAGGATCCAATAATCATGCTAGTGGGTATTTACCCAAAAAATACAAAAACACTAATTCGAAGGGATACATGCACCCCTATGTTAATTGCATCATTATTTACAATAGCCAAGATATGGAAGCAGCCCAAGTGTCCATCAATACATGATGGATAAAGAAGATATGGTATAAATATATAATAGAATGTTATTCAGCCATAGAAAGAATGAAATCTTGCCATTTGCAACAACATGGATGGAGCTAGGGAGTGTAATGCTAAGTGAAATAAGTCTGTCAGAGAAAGACAAATACCATATGATTTCACTCATGTGGAATTTAAGAAACAAAACAAATGAGGAACGGGGGTGGGGGAGAAAAACCAAGAAACAGACTTAACTATAGAGAACAGACTGACGGTTACTAGAGGGGAGGGAGGGGAGAGGATGGGGGAAACAGGTGATGGGGATGAAAGAGTGTACTTGTTATGATGAAAAAAATGAATAAATAAGTAAATCATTTAAAAATAAGTTATATGCAGCTCTTCAACTGCACGGGGAGTCACACCCCCAAACCCTGTGTTTTTCACGGATCAAGCATATTTATATATTGTCTGTAGCTGCTTTTGCACTGCTATTGACCGAGTTGCAACAGAGATTGTTTGGCCTGCAAAGCCTAAAATATTTATTATCTGCCCTTTTACAGAAGTTTGGCAACTCCTGGTTTAGATAACTAAGATTTGCTGTGTTTGCAGCTGGCACTTGCCAGCATGTAGTCTCTACTGTGGAGTGCTGATCGTCAGGAGAAAAGGGAAAAGTAACTTCCCCTTCAAGTAAACTAGCAATAGAGTCTAAAACTACTCACCAACCTTTTGAAAGTCTGATAAATCCTAGCACCAAAGATTGTAACCCAAAGCCTTGATGCCCTCCTGCCAGAACTGTCCCCTCTGAAAAGGAGGAGGTGGTGGTGCATGCTGGAGAACAGCATTATAGAGGCCACTGGCCCTGCAGAGAGAACGGAAAAGGGGGCCTGGATGGCCACCTCCTAAGAGCAAAAAGAAATGATCAAATACCATGGTTAGTATGAGGGGATTGTTTCATTTGGAGGATTTGATTTCCTCAGGGAGGCCTGAGCTTACGTTTCTTTTGTACTCACCTCCAGAGCCTGTACAAGAAATAATGACTAGCTTTTTTTCTCCCAGGGAGGCAAGTACATGCAGGCAGTGATTCAATATGGGAAGATCGTATCCTGGTTAGAGATGGAATATGGCTTATCAGAAAAGGAGTCTAAAGCTTCTGAGTCGTTTTTGCTTGCCGCCTTCCTGAACCTGGCCATGTGCTACCTGAAGCTTAGAGAATACACCAAAGCTGTGGAATGCTGTGATAAGGTAAAGAGTGTGTGCGTGTGGACTGGACTTTAGATGTTCCAGGTCTTTTTCTCCATCTTCATACTTGGTCGTCTTTTACTTCTTCTTAGCCAAGGGGTGGAGGGCTTTTCATTTTGCTTTGTTATATTCATTTGTTTACTTGGGATTATTTGTTTCTCATTATGAATTGGGAAATTCAGAAAGATTGTGATTACAGTGAGATTTTTTTTTTTTAAGATTTATTTCTTTTAGAGGGAGAGAGTGCACACGCACACAAGAGAGTGGGGGAGGGAAGGGGCAGAGGGAGAATCTCCAGCAGAGTCGCCACTGAGCGGGGAGCCTGACACGGGGCTCGATCCCACAACCCTGAGATCATGACCTGAGCCAAAATCAACAATCAGATGCTTCACTGACTGAGCCACCCAGGCATCCCCCAGTGAGGGTTTTCTGATGCATAGACTATAAATACGTTATGAATAAGTTTTGTTAAAATTGGGGCGCCTGGGTGGCTCAGTGAGTTAAGTGTCCAACTCCTGATCTCAGCTCAGGTCTTGATCTCAGGGTCATGAGTTCAAGCCCCGCATTGGGCTCCACACTGGGTGTGAAGCCTACTTTAAAAAAAAAAAAAAAAAAGTTAAAATTCTTACCATCCACGACCTTCCTTAAATCTATGGTACTATGGTATTTGGTATCGAATTGGACATAATAACTCCTCAGGTTCAATGTAGTAAGAACAGACTTAAGCCTTTCAGGACTTAAGTATGATAGACTTGCAACTGCTTACATAGAGGATAGATACAGGCCATTTCTGTATACTTTTGGGATTGTTTCCACCGGCTAAATTTCTAGGTATGGAAATACAGAGTCAAAAAATACGATTATTGAATATTATCCATGTTTTTTTCTCATTATTATTGGCAACAAAAAATTCTTTTCATTTTTATTTCTTGGTTACCAATGAAATCATACATCCTTTCATTATTAGCCATTTGTATTTCTTCTGTGAATTGCCTGTTCACATCCTTCAACTAGATTATTTATCTGATCTGTATTAATTGAGGCAGTCTGTACATAATTACTGTTAACCCTTTGGCAATAGGAACCTTGTTCTCCTCACTTGTAAGGAAAGTTTTAATATTTACGAATCTGAAAAATAATTCTGTTCAGTACTTGCAAAACCTACTCTAACTAGGTGTGCTTTTTAAAAAACTAATTAAAAATAACCCCGTTATATTTTGATGGGGGAGGTTGCATGTAAGTATACTTGGCCTAGAATCTTTTGTGTTTTGATATGAGGTAAAAATTTAATTCTTATTTTCCATGTTCATAGCCAGTCTCGGCCCCCATTTATTGCAGAGTTAATCCTTTCCCTACTGATTTACTTTCCCACCTTTGTTCCTGTTAAATCTTTTTAATATACATGCACATGAATCTGTTTCTGAATGCTTTGTTCCACTGAACCGTTTGCCCACACACTAGCAATCAAACTCTTAACTTCAGTGGTTTCATAGTGGTTTTTTTTCCTGTGGTAGGTCAAGTCCCCTTTCATTTTTTTTCCCAAAATTTTCTCAGCCATTCTGGCCATTTACTTCTTCCATTGAATTTTTAAAATGAACTTCTCAAGAGGCCCCTCCTAAGACCCCTTGGGATCTTTATAGAAATTGCATTAAATACTGAAGTTCACTTGGGTATAGTTAGTTGTATTTTGATCAATAGTATTTAGTTACCTTGAGCCTCATCTCTTCAATACACTTTCTGCAGTCACCTTGGCCAGAAAGCTTTGGTAAGTTATTTAAATACTGAATTTCTTTGAAATGTCCACAAGTTGTATTCATGCTTTCTAAAATGTAGACCATCTGTCCCTAGGCCCTTGGACTAGACAGTGCCAATGAGAAGGGCTTGTACAGGAGGGGGGAAGCCCAGCTGCTCATGAACGAGTTTGAGTCGGCCAAGGGCGACTTCGAGAAAGTGCTGGAAGTTAATCCCCAGAATAAGGCTGCACGACTGCAGATCTCCATGTGCCAGAAAAAGGCTAAGGAGCACAACGAGCGGGATCGCAGGATATACGCCAACATGTTCAAGAAGTTTGCAGAGCAGGATGCAAAGGTATGTACAGAGCCACCTTGCCTTTAGGTACATCAAAAACTGACCTTGCCCCTTTGATTTTTGTGTCAAGAAGGTTAAGCATAAGGCACAGGGCAGGTAGACAACCCGAGAGGAATAAGAATGGGCAGAATGATTTCTGATCCAGTCTCAGGCTGGTTTGGATCCAGAAGTAGAATAGGCTGTTCTACTCACCAGATGTACAGAGTTGTGAGGGTTAGGGTTATGTCCATGGAAGAGAGGAGAAAAGTAAGTTCCCTACAGACATACTCAAGTTGGCTGGTTTGGTTTTTTTAAAGATTTTTTTTTTTTTTTTTATTTATTTGAGAGAGAGACAATGAGAGAGAGAGCAAGCACACGAGAGGGGGGAGGGTCAGAGGGAGAAGCAGACTCCCCGCCGAGCAGGGAGCCCGATGCGGGACTCGATCCAGGGACTCCAGGATCATGACCTGAGCCGAAGGCAGTCGCTTAACCAACTGAGCCACCCAGGCGCCCCAGTTGGCTGGTTTTTAAAAATCAAACACATCAAGTATTTTTTCAGATAATACTTCTTTGTTGAGACCTGCCATGTTCCTGGGAAATGGGCGGCGATGGGAATGCCCCCGCACCATGCCCTTTACCTCGTCAGCCTCTCCCTTCCAGCAAAGTTGTCTCCTGGTCCTGAGTTCATCCTCCACTCCCCGGCGCTCTTGTCCCGGCCCCCCCGTGGCAAGCTAGTCCTGCGCACCGACAAAAAGTGAAAGCTACCCACTCTTCGCTGTTGGCGGCACTGCCCTGACTTAGCCAGCCAGGCCGGCCCGGGGAAGTCCTCGTAATGCCCTCCTGCCGAAGACCCAGCCGACAGTTGGGAGGAGCCAGGCACTGTGTGAATGTTTCAGTTCTTTTTTCCTCTAACCCTCTTGATTTCTTATTTCTTCCTCAGGAAGAGGCCAGTAAAGCCATGGGCAAGAAGACTTTAGAAGGGGTCACCAATGAAAAAGAAACAGAAGGTCAAGCGATGGAAGAAAAAGCTGGAGGCCACGTATGACCCCACGCAAAGGAGGGAAGAGCCCTGATGAACTCGGCCCCTCCTTCACGGGCTTTCACCCAACTCAGGACTAACCAGTGTTTAATGTCAAGTTTGCTAGAGTCTGTGTGAGTCTGGAAGCAAATGGCAAAACCAGTTGCTTCCCAGAAAACAGCCACCCTGCTGCTGCCCAGCGCTCTCCTTGAGGGGGTGGCGTGGGACCACTCCAGGTGGGACAAAACGGAAATGACTGTTGGCGTGGCAAGACTGAGCCAACAGCTAAGTCCAGCTCATTTCAGTTTCTGTCAACTTTCAGTATCTAATTCAGGGTCCCTTGAGATAATCCTGATAATTTGGGGCTGTCTGTTAGGTTTTACATCCGATTGAACTTCAATAGTACCGCAGAAACCTAAAAATAAATGCTTAATGACTTTCTCCTTTCCTACAGTTGGGTGGGGGAGAGGAGGAGGAGGTTTTGTGTTTTAAATGACTGAAGTGCTAGCATTTTTACCCAACAGAACCCATGGGGAGAGGGGTCTCGAACCCCCTCAGGCCCTCAGCAGCCCAGACTCGAAAGCCAGAACCTCAGAGGTCACTTGCTTGCTGACTTAGCCAAACTGCCCCCTCCCTAAGCCAGCCTGCTTGGGAGAACGGGTCTCTCCTGCACCCAGCCTGGCCCTGGAGGAGGGAGTCTGTCCTTCCCAAAACATTCTTCAACAATGATAACGAGCACAGGGAGTTCCTAGATTAGCCTTCCCCTGCTTTCGATGAAGTTCTGAGATGCTGAAATGTGAAAAGAGCGATCAGAATTGTGCTATTCCCCCTCCTCTGTCCCTTGTAGGAAGTAATGTTGAGTACAGTACTGCCTACTAGTATTCCTTCTGTTCCGTTTCTTATTTCCATCCTAACCCTTGCTATTAAGAATTTAAGACTGGTTCTTATAATATCTCTGACCTGGAGTAGATTCATTTACATATCCATTTAGGATTCACACAGCGGTTTTTTTTTTTTGCCTTTTAAAAATTAATGGCTCATAAACATGTATACTGGTTTATGAAACTTTATTTACACTCCTCTATCATGCAAAAAAAAATTTGACTTTTTACTACTAAGTAGCTTGATTTTTAAAAACAGTATCTGTAGGGTTGAAAAAATAAGGTGTTGTTCTTGTACATGAAGGGTTTTCCTCCCAGGTTTGGCATGCAGTAGTTTTCTTCTCCTGCCGATGGCTTCTTCGTTCTGGTGTGAGTTGTGAAAAAGAATTGAAAACCGCTTCCTGTGCAGGCGCATCTCGCCTAAAAGCTCCAGTCCCGGGGCACTGAATCAGGGCAAGTCTTAAAATACGTACACGTAGTGGAATCTTGGTCCTTACGGGTAAGCAAGACTGAGCGTGGCTTTCTCTCCCCGCGGCGTGAGAAGCACTTGTGGGCACGTGTTTGCCACCGAAGGAAACAGTAGCTCCAACCTGGAACATCTCACTTTGTAAAATCCTAAAGAACACTGGCAATTACTAGTTTTTTACTTTTACGGTGGTTTTAGCAAAACATTTCCATTGTTAGGTTAGGACCCACATCAAAACCTAAAAATAAAATCCTTTCCATTTATACCAGTTTTCTTCTCCGTGAAACAAATGGAATTAAATTGTTTCTCCTTTGACAACTAGAATCCTTTTAATTAATTTCTCATTTTTGTCTTTTTTCGTGAGATTTCTTTAAAAAGCCCCAATCTCACCTAGGAAACATGAAAAGCAGAAGTTGATTTTGCTTTGTTTGCTTGACTCTTTAGTATTTGTAGCTCTGTTGACTAGAGCATGACTCCAATGAGGCCAATACTGAGATTTGATCCTAAAAAGGCCAGATAGCTTTTTGCAGGTAACAAAAAAAAAAAAATTCCAAAACTTAGATTATCCCAGCCAGTTGTCTCCCAGGTGTGTGTTATGGGTTACCCTTGGGGCGGGGGGAGAGAGCACACAAGAGTGCGTGGAGGGGAGGGCTGGGGTGTGCGGGTGGTTCGGTTCTGAGCAAACCATGGTAAGGTGCCCATCACCACTTGAGGAGAAGAAACTTCATATATTCTTGTATCAAATTCAGTAATCTTAATTTGTCTAGAAACCAGCAGATGTCTTTGAACCACCTTTCAGACTGCGTTTGGAGTGCTGAGGCAGCATATGATGAATTAATTAAAAACTTGGTTTAAAAAAAAGAAAAAGTCATTCAGATGCACTTTTTTGTGTTCCTTAAATAAATTAAACAACCAAACGTGATTTCCCATTATTCTTGGGTTTTGCTTAAATAGTCCTCAGGAAAAAGTTGTTTTGGTTGGAAAACTAGGGTGGGGGCCAAGCTGAAGAAACGCGACCTCAGAAAATTGGCTGGAGACAGTATTGTCCTCCTCACTCTGAGGCACAGCTTGAAATCAGCATTGGGGTAAAGGAATGATGCATCTTTGTTCAGATGAACCAAATCATCAGAAAAACAAGAGGAATTTGTTTTCTCATCAGCCAGTGAGTATTCCACCATTTTCACTGTAAGGTAGGTTCCGTTTGGGGAATGAAGAGATTTAATTGTGCCCTCTGGTAAATACGTAAAACATAAGCACATGGCAGGTGACATCCTGGGTTCAGCATGCCTTTCCTCGTTCTTAAGTAGCACATTTCATCAGATTCTCATGATTACACACCTTGAAGGCCTAAGGACAGGCCACATATACTGGAAAAGAAAGGTGACACGGATCTGGGCTGGTGACAAGCCTCTAGTAGGACTTACTACTGGCATCTGCACACAGGCCAGTGCGGGCTCCAGACACTTTGACCTTTTATTCCCTCTAAATGTCTTGCTTCATCTCCAGGTTTGGATTCTACACCTACCCCTTTGCGGCTAAGTTATCTGGTAATGAAATAGTGCCCTTTATTTGCATGTTTTTTTCTAAGCAAATAACGATCATACTAGGGATATTAAGGGTAGCTGGAGAAAGTTTCCCAGCTGTAAATTTGTGACCTGGGTAATTCAATGCAGCCTGCGTCCACTCCAGAGCATGAGGAGTATCAGTGAAGAGCTCTGTCCATACTTATTCAGCCTTTTTGCATAGTGCCGTAGGATATATTCTCTGAAACTGGCAACCCTGGGATACTCACCAACATTCATGACAAAATACATTGAATTTGATTAGTCAAAATCCCAAAACTCCAAATCCCCTGACCTAGCTGTATATTATTTCCATCAACTGGCTGCTTACGTATTTGAATAGCAATGACTGACAAAAGTGTACGTAAAAGGACATTCTCTCATGGCTTGAGAAAGTTTTCAGGGACCCTTACTCAGTGCTTCCTTTTATTTTTCTCCTACGTGGCTGACATTTGGAGGGGAGGTAGGGACAGTATACCAAGAAGGCTCAATAATTTCATCACTGCTATTTGTGTAATTTATCTCAATCTCAATCTGTAATTGCACATCATGTACATGTGTGACCTTGGTAATACACTGACGAAAAGGGACATCGTGGAAGGTAACTTCCAGGAGGATCTTTGTCAGCATCCTGTTGGGACTAGCCGCTACCTATAGATGGGACAACCAGAGCATAGTCCCCAATGCAGGAATTCCTGGAAGAACCAAATGGGGGAGGACCCAGAATGGTGATGTGGCCACCCACAGTCATCCAGGTCAACAGATGCCCTCACCCCATTCTAAAGTAGGTCTTTTTCTAGTCTGCAGCAGGATCTCTTGACCACCAGAATGGGCTGTCGGTTGTTCTTTAAAATCCCACACATTTGGTAAACCCAAAATGGCAGCAGAGCCATAGGCCTCGTAATTCTACTTTGGAGTAAAAATACGGGAAATGCGCTAGTATGTAAAGGATAGGCATGTTTTGATTTTTAAAGAATGCTCTGGCGAAGCTGGTCGAAGGGTATACAAGAACTTTCTGTACTATCTTTGCAGCTCTTCTATAAATCTAAAATTATTCAAGATTTAAAAAAAAAATTAAGTGTATGGGTAAAATGCCCTTTACCCAGCTCCAGAAATTCTGCTGGTAATTTATTCTAAGGAAGTAATTTAAGATGTATGCAAAGATTTAGTCATAAGATGTTAATAGGAAGCAAATGTACATAAAAGAGGATTGGATAAGTATAATGAAGCATTACAATCCGTGGCGTATTCTACAGTTACTAAAATGGTATTTTACAAGTATTTTCAATGATCTGGTATAGGAGTGCTGACAATACTGACTTCGTCTTTCGCCCTCCCTCTTGTTCATGTTTGCTCAGAAACCTCTCTTGGGGCTGTGTGTTCCGGGTCCCTTGGAAGTTAATAACATCCCTTAGAAATGCCCACCAAGGCCAGGATGGGGGGAGGCTTGTTTTGGCCTCCCACGAATCTGTTAGAGATCGTCTTTTCCTTCCTAATACACAAGTGGTGCCACAAGATCTAATTAAGAGTTAGCTGTCAGGTCCACGTAAGCCCTCTGAGGTGCGTATGAACCCTCTGGTCTCACTATAATGCCCTTCAGCATGTCCCCTCACTCTGTAAACTCTGTGAACTAAGGTCTGGCCCTTGCAAGAGAATAACTATGTAGCTGCCGTGGAACATCCTCCGTCTGATGCCCCACTGTCGTACGTTACCTGGAATAGAACTCTGTAAACCATTAAAAAAAAAAAAAATGCTCTGGGTTGAGAGAAGGAATTTCGGTGTTCGGGTTCTTCTTTTTCAGATTCTCTTCTCGAGGTATTAGAACCTCACAACCCACCACCTTGGAGTCCGGTTGGAGCAAGAAAAGGCAAAAGGTTTTCCTTTCCACTCTGCTCATTATGAGCAGACACTTAAATATTCATGCTTGGTGGGACCACACCTTTTTAACATAATCAAGGCCAAATAGTAAAATCTTCAATGATGGCCAGGCATGGACAAGGGTAGGGAGGTATCAGCTGCTAAGAATAGTGCATAGGAAGAGCTGTCCTGCAGCCACAAGCTAATACTGGTGCTGACTACTAGTCACCTAGTGCTTTGCTCTGCCAGGAACTTAAACCCCCTCCCCCCACGGATCTTCCAAATATAAAAAGAATATGCTGCACTGTTTCCACCTTCCAATTCTCTTACAAGATCATGTGGTCCCTACCCAAAACTATGCAAGGAAGGAATGTATTTCAAACTGGGCTTCATTGACGCATTACAAATACACTGTCTAAGCCTTTCTTTAGGTAGTAAATATTTCTGGCCTGGGTCTGCTTTGGATCATGTGTTTTTATAAGATAACTCCTTGCTGTACACGTTGTGACTTGGCTTTAAAACTATCTCTTCAAAAATACCTGACCAAGGAGGTAAGGTGGGAAGAACAAGGAGCCAATGATTGGTATTTGGGGATGCCATGTCCAATTCTAGTTGCTCTACTAACTTATCTGATGTCTGCTCACAGCTACCTTTTCACACTGAGAATTGCTGATCCCGTCAGTCTAAAAATTTTAGCCTACATGTATACTCTCACCCTCTACAGACACCAAAGTCTTCCTAAAAGTGACATCAGCCTGGACACACAATATTCATGTGACCACCACTGAAGGATCCAGGAACTCACTTATTCCTTGACTCCTCACCATCTCAGCACCTAGTACACCATCGCCAATCTAGTACACAGTAGATGCTCAATAAATTGGTTTCCTGTCTTTTCTCATAAAGCAGCCCCACGCCTCGATCTCAGTGGCCCTTCATTCCTGTTACTTGTCTTGATAATGTGGAGGCCAAAACCACATGGTTTCCTAGCAATTCCTACAACCTGATTTTGGTGTAGAATTCCTTGAGGTGGTGAACCAGCAGCAACTTGAGTAGAGCCGGGGGGTGGGGGGGCATAAGTGCAAAATAGGTCTGTGGTATTCAGGCTACGCTGATTTTAAATCTACCTCCAGTCACACTGATAAGAGTTCAGCTTGAACAGATCAAATGGAGGAAGATTCTGGGAAGATGGCAGAGTAGGAAGCACCAGGAATCTCTCCCCACACTATTTTGTAACTCTGGGGTCTGTTGAAGATCAAAGGCAACTAAGGAAGGCATGGATGGTAAGTTGTAGTCAATTTCACTCCATTTCAAGTCTTAGCGCCATAGCAGTTTACCCATCCACCACTGCCAGCCAAGCAGGTAGCTCTGCAGGTTTTTGTGGAGCAGCTTCCACAGCAAAAAGCACTCTGTCCCTGAATATTGGGGCTCACGCTCTGCTGATTGCTGCTTGGTGATCACTGAGGTGCAAAGAGGTGGGCAGCATCGTTTCACCTACCCCAATTTCTGGAAGCTCTTCCCACTCCGGCTAAAGTGACTTCCAGGGAGATTTAAAGGGTCAGCAACCTTTTTGCCCACCCTCTTCATTTTTCACCTTTTCCCTTTTGAGAAGTAGTCATTAAAGACTAGAACGTTCAGAAACAAGTGTGCATATTGGGGGCAATTAGCAAGTGACAGCACATGCCTAGGGAAAGGCTCAGAAAAGACCTTAAAAAGACATTACATTTGCCGCTCAGTTTGATCCTCAGCACAGAGACAGCCTACAACAATTAAAAATAAAATCAATAACAAGCAGCAAACACTGGGGAAGGGGGAGAAACTGATTTCCAGAGTTAATACCACATTATTAGATTCAAATGCTAGTGTTCAATAAAAAAGCCACAAGGCATACAAAGAAACAGGAACGTCTGGTCCATTCAAAGGAAAAAATAAATAAATCAACAGAATCTGTCCTGAAAAAGGATGGAAGCTATATTACACAAAGACTTTAAAACAGTTTTCAAGATGCTCAAAAATTAAAGGAAGATGTGGAGAAAGTCAAGAAAACTATGTGAACAAAAATGGAAATATCAATAAAGTTAGGAAACGTAAAAAAACAAAAATTTTGGCATAAAGAAGCAAAATAATTGACATGAAAAATTCACTAGACAGATTCAAAGGCAGAGTTGAGCAGGCAGAAGAAAGAATTCATAAACTTTAAGATAGGACAATGGAAATGATCAAGGCTGAGGGACAGAAAGAAAAAGGATTGAAGAAAAGCAGACGGAGTGTAATCGACCTGTGGGACACCATCAGGCGGACCAATATACTTATCACTGGAGTCCTAGAAGGAGAAGAGAGAGAAAGGGGGACAAAGAATTGTAGAAGAAATCACGACTTCCTAAATTTAGAAGAAAACTTCCTAAATCTAGTGCAACACACGAACATAAAAATCCACGAATTTCAACCAATTCTAAGTTAGATGAACTCAAAGGGACCCACAGCTAGACACATTATAATCATTCTTTCAAAAGCAAAAGACAAAGAGCGAATCTTGAAAACAGCAAGAGAAGCAAATCATCACATACAAGGGAGACTCAGTAAGATTATCTGCAGATTTCTCATCAGAAAATTTGGCCAATATATTCAAAGTGGACAAAGAAGAAAAAAAGTCAATGAAGGGTCCTGTCTCTGGCAGAACTGTCTTTCAAAAATGAAGGAGAAATTGAGATATTCACAGATAAACAGAAGCTGGGTACTGGCCTGGCTCACTGAGACCTGCCCTGAAAGATAGGCTCAAGAGAATCCCAGCAAGGTGAAATGAAAGGACACGTGAATACAATACCATGAAGCCATGTGAAGGACAGTTCTCATTAAAAGTAAATATACTTAAAAGCTAGTAGTATTATAACAATGGTTAGTGACAGTACTTTTTGTTTTCTACATGATTTAAGAGAATAATACATTTAAAGAGAAAACAATTATTAATATAAAAGTTTGTATTACCGTAACTTTGGTATGTAACTCCAAATCTTGTTTTCCACATAATTTGGGAGACTTAATACACTTAAAGGAATGATTATGTATTGGGGCACACAGTGTATAAAGATGTAATTTTAATTAATTTAAATGTAATGTAATTTGTGGCATCGACAGCCAGAAGGGTTGGGGATGGAGCTCTAATGGAGCAATTTTTGTATGTTACTGAAGTTAAGCTGCTATACATTCAAGTTAGAATATTATAACTTCATGTTAGATGTAATCCCCGCAGTAACCAAAAAGAAAATCCTATGGAATATACAAAAGAGGAAGTCAGAAATTTGAACATTTCACTACAAAAAGAAAAAAATTGGGGGCCTGGATGGCTTAGTCAGTTGGGTGTCCGACTCTGTTTCAGCTCAGGTCATGCTCAGGGTCGTGGGATCAAGCCCCCTGTGGGGCTCCGCGCTCAGCCCAGAGTCTGCTTGAGATTCTTTTCCCCCTCCCTCTCCCCCTCTGCTCCTCCCCCTGCTCTCTCTCTCTCAAATAAATACAATCTCTTCAAACAGAAAAAAATCAAACACAAAAGAAAACAGGAATTCAAGAAATAAAAGACAGAAAAGCTATAAGGCATATAGAAAACAAATAGCACAATGATGAGTAAGTCCATCCTTATCAGGAATCACTTTAAATGGAAATGAATTAAACTCCTCAATCAAAAGACAGAGATTGGCAGAATGGATGAAACACATGATGCAATTATATGCTGCCAACAAGAAATTCGCTTGAAATCCAGAGACAAAAACAGGTTGAAAATGAAAGGATGGAAAACTATATTCCATGCAAATAATAACCAAAAAAGAGCAAGAGGGCTATACTAATACTAGAAAAAAATAGACTTAAAATAAAAAAAAGATTATAAGAGACAAAGAAGGACATTATATAAAAGTTTCACTATATCGAGAAAATCTAACAACTAGGGGCCCCTGGGTGGCTCAGTGGGTTAAGCATCGAACTCTCGATTTTGGCTCAGGTCATGCTCTCAGGACTGTGAGATCGAGCCCCACACTGGGCTCCATGCTCCGCAGGTAGCCTGCTTGAAGATTCTCCCTCTCCCTTTGCACCTCTCCCCACTCTGTCTCTCTCTAAAATAAATAAATAAATCTTTTAAAAAAAAGATATAACAACTATAAAAGTTTTGTACCTAATGAGAGACCATCAAAATATGTGAAGCAAAAACAGAATTGGAGAGAAATACTGTTCTACAATAACAGTTAAAGACTTCAATACCCGACTCACAAGAATGGATAGAACAACCAGACAAAAAAAGTAAGGAAATAAAGGACTTAACACAATAAACCATCTAGATCTAACACATACATACAGAATCCACCCAACAACAGGATATGAATTCCTCTCAAGTGCACATGGAACATTCTCCAGGATAGACTACATATTAGGCCACAAATTAAGTCTCAATAAATTTAAAACAATAAATGTCATAGGAAGTACTTTCTCTAACCAAAATGAGGTAAATTTAGAAATCAATAACAAGGGGCACCTGGGTGGCTCAGTCGGTTACACATCTGCCTTCGGCTCAGGTCCTGGGATCAAGCCCCACATCGGGCTCCCTGCTCAGCGGGGAGCCTGCTTCTCCCTCTCCCTCTGCCCTTCCCCTGCTCGTGCACATGCTTGTGAGTCCTCTCTCTCTCGAATAAATAAATAAAGCCTTAAAAAAAAAAAAAGAAATAACAAAGAAAACTGGGAAATTCACAAAACTGTGGAAAAAACACACTTTTAAACAACCAAAAAATCACAAGGGAAATGAGAAATACTTAGAGATGAATGAAAATGAAAACACAACATACCAAAACTTTTGGGACACAGTGGAAGTGGTACTCAAAAAATTTATAGCTATAAACACATACCAAAAAACAAGAAACTAAAACCAAAGCTAGCAGAAGTAGGGAAATAATAAAGATGAGAGCAGGGATAAATGAAATAGACAATAGAAAAACAACACCAAAAAAATCAATGAAACCAAAACTTATTTATTTTTAAATATAAACAAAGTTGACAGACATTCAGCAAGATAAGACTTTAAAAAGGAGAGAAGACTCAAACTACAAATATCAGAAGTGAACACGAGGACATTACTACCAATTCTACAGAAATACAAAGGATGATAAGAGATTACTATGAAAATTATAGGCCAACAAATTGGACAACCTAGAAGAAATGAGTAACTTCCTAGAAATATACAATCTGCCAAAAGTGAATCAAGAAGAAATAGCAAATCAGTACAGATCAATTACTAGTAAGGAAATTTCTCAGTAATCAAAAATCTCCCGATTAAAGAAAAGACCAGGACCAGGTGGCTTCACTGGTGAATTCTACCAAACATTTAAGAAAAATTAACACCAATCCTTCTCAAACTCTTCCAAAAAAAAAAACAAAGAGGAAGGAACACTCTCAAATTCATTTTACAAAGCCAGCATTATTGTGATACCAAAGCCAGACAAGGCCACTGCAAGAAAAGAAAACTACAGGGGCGCCTGGGTGGCTCAGTCGGTAAGCGTCTGCCTTCAGCTCAGGTCATGATCGCAGGGTCCTGGGATCGAGCCCCACATCGGGCTCCCTGCTCTGTGGGAAGCCTTCTTCTCTCTCTCCCACTCCCCCTGCTTGTGTTCCCTCTCTCGCTGTGTCTCTCTCTATCAAATAAAGTCTTTAAAAAAAAGAAAAGAAAAGAAAACTACAGGCCAATATTCCTGATGAACATAGACATAAAAATATTCAAAACAATATTAGCAAATCAAATTAAGCAGCACATTAAAAAGGTCACTCACCATAATCAACTGGAATTTATCCCAGGATGCAAGAATGGTTCAACATACACAAATCAATCAATGTGATACATCACATTAGTAGAATGATAGACACAGAAAAAGCATTTGACAAAATTCAACATCCATTCATGATAAACTCTACATCTTAGGTATAGGAGGAAAGTACCTCAACCTAATAAAAAGTCATATATGACAAACCCACAGCTAACATACTTAATAGTGAAAGGTTGACTGCTTTTTCTTTAAGATCAAGAATAAGACAGAGTTCAATAATACATTATATGTTAAAAAAAAAAAAAAGAAGAAGAAGATAGCAGGAGGGGAAGAATGAAGGGGGGGAAATCAGAGCGGGAGACGAACCATGAGAGACGATGGACTCTGAAAAACAAACTGAGGGTTCTAGAGGGGAGGGGGGTGGGGGGATGGGTTAGCCTGGTGATGGGTATTAAAGAGGGCACATTCTGCATGGAGCACTGGGTGTTGTACGAAAACAACGAATCATGGAACACTACATCAAAAACTAAAGATGTAATGTATGGTGATTAACATAACATAATAATAAAAAAAATAAAAATAAAAAAATAATTTTTTACTATGGGGAAAAAAAAGAATAAGACAGAGTTCTCACTCTCACCACTCCTATTCAACATAGTACTGGAAGTCCTGGCCAGGGCAATCAGGCAAGAAAAAGGAAAAAAGCGAGAACCTGGGTGGCTCAGTCAGTTAAGCGTCTGCCTTCAGCTCAGGTCATGATCCCAGGGTCCTGGGATCAAGGCCTACGACAGGCTCCCTGCTCAGCATGGAGTCTGCTTGTCCCTCTCCTTCTGCCTCCCCACCAGCTCATGTGCTCTCTCTCTCTCTCAAATAAGTAAATAAAATTTTTTAAAAAAGAAAAAGGAAAAAGAAGGCATTAGAATTGGAAAGGAAAAAGTAAAATTGTCTCTGTTTGCAGATGGCATGATTTCAGATATAAAAAACCTTCGAGACTCCACCAAAAACTGTTAGATCTAATCAACTAATTCAGTAAAGTTGCAGGACACAAGATTAACATTAAAAAAATCAATAGTGTTTCTATACACTAACAACAAATTATCTTAATAAGAAAAAATGAACCCAGGTATCCATCGACAGCTTAATGGATAAAGATGTGGGGGGGGGGTGTGTGTATACATATAATGGAATATTAGCCAACAAAAAGAATGAAATCTTGCCATTTGCAACGATTTGGAACAAGAGGGTATTATGCTAAGTGAATTAAGTCAGTCAGAGAAAGACAAGTCCTATATGATTTCACTCATGTGAAATTTAAGAAACAAACAAGATGAACATAGGGGAAGGGAAGGAAAAATAAAATAAGATGAAAACAGAGAGAGAAAGACCAACCATAAGAGACTCTTAACTATAGGAAACAAACTGAGGATTGCTGGAGGGGAGGGGGGTGGGGGATGGGGTAACTGGGTGATGGGCATTAAGGAGGGCACGTGATGTGATGGGCACTGGGGGTTATATGCAACTGATGAATCACTAAATTCTACCCCTGAAACTAATAATACACTATATGTTAATTAAATAGAATTTAAAAATGAAAGAAAAATGAAAACAATCCCATTTACAATAGTATCAAAAACAATAAATACTTATTAATAAATTTAATTGAGATAGAAGATCTGTACACTGAAAACTGTAAGATGTTGAGAAAAGAAATTGAAGAAGACACAAATAAATGGAAAGGTATCCTGGGTTCATGGATTGGAAGGATTAACATCGTTAAAATGTCCACAATACCTAAGCCATCTAGAATCAACGCAATCCCTATCAAGATTCCAATGGCATTTATTTACAGAAGTAAAAATAAGAATCCTAAAATTTGTATGGAACCACAAGAAACCCTGAATATGCAAAGCAATCTTGAGAAAAAACAAAGCTGCAGGTATCACATCCCAGATTTCAAACTATACTACAATGTAGTTATAGTAACCAAAACAGTATGGTACTGACAGAAGAACAGACACAAACATCAATGGAACAGAATAGAGAAAGAACCCACACTTATATGAGCAATTAATCTATGACAAAGGAGGCAAGAACATACAATGGGGAAAAGAGTCTTTTTGATAAATGGCGATGGGGAAACTGGACAGTTACATGCAAAAGAATGAAATTAGACCACTTTCTTACATTATATACAAAAATAAACTGAAAATGGATTAATGTAAAACCTGAAACCATAAAACTAAAAAAAACAAAACAAAAAACATAGGCAGTAAACTCTTTTTTTAAAGATTTATTTAATTTATTTGAGAGAGAGAGAGAACAAGTGGTGGAGGGGACAGAGGGAGAGGGAAAGAAGCAGACACCCCACCGAGTGGGGAGCCTGACGAGGGGCATGATCTCAAGACCCTGAGATCATGACCTGAGCTGAAACCAAGAGTCAGCCACTTAACTGACTGAGCCACCCAGGTGCCGCAGCAGTAAGCTCTTTGACATTAGTCTTAGCAGTATAATTTTGGATCTGTCTTTTCCAGCAAGGGCAACAAAAGCAAAAATAAACAATTGGGATTACATCAAACTAAAAAGCTTTTGCACAGTGAAGGAAACCATCAACAAAACAAAAGCTACCTACTGAATGTGAGAATTTGCAAATATCATATCTGATAAGGTATTAATATCCAAAATATATAAATAACTCATATAATGCAACAAAAAAATCAATCCAACTAAAAATCAATCCAATTTAAAAAGGGGGGGGGCACCTGGGTGGCTCAGTCGGTTAAGCATCTGCCTTTGGCTCAAGTCATGATCCCAGGGTCCTGGGATGGAGCCCTGTGTCGGGCTCCCTGCTGTTGGGCACTCTCTCTCTCTCTCTAGCTCTCTCTCAAATAAATAAATAAAATCCTTTTTTAAAAATTTAAAAAATTTTTAAAAATGGGCTAAGGGCCTAAATAGACATTTTTCCAAAAAGACATACAGATGGCCAAGAGACACATGAAAAGATGCTCAACATCACTAACCATTAGGGAGATGCAAATCAAAATCACAATGAGCACTCACCTCACACCAGTCAGAATGGCTAGTATCAAAAAGACAAGAAATAATAAGTGCTGGCGAGGATATGGAGAAAAGGGAACCCTCATGCACTGTTAGGGGGAATGTAAATTGGTGTAGCCACTAGGGAAAACATATGGTGTTTCCTCAAAAAATTAAAAACAGAAATATCATATAATCCAGTAATTCTACTTCTGGGTATTTACTCAAAGAAAACAAAAACACCAATCCAAAGAGACGTATGCACCCCTATGTGTACTGCAGTATTATTTACAATAGCTGAGATATGGAAGAAGCCTAGTGTCCACTGAGAAATGAATGAATAAAGAAGTGGTATATATATATATATACATGTACACACAATGGAATATTACTCAGCTATAAGAAATGAAAGCTTGCCATTTGTGACAACCTGGATGGACCCAAAAGGTATTATACTAAATGAAGTAAGTCAGAGAAAGACAAATACCATATGATTTCACTTATACATAGAATAAAAAAAAAACTAACAAAAAAACAGAAACAGACTCATAAATTCAGAGAGCTGATGGTTGCTGGAGGGGTGGGGTGTGGGAGGAATGGGAAAAATAGATGAAGAAATTAAGGGGTACCAACTCCCAGTTATGAAATAAATAAGTCACATGGATGAAAAGCATAGTGAATATAGTCAGTGATATTGCAATAACTTTGTATGGTGACAGACAGTAACCACATTATGGTGAGCATTTCGTAATGTATAGAATGTCAAATAATTACGTTGTACACCTGAAACTAATATACTGTATGTCAACTACATTTCAATTAAAATTTAAAAAATTTTTTAAATATGATGGTCTCTCAAAAAGAATTAATCTTGTTAAAACGTCCGTACTACCCAAGTTGTTTATAGATTCAATGCAACCCCTATCAAGATTCCAACAGCATTTTTTTACGGATGTATAAATAACAATCCTAAAATTTATATGGAACCACAAAACACCCCCAATAGCCAAAACAATCCTGATGAAGAACAAAGCTGGAGCATCACACTTCTGGATTTCAAGTTATATTATAAAGTTGTAGTAATCAAAATAGGGTGGTACTGGCATGAAATACACACATATACCAATGGGACAGAATCGAGAGCCCAGAAATAAATCCATGCATTATATGGTCAACTAATATTTGACAAGGGAGCCAAGAACACTCAATGGAGAAGACATAGTCTCTTCAATAAAATTGCACATTCCCAAGAGTGAAATTAGACCCCTGTCTCACAGCACTACAAAAATTAACTTGAATTAAAGACTTAAATGTAAGATCAGAAACCATAAATCTCTTGTAAGAAAACACAGGAAAGAAGCTCCTTGACATGGATCTTGGCAATGATTTTTTGGATATGACACTTAAAGCACAAGCAACAAATGAAAAATCGACAAGTGGGACTACATCAAACTAAAAAGCTTCTGCACAGCAAAAGAAATTATCAACAAAATGAAACTACAACCTACAGAATGAGAAAAAATATTTGCAAATTATATATATCTAATAAAGGGTTAATATCCAAAACATAAAAAGAACTCATACAACTCAATAGCAAAACAACAACAAAAACCCACCAAAACCCACAAACCCCAAACAAAAAAATAATCCAATTAAAAATTAGCAAAGGACCTGAATAGACACTTTTTCAAAGAAGATATACAAATAGCCAACAAGTACCAAGAAAAGGTGCTCAACATTCCTAATCATCAAGGAAATGCAAGTCAAAACTATAATGAGATAGAATGGCTGTCATCAAAAAGATAAGAGATAGCAAACACTGGCAAGGATTTGGAGAAAAGGGAACCCTTCTGCACTGTTGATGGGATTATAAATTGGTGTGGCCAGTATGGAGAAAAATATGGAGGTTGCCCAGAAACATTTAAAATAGAACTACTATATGATCCAGCAATATCACTTCTAGAAATATATCTTAAGGAAATGATAACACTACATCAAAGAGATACGTGCACCCCCATGTTCATTGCAGCATTATTTACAAAGCCAAGACATGAAAACAACTTAAGTGTCCATCAATAAAAAATAGTGTATACACACACACACACACACACATACAGTGGAATATTATTCAGACATTAAAAAAGAAGGAACTCCTGCCATTGTGACAACACGGATGAACCTTGAGAAAGTGAAATAAGTCAGAAAAAGACAAACACTGTATCATCTCTCTTATATGTGGAATCTTAAAAACAAAAACAAACCGAAAAACCAAATCATAGAAAAAGAGATCGGATTTGTGGTTAGCAGAGGCAGGGATGGGGGAAGTGGATGAAAGTGGTCAGAAGGTACAAACTTCCAATTAAAAGATCAATCAGTCCTAGGGATGTAATGCGTCACATGATGATTCCAGGTACCACTGCTATATGGTATATTCGGAAGTTGTTAAAAGAGTAGTTCCTAAGAGTTCTCATCACAAAGAAAAGGAATATTTTTTTTTTTTATCTATATGAGATAATGGGTGTTAGCGAAACTTATGGTGGCAATCACTTCACATCATGTGAAAGTCAAGTCATTAGCTATACACCTTAAACTTACACAGGCTGTGTTGTTAATTATATCTCAATACAAGTGGGGGGAGAAGAAAAATTAAGGAAAAAACACACTTCACAGAATGGAAAGGCTACTCACAGAACAGGAGAAAATATTTGCAAATCATAACTGCATAAGGGATTAATATCCAGACTATATAGAGAACTCCCAAAACTTGACAACAAAAAAAAAACAAGCAACTGACTCAAAATAGGCAAAGGAGGGGCGCCTGGGTGGCTCAGATGGTTAAGGGTCTGCCTTCAGCTCAGGTCCTGATCTCCAGTTCCTGGGATCAAGTCCCACGTCGGGCTCCCTGCTCAGCGGGAGCCTGCTTCTCCCTCTGCCTCTGCCCCTTCCCCTGCTCGTTCTCTCTCTCCCTCTCTCACTCTCTCTCTCAAATGAATAAATAAAATATTTTTTAAAAATAGGTTGGGGCACCTGGGTGGCTCAGTCGTTAAGCATCTGCCTTCAGCTCAGGTCATGATCCCAGAGTCCTGGGATCAAGCCGTGTGTCAGGCTCCCTGCTTGGCGGGAAGCCTGCTACTCCCTCTCCCTCTGCCTACCACTACCCCTGCCTGTGTGCTCTCTCTCTGTCAAATAAATAAATATTTTTTTAAAATAGGCAAAGGAATTGAACAGACATTTCCCCGGAGATAATACACAGATGGCCATGAAATGCATGAAAAGATGCTCAGCATCTTTATATAGGGAAATATAAATCACAACCACCAGATACCACCTTACACCCATTAGGATGGCTACAATTTAAGAAAACAACAACAATGGAAAACAGTGTTGGCGGGGATATTCCCACTGTTGGTGGGAATATAAAACACTATTGGTGGGAATATAAAACAGTGCAGCCACTGTGGAAAACAGGAGGCTGGTTCCTCAAAAAATCAAAAGTAGAGCTACCATATGATCCAGGGATCCCACTTGCAGGTATATCTCCAAAAGAACTGAAAGCAGAATCTTGAAGAGATATTTGTACACCCAAGTTCACGGCAGCATTATTCAAAAGAGCGAACACATGGAAGCAACCCAAGCACCCGCTGGTAAATGAACGGATAAGCAAAATGTGGTCTATACACACAATGGGATATTATTCAACCTTAACGAGGGAAGGAAATCCTGACATACACTACTACACGGATAAAAGTTGAGGACATTATGTGAAGGGAAACAAGCCAGTCACAAAAAGACAAATACTGTATGACTTTACTTATATGAGGCATCTAGAGTAGTCAAAATCATACAGACAGAAGTTGTAATGGTGGTTGCCAAGGGCTGGGGCGAGGGGAGATGGGGAGCTGTTGGTTAGTAGGTTTTAGAGTTTCCGATTCACAAGATAAAAAGACTTACTGGGGGCGCCTGGGTGGCTCAGTTGGTTCAGCCGCTGCCTTCAGCTCGGGTCATGATCTCAGGCTCCCTGCGCAGCGGGGAATCCGCTTCTCCCTCTCCCGCTTCCGCTCCCCCTGCTTGTGCTCTCTCTCTGTCAAATAAATAAAATTTTTTAAAAATCTTTAAAAACAAAAGGACTTAGGGGATGGATGGTGGTGCTGGCTGCACAATGTGGATGTATTTAATGTCACTGAAGTGTACACTTTAATATGATTAAGCTGGTAAATTTTATGTTATGAGTATTTTAACACAATAAAAAAAGAAAGAAAAAATACGGAGTGTTTCCCTTAGAAATATTTATAGGGCCAGCCCCCTTGCCCTGGTTCCCTTGTCAGCCCAGCTGCCAGCCCCCAACATTTATGGCCTGTCTGGGTACTATTCCACGTGCGGGGACACGGAGGAGAAGAGAGGGCCCCTTGTGCTTGAGCAGCTCACAAGAGCAAATGAGGCCGGACCACTGCGGAGCATCTGCCATCCGCACTGATACCTTCAAAACCTGGGGGAAAGAGCGGGAAGCTTAATTCTGCCTCTCCAGCTTTCCTGTTCATGCAGAGCCTCGGTAGGGGCCAAGTCCAGCCAGGGCCCACCCCACAGCTGACGTCCAGACCCACTATAGGCACATGCCCTTCTGCCGTGCTCCCCCAGGCTGCCCACCGTTCCCTCTCCATGCTCCTCTCCTAGCCTCTGGGCTGCAAAAACGTGCCCTGATGTGGAATACTCCCAGTCCCACCCTGGGCCACACCAGCCTTCTTGCCCTGGGCCCCGTCTTGTGGGCAGAATCTTAATCTTCTCCTTGGCATAGCGCCTTCTCTTAAAAGGTGCTCTAAGCAGAAGTCTGGGGAGCAGGGAATAGCTATGCCCTTGGGTCTATTTTCTTTTTTTGAGAGAGAGAGAGAGAGAGAGCATGTGCACATGTACGCATGGAGTTGCAGGGAGGAGCCGGGCGGTGGGGGGGGCGGGCGGGAATCTTAAGCAGGCTCCACCCAGTGCAGAGCCCCACATGGGGCTCAATCTCACGACCCTGAGATCATGACCTGAGCCAAAATCAAGAGCCGGGTGCTTAACCTACTGAGCCAACCAGGTGCCCCAAGAACTTTTTCATCTTGCACGCAAGCTCTATACCCATCAGCCAACAACTCTCCATTCCCCTCCCCCAGGCCCTGGCAACCACCATTCCACTCTCTGCTTCTATAAATTTGACTACTCTACATACCCCATACACCCAGAATCATGCAGCATTTGTCTCTTTGTGTCTGGCTTATTTCACTTAGCAAAATGTTCTCCAGCTGCTTCCATGTTGTAGCAGATGTCAGAATTTCCTTCCTTTTGAAAGCTGAATACTCCTCCATTGTCTGCCTCGACCACATTTTGTTTACCTATTCATCCATCGATGGACACTTTTGTCGCTTCTACCTCTTGGCGACTGTGAATAATGCTGCTATGGACATGGGTGTGCAGATACCTCTTTGCGATTCTCTTTCAATTCTTCTGAATACAGACCCAGCACTGGGTTCGCGGGATCATATGGTAACCCTAGTTTTAATTTTTTGAGGAATCATCATACTGTTTTTCATTGAGGCTGCACCAGTTTGCATTCCCACCAACAGTAAGGGTTCCAACCCTCGCCAAGATTTGTCATTTTCTGTGGTTTGATTAGTAGCCATCCTAATGTGTGTGAGGTGACGTCTCATTGTGGTTTTGAGGTTGCATTTCCCAGATGATGAGGGATGTTGAGCATTTTTCCATGTGCTTGCTAGCCTTTTGTGTATCATCTCTGGAGAAATGTCTATCCAAGTCCCTTGTCCATTTTTAATTCTGGTTATTTGCTTTTTTGCTGTTGAGTAATAATAGCTAACACTTCTTAAGCTCACATTATAGTCTGGAAACTATGTTAAAGACCAAACTAGGACAGATGATAATGCTGGCAGGCTAACAATTTGGTGTCCTTTCAAGCCCATAGTCTTTACATATTTGCTAACCATTTACTTGGGTGGGGAGGGACAGGAATAAATTGATTTCCTGTTATTAAAAATTACTTTTGGATGCAGCATTATTCACAATAACCAAGACATGGAAACAACCTAAGGGTCTATCAATGGATAAACAGATAAAGATGATGGGGTATATATACACTATAGAATATTATTCAGCTACGAGAAAGAAGAGCCTGCCATTCGCAACAACATGGACGGAACTTGAGGGCTTTATGCTCAGTGAGATAAGTCAGATAGAGAAAGACAAATATTGTATGATCTCACTCATGTGGAATTTTAAAAAGTCAAATTTATAGAAACAGGGTAGAATGGTGGTTACCAGGGGCTGGGTGGGAGGGTAGAGTCACAACGATGTTAAGAAGTACATATTTACAACCAGAAGATGAATAAGTTTTGGAGATCGAATGCACAGCATAGTGATTATAGTCAACAATACTGTATGATATACTTCAGAGTTGCTAAGAGACGAGGTCATAGATGTCCTCACCACACACACACACACACAGGATAATTAGCGATGTGCTAGAGGCGTCAGCTAACGCTATGTTGGTAATCATATTGCAATATACAAAGGTATTAAATCCACTGGAATGGACACCTGAAACTTGTACAATATTATATGTCCATTATCTCTCAATGTTTTAAAAAATTACATTTAGAAAAAGACACATTAACTCACTTCTACGGCCAGAGTAGAATCAGTGTCTGAAATTTTTTTCTTTTTTCTTTTTTTTTTTTTTTTTTACAAAACCTTTCCAACTTTTCTGAGACTTTTGTTCTCCCTTCAGGTTTTGTCTCAGATCTCCCAAACCAGATAACTCCTTGGGAGGCATAATCCAGGGCCGAGGATTTCAGTCATGACATGAATCACTCCTTCCCAGTGAAGAGCACAAGGCCAAGCCTTACTCAGCCTCACAATTTCCACCGAGCAGGCTTGCCAGCTCTCAGCTGATAGGGGAGGAGGCTACACCCCCTCGAGGGAAACACGGTAAGGTAGGTGGGTGTTAACGAGCAAAACTGTCCACTCCCCGTTGCAGGTGCAGGGCGCATTTGCATTTCAACAGTTATATTTAGGGAGACCTCTGCAAGAGACCTGAGTTGCCGACATGTACTTTTGATTTATTGAAGTCACTTTAATTAGGAAATATTTGTAACATACAGATGAGTGTGGAAAATAATAATGCCCCTGTAACCCACCACCAAGCATAAACAGGTTTTAACATCTTTACCATCTTTGCTTCAGAGGTTTTATTTTTAAAAAATAAAACGTTTTGGGGCACCTGGGTGGCTCAGTTGGTTAAGCGTCTGCCTTGGGCTTAGGTCATGATCTTGGGGTCCTGGGATCAAGCCCCACATTGGGCTCCCTCTTCTGCTTCTGCCTCTGCCCCTCCCCCTGCTCATGCTTGCTCACTCTCCCTCTCCCTCAAATAAATAAATAAAATCCTAAAAAAAAAAAAAGAAAGAAAGAAAATGTTTCAGATCCAACTGAAGGCCCACATCTTTTCCCCTACCTTCCCTCCTCAGAGGCACCTATTACCCTGGAGTTAACCAACTCCAACCCCACCGATAATTTCTGACTCACTGAGTCTTTATTTCCAAACAACCGAGGCTATGGTTTTGGGTGTTTTTAAGTTGTATGCGAAAGATAGGGATGTGGCCATTTGTCATTCTTTTGGTGGCTCAGTGTTGGAAACCTCCTCCAAGGAGGAGGAAGAGTCCCCCCACCATAAAAGCTAAAGGACCAGCTTTCCACCCTCCCAGCTGGCCTGCAGGCTTGCAGCTAGGGACAGGCATGGGACCCTGGGATCTGGGATCCACCCCCGCCCCCGACAGTGAGGGCAGTGCCCACAAGGGCGCCTGAGGCTCAGCTGCTGCCACGGGCTTCAGTTCTGGACCCTGCTTCTCTGGCTCTCCTGGAGACTCAGTCAACCCCTCAGTATCTTCCCATGAATCCTTTCCTGCTTAAGTCAGAAGAATTGTCTGTTGCTTCCAGTTAAGAACCTGGTGGAAAATTATACTTTTAGGGACGCCTGGGTGGCTCAGTTGTCAAGCGTCTGCATTCGCTCAGGTCATGGTCCCAGGGTCCTGGGATCGAGCCCCACATCAGGCTCCCTGCTCGGCAGGAGCCTGCTTCTCCCTCTCCCTCTGCCTGAGGCTCCCCCTACCTGTGCATGCGTGCTCTCTCTCTCTCTGACAAATAAATTTTTAAAATCTAAAAGAAAGAGGGACACCTGGGTGGCTCAGTCATTAAGCGTCTGCCTTCGGCTCAGGTCATGATCTCAGGGTCCTCGGATCGAGTCCCGCATCGGGCTCCTTGCCCAGTGAGGAGCCTGCTTCTCCCTCTCCCTCTGCTGCTCCCCCTGCTTGTGCTCTCTCTCTCTGACAAATAAATAAAAATCTTATAAAAATAAAATAAAATAAAATAAAATCTAAAAGAAAGAGAGAGAGAGAGAGAGAAAGGAAGGAAGGCAGGAAGGCAGACGCCCTTCCTGCACCAGGAGGGTAGAAGGCACTCATTACCAGATACTGGAAAATAAGGGCTAAGAAGGGCTATACAAATTGTCTTACCTCACCAGTTTACTGCCCCAACCCAAACTCATCTGTTCAGTCAATTCTAGACAAATTTATTGTTTCTTTGTCTGAAAGGCATAAAAGCTTCCTGCTTTGGTCATTTCTTTGACTCATATTTTTATGAAGCTTCCATACATATGAAATGAAATTGGTTTTTATCCTGTTAATCTGCCTTATGTCAAATTAATGATGAGACCAGCCAAAGAACCTAGAAGGAAAGGGAAAATTTTTCCTCCCCTACATGATTTTAAGTCTCATACTATCCCATGGTCTAAACTATACATTTATTTATTCCCATTCCTGGAGCAGATTAGGTTGTTTCCATGGTTTTGATGTTACAAACTGCCACAAAGCCTATCCTTGTATTCCTGCCTTTCTGTATCCACATTGAAAGTTTATATAGGTTATGGGCACCCGCAATTTTACTAGGTATTAATGAACAGCTTCCCAAGTAGTTGTACTAAGTTGATCCACCCACTAGTGTGTGTACAAGTTCAGGTTTCCCTAAATATTTCCAACATTTGGTTTTAGCACACCTTAATGTTTGCCCATCTTATGGGACATTATATCTCATCTTTTAAAAGATTTTATTTATTTGTTTATTATTTATTGAGCATGAGCAGGGGGAGGGGCAGAGGGAGAGGGAGAAAGAGAATCCCAAGCAGACTCCCCACCCAGCGCAGAGCCCAACAACGGGCTCAATCCCACGACCCTGAGTTCACAACCTGAGCCAAAATCAAGAGTCGGACGCTCAACCGACTGAGCGACCCAGGCGCCCTGCATTTTTGTTCTGATTTGCATTTTTCTGATAACAGGTGAGGCAGAGCATCTTTTCATATGAAAGATTGTTGGGAACCCCTATTTGGAAGTCTCTACAGCTCTTTCCTCTTGAGCTGGTCCATTTCCCCAGGGGAGGATTTTCCCCACTTCCTATCTGGGGAGTGGGAGTCCAGCTGTCCCTGTTCTCAGAGCTAAATGAGGCAAGGGCCCTGATGTCAGCACTCGGTAGATCCCATCTCCTCAAAACTGTTACTGCCCTCCATCCTCAGCTGGCCCTGAGGTTGCCTCCATCCACCAAGTCCAGAGCAGCTACGGCACAACCTTGACAAACAAGCGTCCAATTTTCTCCTTGGAAGGATGAGGGACAGCTGCCTGGCTGCATTGGGGGATGGGGTGGTCTCTTAAAAACTCTCATCTAATCCTTCTCTTGGCCCCATGCTGAATCACCCCATTCAGAAACAACTGCCACTTCAAATTTCTTAGCCTCTCCGGAGTTCTGTGTTCCAAACCTCCTTTCTTCTTCCTGGCTTAAACCTCCACACATGTAGGTGCACCTCTCCCTGCTGCTAACTCAGCTACCATTCAGCCATCCACTTTCCATCTCTTCATCCTTTTGGGTTTATGCTTTTAAAAATTCCTTCACTGCCGGGGCACCTGGGTGGCTCAGTTGGTTAAGCGTCCAGCTCTTGATTTCAGCTCAGGTCATGATCTCAGGGTCATGAAATTGAGCACCATGGTGGGCTCCACCCTGGGTGTGGAGCCTGCTTAAGATTCTCTCTCTCTCTCTCTCACTCACCACTCTCTCTCTCTCCTCTCTGACTCTCTAAAAAAAGAAAAATTCCTTTACTGTCATTTTAGAGGAGCTTTAGAGTAGGGGAGAGGTGAACATGTGGTATTTAATCCTAAAATGTATTTTGTATGGTGTGAAGTAAGGATCTAACATTAGCTTTTCAGTAGCATTTATTGCTTAGTCCATCCTTCCCTTCATGGTTTGTAATGGCACCTCAGTCACAGTCAAACTCCTGTATGTGTTGAATTTCTTTCTAGGCTGTCAATCCAGTGTGTGTGTGTGTGTATCATGGTTTTAATTACCACAGCTTAATAGTAAGTCTTGATAGCTGGTGGAGCAACCTTAGTCTTATTCTTCTTCAAAATTATTTTGTTGGACTGGTTCAAACATGGTAGAATAAAAAGACCATTTTCCTCCCTCCTCTCAAAACTCCCATAAGCACAGTCCAGTCACACCACCAGTGAGCTGAGGGAAAAGAGTCCCCTGTTGCCTGCATATGGGCCAGATGCCTACAAACATGTGGAGGCTAATCAACACGCTACAAAACAACCAACAGGTCAAAGAAGAAATTGAAGAGGAAATCAAAAATACCTGGAGACAAGAAAGGATGGAAACATGACAGTTCCAAATCTTTGACACACAGCTAAAGCAGTTCTAAGGGGGAAGTTTATGGCACAAGCCAAACTCATGAAACAAGAAAACCTTACATCTAAAGGAACTAGAAAAAGAAGGGAAAAAAGCCTAACGTTAGTAAAAGAAAGGAAGTATAAACTAAGAGCTCATTCTTTGAAAATACTGATAAACCTTTAGCCAGATTCTTTAAGAAAAAAAAGACAGAGGGCCCAAATAAGTAAAATCAGAAAAGAAAGAGAAGTTACAACCAACCCCACAGAAATACAAAGGATTATAAGAGACCACTATGAACAATTATACACCAACAAATTGGACAACTTAAAAGAAATGGATAAATTCCTAAAAATATATAATCTTCCAAGACAGAATCAGGAAGAAATAGAAAATCTAAATGCACCAATTACTAGTAATGAAATTGAACTGGTAATCAAAAAACTCATAACAAATAAAAGTCCAGGACCAGATTACAGGTGGATTCTACCAAACATTTAAAGAAGAATTAATACCCATCCTCAAACTATTCCAAAAACAGTGAAAGAATGCTTCCAAATTCATTCTATGAGGCTAGAAATTCCAGATACTAAAACCAAAGACATCAGATAAAAAGAAAATTACAGGTCAATACCCTCGATGGCCATAGATGCCAAAGTCCTCAACAAAATATTAGCAAACCAAATTCAAAAATATATTTAAAGGATCATACACCATGATCAGGTAAGATTTATTCCAAGGATGCAAAGATTGTTCAATATCTGCTAATCAAACAACAGGATACACTGAATTAATAACATGAAGAATAAAAATCATAAGATTATCTCAATAAATGCAGAAGAAAGCATTTGACAAAACTCAACATCCATTTATGATAAAAACTCTCAACAAAATGGGTATCAAGGGCCCATATCTCAACATAATAAACGCTATATAGACAAACCCACAGCTAACATCATACTCAATGGTGAAAAGCTGAAAGTTTTTCCTCTAAAATTAGGAACTAAACAAGGATATCAATTCTCACCACTTTTATTCAACATAATATTGGAATTTTAGTTGCAGCAATCAGACAACAAAAAAGAAGCAAAAGGAATCCATTGGTAAAGAAGTAAAACTGTCACTATTTGCAGATGACATGATACTACATAGAGAAAACATTAAACACTCCACCAAAAAAACTATTAGAACTAATGAATGAATTCAGAAAAGTTGCAGGATACAAAATTAATACACAGAAATCTGTTGCATTTCTACATACTAATCATTGAAGTAGCAGAAAAAGAAATTAAGAAAACAATCCCATTGGGGTGCCTGGGTGGCTCAATTGGTTAGGTGTCTGCCTTTGGCTCATGTCATGATCCCAGGACCCTAAGATCGAGCCCTGTGTCAGGCTCCCTGCTCAGCGGGGAGTCTGCTTCTCCTTCTCCCTACCCCCACTCATGCTCGCTCCCTCTCTCTCTCAAACAAATAAAATCTTATTTTTTTTCAAATTTTATTTATTTTTCTAAGATTTTTTTTTATTTGAGAGAGAGAGAGAGAGAGCACGAGCAGGGTGAGGGGCAGAGGGAAAAGCAGAGAAAAGACCAGTACTCTGTAAACTCTAAAGACAAGGATGAAGGAAATTAAAGATAATACAAATAGGGGCACCTAGGTGGCTCAGTCGGTTGAGGTCTGCCTTCAGCTCGGGTCAGGATCTCAGGGTCCTGGGATGATGTGGCGATTCAGTGACTGGATAGATAAAACCTGACTTGTATATGACTCCCTGGATGAGACTAATTGAAAAGCAAAGGATGAGTGCCTGGAACGCTGGGCCTCCTTTGAAGTTTTTTGGCTGAAAGCAGCCAGATTCTTACTGTGGCTCAAGGTTCTCATCTAGGGAGTAAATGTTTAAAATACAGGCCCCTGTAGTGGTCACGTACTTCATGAACTCTTTGCCTTGCATGTGGTGTATTGATTAAACTCACAATAAAAACAGAGACACACCTTGGCTTGAGGCCTTTCACCACTAGATCATCTGGTCCCCAGGCCCTCTCCTTTCTCCTACTTTGGTGTCTGGAGTAATCAGGGTTTTCTGGTTTGTTTATTGGTGCCATTTTTCCAACAACATGTGTTCCTGTTCTGTCTCTGTCAATTTTGGTAATTCTCACAAGATTTCAAACTTTTTCCTTATTATTGTATTTGTTAGGGTGATCTGTGATCAGTGATCTCTGATGTGACTATTATAACTGTTTGGGGGCCCTACCAATGGTGTCCACCGAAGGAAGATGAGAAACTTAACCAATACTGTGTGGGTTCTGAGTGCCAACCAGCTAGTCCCTCTCCTTGGGCCTCCCTATTCCCAGAGACACAACAATATTGAAATTAAGCCAATTACTAACCCTACAAAGGCCTCATAGGGTTCAATTGAAAGGAAGAGTCACATGTCCCTTACTTTAAGTGGAAAGCTAGCAATGATTACGCTTAGTGAGGAAGGCATGTCAAAAGCCGAAACAGGCCAAAAGCTAGGCCTCTCGAACCAGTTAGCCAAGATGTGAATGCAAAGGAAAAGTTCTTGAAGGTAGTTAAAAGTTCTACTCCAGTGAACGCATGCATGACAAGAAAGCGAAACAGCCTTACTGCTGATATGGAGAACGTTTGAGTGGTCTGGATAGAAGATCAAGCCAGTCACAACCTTCCCTTAAGCCAAAGCCTGTCCCAGAGCAAGGCCCTCGCTCTCTTCAATTCTATGAAGGCTGAGAGAGGTGGGGAAGTCGCAGGAGAAAAGTGTGAAGCGAGCAGAGGTGGGTTCATGAGGGTTAAGGAAAGAAGCCGTCTCCATAACACAAAAGTGCAAGAGGGAGCAGCAGGTGTTGGTGGAGAAGCTGCAGCGAGTTCTCCAGGAGATCTAGCTCAGATCACCCGTGGCGGGGGCTACATGAAACAACAGATTTTCAGTGTGAGATGAAACAGCCTTCTATCGGAAGAAGATGCCATCTAGGACTTTCATAGTTAGAGAGGTCAGTGCCTGGCTTCCAAGCTTCAAAGGACAGAGTGACTCTCTGGTTAGGGGCAGCTGGTGACTTAGAAGTTGAAGCCAGTGTTCAATGATCATTCTGAAAATCCTTTAAGGGCCTTTAAGAATTATGCTAACTCAACTCTGCCTGTGCTCTATAAATAGAACAATAAAGCCTGGATGACAGCACATCTGTTGCCAACATGGTTTAATAATATATTTTAAGCCCACTGTTGAGATCTACTGCTAAGAAAAGATTCCTTTCAAAATATGACTGTGCATTGACAGTGTCCCTTGTCACCCAAGAGCTCTGATGGAGATGGACAATGAGGTGAATGTTTTTATGCTGCTAACACAACACCCATTCCACAGACCATGGATCAAGGAGTCATTCCAACTTGCAAGTCTTACTATTTAAGAAATGCACTTCATAAGGCTACAGCTGCCACAGATAGCAATTCCTCTGACGGATCTGGGCAAAGTCCATTGAAAACCTTCTGGAAAGGATTCGCCATTCTAGATGCCATTAAGAACATTTATGGTTCATACTAAGAGATCAAAATATCAACATGAACAAGAGTTTGGAAGAAGCTGACTCCAACCCTCATGGAGGACTATGAGGGATTCAAGACTTCAGAGGAGGAAGTAACAGCAGGTGGGGTGGAAATAGCAAGAGAACTAGAATCAGAAGTGGAGCCTGAAGATGGAACTGAGTTGCTGCAACCTCGTGATCTAACCTGAACGGATGAGGAGTTGCTTCTTATGGACGAGCAAAGAAAGTGGTTTCTTGAGATGGAATCTACTCCTGGTGAAGGTGCTATGAAGATGCTCCATTGTTGAAATGACACCAAAGGATTTAGAATATTCCATGAATGTAGTTGATAAAGCAGTGGCAGGGTGTGAGAGGACAGACTCCAATTTTGAAGGAGTTCTGAAGTTCTCCTGTAGGTAAAACGCTATCAAACAGCATCGGCTACTTCAGAAAAATTGTTCATGAAAGGGAGAGTCCATCAGTGCGAGAAAATTCATTTTGTTGTCTTAAGACAATAGCCGCCCAGCCTCCAGCCACCACCACCCTGATCAGTCGGCAACCATCAACTTGGAAGCAGGACCTGCCCCAGCAAAAAGATTACAACCCACTGAAATCTGGTTATCATTTTTTGGCAATATTTTTTTTTATTTAAAGCATGTAGATTCCGTTAGACACAACGTTATTCCATGCTTACAAGACTACAGTATATTGTAAACATAACTTTTATAGGCACTGGGAAACCAAAAAATTCATTTGGCTTGCTTTATCGGGATATTTGCTCTATTGTGAACTGAACCCACAATATCTCCAAGATAAGCCTGTAATAACTTTGTAGGGTGATAGATGGTAACTAGATTTATCACGGTAATTGTTTCGTAACATATATAAATGTTGAATCACCACGTTGTGCACCTGAAACTAATGTAATAATGTGTGTCAACTATATTTTTTTAAAAGAGAGAACTCACCTAGGAGCGACATGGAAAAGGAGATAGAGAAACATAACGTCCTTTGCCAATGAACCTGGGAGGCACCTGAAATCCTGAGGTACAACAGAGGGGGCACAAAAAGCAGCAGCAATCAAGCAAAGGGATTAAAGAAAGATGGCAGAGGATGCCTTTATAATATTAATAACAACACAGGGGCGCCTGGGTGGCTCAGTTGGTGAAGCGTCTGCCTTCGGCTCAGGTCATGATCTCGGGGTCCTGGGATCAAGCCCCGCTTCAGGCTCCCTGCACCACGGGGAGCTTGCGTGTCCCTCTCCCTCTCCCTCTGCCTTTCCCCTCCACTCATGCTCGCTCTCTCTCTCTCTCTCTCAAATAAATAAATACAATCTTTAAAAACTAATAGTAACAACAGCTGTAGCAAATACTTACACAGCATTTTACAGTGAAGCTGAGGCTCAGGAAGATTGACAGTCGCAGGTCACATAGATGGCAGAGGCAGAATTCAAACCTAGGCCATGTGGCTCCAGAGTGTGTTCGTGATCTCTGTCCCATGCAGCCTCGTTTCACGCTGTCACACGCACACTTGCAAATGTGAGAAGCAGCAAAATACATGCCTTGAGAGTGAGGAGCACGCCCTCCGGTGCAAAAACAAAAATCTGTTTGCAGCAGCGGGAACAGATCACAGGCTGGTAGCGAGAACCTCCCTGCGTCTGCTTGGGTCCTAATGAACAACTGGAGAAGGGCTGAGTGAGGAATCACACAGGTGAGCCATATGTAGTGGATTAAAGGTGGCTCCAGTTTCTTTGCCGCTCTTCCCACAGAGTCAAATCTATTTCCCTCCCTTTCCATCAGGGGCTCTGAGACATGTTTTGATCAACCGAATGTGTCGCCAGTGATTCTATGTGACGTTCAAGGCTGGTCTTTAAGAGATCTGCCATTTCCACCTTTACTCTTTGAAACACTCCTTCTTGGAACCCCCTTGCTGTGCTGTAAGGAAGCCTGAGTTGTCACAGGGAAAGGCCCACTTTCAAGGGATCTACAGCCCCAGCCAGCAGTCAGCACCGACGACCAGCCATGGGAGTGGGCCATCTTGGAAGGGACAGCCCTGGCTGAGCTTCTGGATTACTTACCGTGTGGAGCAGAACTGCGTCATGGCCCCTAAACCCTGTCTAGAATATAGCACTGGGGGCAAATAAATGGTTGTCTCTGTTTTAAGTCAATGTTTTGGGGTAGTTTGTAATGCAGCAATAGATAATTGAAATAGCATGTTTGCAGAAATTAGCCTCGTCAGTTTTGTTGATCTTTTTAAAACGCAACTTTTGGTTGCCTTGATTTTCTCTCTTGTTTTTCTAGTCTCTATTTTATTGACTTTCATTCTAATCTTTATTATTTTAATCCTTCTGCTTGTTTTGGGTTTTGCTTGATCTTCTTTTTCTAGTTTCTTAGGGTAGAAGGTTAGGTTATGGATTTGAGATCTTTCTTTTTTCCTATAGGCACTCATGGCTATAAATCTCCCTCTCAGCATCCCTTTCACCGCGTTCTGGAAGGATGCTTTGGCATGTTGCATTTTTGTTTTCATTTACCTCAGAGTATTTTCTAATTTCCCATGTGATGTCTTCTTTGACTCATGGGTTATTTAGGATTATGTTTTTTAATTTCCACATATTTGTGAATCTTCCAAATTTCCTTCTGGTATTAATTTCTGATTTCATTCCATTGCGGTCAGAACACACTCTGTATGATTTCACATTTTAAATTTATTGAGGCTTGTCTTATGACCTAACATATGGTCAATCCCAGAGAATGTTCCATTACACTTGAGAAGAATGTGTGTTCTGCTATTCTTGGATGGCTTGTTTGAGAAAGATCTGTTGGGTCTAGATGGTTTATACTGTTGTTCAAGTCTTCTATTTCCACATTGATCTTCTATCCAGTTGTTCTATCCATTATTGAAAGTGGGATATTGACGTTTCCAACTACTGTTGTTGAATTGGCTATTTCTCCCTTCAATTCTGTCAGGTTTTGCTTCATGTATATTGAGGCTCTGAGACATATATGTTTATAATTATTTTGTTTTCTTGATCGATTGACCCATTTATCATTATAAAATAACATTCTTATCTCTAATTTTTGTCCAAAAGTCTCTTTTGGCTGATATTTGCATAGCCACTCCAACCCTTTTTTGGTTTTTTATTTCCATGATATAGCTTCTTCCCATCCATTTATCTTCAACTTATTTGTGTCTTTGAGTCTAAAGCGTGTCTCTTGTAGACAGCATTTAGTTAAAACATGTTTTCAAATTCATTCTGCCAATCTCTTTCAACTTGACTGCCTAATCTATTTACACTTAATATAATTACAAATAAGATAGGATTTACATTTTGCTATTTGTTCTCTGTATGTCTCGATGTCTTGACATCTTGACTTTTTCTCTATTCCTCCATCACTGCCTATTTGTGTTAAATAGCAGTTTTCTAATGTAACATTTTAATTCCCATATATATGAATTAAAATGAATATATATAATATTTTGATTCTCATTATATATATAAAATATATATATTATTTACTTAGTGGTTGCCATAGGGATTACAATTAATATCTTAATATATAATAGAGTTCAGATTAATACTAACTGCAATATAATGATTTATTAAAAATACATATTTGGTCATTCAGATAACCAAAATATATTTCTCAGATATATTTGGTCTTCATCCACAGTTCCTGAAAATGCTTCAGAGCCATAAAGTTGAGCTGAGTGTCTTTTTTTTTTTTTAATTTTTTTTTTTTTTTTAAGATTTTATTTATTTATTCATGAGAGACAGAGAGAGAGAGAGAGATGCAGAGGGAGAAGCAGGCTCCCAAGGAGCAGAGAGCCCGATGCGGGACTCGATCCCAGGACCCTGGGATCATGACCTGAGCCGAAGGCAGACGCTTAACCATCTGAGCCACCCAGGCGCCCGAGCTAAGTGTCTTAACAGCGGTGATTTTTGGACCCCACTTGAGGATGGGGGCTGGTTGCCAGGAAGACCAGCCATGTGATTGGAGGGTTGGAACTTTCCATCACACCCCCGACCTCCAGGGAAGGTAGAGGGGCTGGAGGTTGAATCAGCCAATGACCAGTGACTTAGTCAATCACGACCATGTAGAGAAATGAACATGTGGAGATGCCAGGAAAGTGGCAAGACTGGAGGGTGCATGGAAGCTCCCAGAATGTAGACAGTAAGTCCAGGTAACATCTGTCCCCATATGTGTTACAATTTTTTCTTGTGATAACTTTTTTTTAACGCTTTTATTCAAATTCCAGTTGGTTAACATACAGTGTAATATTAGTTTCAGGTGCACAATATAGCGATTCAACACTTCCATACATCACCTGGCGCTCATCACAAGTGAACTCCTTAATCCCCATCACCTGTTTCATCCATCCCTCCACCCCCACCTCCCCTCTGGCAACTATCAGTTCTCTATAGTTAAGAGTCTGTCTCTTGGTTCTCCTCTCTCTCTCTTTTTTTCCCTTTGCTAGTTGGTTTTGTTTCTTAAATTCCACATATGAGTGAAATCATATGGCATTTGCCTTTTTCTGACTGGCTTATTTTGCTTAGCATAACACTCACTAGCTCCATCCATGTCATTGCAAATGGCAAGATTTCGTTCTTTTTTATGGCTGAGTAGTATCCCACTGTATATATACACCACAGCCTCTCCATCATTCATCTTGTGATAAGAACTTTTAAGATCTGCCCTGTTAGCAATTTTCAAATACGTGACACGGTATTAACTATAGTCACCATGCTGTACATTACATCCCCATGACTTACTTACTTCATAACTGGAAGTTTGTATCCTCTGACCCCCTTCACCCATTTCTCCCACCCTTCATTTAGATCTTTAGAAATGGTTTTCTTTAGTTCTTTAATCATATATAAAATAATCTATGTGAAGTCTTTTTTTTCTAGAAGTAGGTTCAATGTCTGGACCAGGAATGATTTCTAATGATTGCTTTTGTTCTGTATATGAGCCATACTTGCTTGTTACTTTCCATGTCTCATAATTTTTTACTGAAAAATGGACATGTTCAATAGTGTAATGTGGCAATTCTGGAAATCAGATTCTCGCCCTCCCCCACAGTTTGTTATAATTGTTGTTTGTTGAAGCTGTTGTTGTTTGTTAGGTGATGTTTCTGAACTGATGATGTAAAGTCTGTGTTCTTTGTTGTATGTGGCCACTGAAGTCACTTCTTGGTTAGCTTATTGGTCAGCAAATGATTGCACAGAGATTTTCTTAATCACACAAAATCAACAAGTCTCCCAGCCTTTGTCAAGGAGTTCCATGTTAAAATCGGAGCATGGCTTCAAAAATCAACCTGGCAGCTGACAACTGTGCCTTAACTGTTACTGCCTCCTTACATGAAGACTCCGTGTCAGACAAAGGTGGGAACTTAGGACATTCTGAGGTCTTTCCTCAGCATGCATTTAGCTTTGGGCATGCTCACAATCCTACAAATAAATGCATGTGGCCTTCCAGATTTCCAGGAATATCTCAGAGCTTCTCAAGACCCCTATAGACATCTCACTTCCCAGCTTTGCCTATTAATATTTCTAGATTATCTATCATGTGTTCTAACTGCTGTCCAGGGCCTCAGGAAGCCACAAAGTTGTTTTTTTTTTAATTGTATATATATATATATATATATATATATATATATATATATATATACATATATTTTTTTTTTTTTTTAACAAACACACTCACCACAACCTGCACCAGGAAAAGGCTTCAGGCATTGGGTGAACTCTGAATCAGGTCAAAAACAGATAGCCATAGAGGTGGGGTCTTCCAAGGAGCCACTAGACTGGTCAAATATCCTGTGAGATATGAGGATGTGAAGTAGCTCTACCCACATTCTTCTCCCTTCAATGGCCGCCATGTTGCTGGTTTCCACTGTGTAGTTTCCAAAGCTACTTCAAAGTGGGAGAGTAGGAGATGGCCCTAGGGGCAAATTGAAGCACTAAAAACTCAGAGGATTTTGGGGAATATGGGGCAGAGTAGGAAGCACCAGGAATAGGTCTCCCTACATACACAATTGCATTGGCCAAACTGTCTGATGTAACATTTTGGAACTCTGGAATCTGTGGAAGGCTAGCAACTTCCAGGAAAAGATATGGATGACAAATTGCAGTTAATTTCATTAAATTTCAGCTCTTATCACAGCTACCTATCTCTTTCCCACAGCCACATGGCTGGAAGCTGTACAGATTATCTTGGAGCAGCTGCACAAGACCTGTGGAAGCTAGGGAGGGCAAAAAGGACCCTATCCTCCAATAGTGGTATCTATGTACTAACTGATGATTGCTGCTTCTGATTATAGAAGTACAGACAAAGAGGCAGACAGCCATTGTTGTTACATCTCCCCCAATTGTGCAAGCCCCTCCCTCTCTAGGTCAGGTGACTGCCAAGAATATTTAAAGGGCCAACACACTTTCCCCTCATCCCTTATCTTTCACTATTTCTCCCTTTGGGAGGTTTTAAAGATTAGGACATTCAAACAATTGCATATTCAGGGAAAATTAGAGGGGTGCCTGGGTGGCTCAGTTAGTTAAACGTCTGCCTTCGGCTTGGGTCATGATCCCAGGGTCCTGGGATCTAGTCACACATCAGGCTCCCCACTCAGTGGGGAGTCTGCTTCTCCCTCTGCCTGCCACTCCCCCTGCCTGTTCTCTCTCCCTCTGTCAAATAAATAAATAAAACCTTAAAAAAAAAAAGAAAGTTAGAAAGTGACCACAAATGCCCAGGGAAAGGCTGAAAAAAGACCTGAGAGGACACTAAGGGTGATCAGCAGCACAGTGACAGCCTACAACAATCAGAAAAAAAAACACTAAAAACAGTAGCAAAAATATCAAACCCTGGAAAGGGGAAAGGGTACTGATTTCCAGAGTTAATAGCACATTATTTGATTCAAATGGCCAGTATTCAACAACAAAAAAATCAAAAGGCATACAAAGAAACAGCAAAGTATGGTCCGTTCAAAAAAATAAGAATTCAACAGAATTTTTCCCTGAAAAAGTTCTGGTGGCAAATATACCACAATGATTTTAAAACAACTTTCTTATAGATGCTCAAAGAACTCAAGGAACATATGGAGAAAGTCAAGAAAATAATATATAAACATCAATAAAGAGATAGAAAACTTAAAAAGAAATAAAAAAGAAATTCTGGACTGGAAAAGGACAGTAATGGAAATGAAAAATGCACTAGATAGATTCAAAGTAGAAGAAAGAATCAGTGAACTTTAAGACAGGACAATGGAAATTATTGAGGCCAAGGAACAGAAAGAAAAAGACTGAAGAAAAATGAGCAAAGCCTAAGGGACCTGTGGGACACCATCAAGTAGACCAACATACACATCATGACAGTCCAGAAGAGAGAGAAAGGGGCAAAGAGAATATTAGAAGAAATAATGGCTGAAAACTTCCTAAATTTAATGAAATATAGAACATAAACATCCAAAAAGCTCAATGAATTCCAAATAAGATGAACTCAAAGAGACCCACACCAAGACACATTATAATCAAACTTTTATTTTTAAGATTTTATTTATTCACGGGGCGCCTGGGTGGCTCAGTCGTTAAGCGTCTGCCTTCAGCTCAGGTCATGATCCCAGGGTCCTGGGATCGAGCCCCACGTTGGGCTCCCTGCTCCGCGGGAAGCCTGCTTCTCCCTCTCCCACTCCCCCTGCTTGTGTTCCCTCTCTCACTGTGTCTCTCTCTGTCAAATAAATAAATGAAATCTTTAAAAAAAAAAAAAAAAGATTTTATTTATTCATTTATTTGAGAGAGAGAGAGCATGTGAACAGGGGGAGGAGCAAGGGAAGAGAGACAAGCAGATTTTGTGCTTAGTGGGGAGCCAGAGCAATTAGGTAAAGAAAAATAAATAAAAGGCAACCAAATCAGAAAGGAAGAAGTAAAACTGTCACTATGCAGATGACATGATATAAAAAACCCCTAAAGATGCCACCAGAACAAACAAACAAAAACCCAGAATAAACAAATTCAGTAAACTTGCAAGATACAAAATCAACATACAAAAATTTGTTGCATTTCTACATACTAATAATGAGCTACCAGAAAGAGAAATTATGAGAACAATGCCATTTATAATTGTGTCAAAAAATTATAAAATACTGAGGAATAGATTTAACCAAGAAGGTAAAAGACCTGTACTTTGAAAACTGTAAGACACTGATGAACTCACAGATAAATGGAAAGATATCCAATGCTCTTGGAATGGAAAAATGTTGTTAAAATGTCCATACTAGCCAAAGCAATCTACAGGTTCAACATAATCCCTATCAAAATTCCAATGGCATTTTTCACAGAAATATAACGAACAACCCTAAAATTTGTATGGAACCACACAAGACCCCAAATAGCCAAAGCAACCTTGAGAAAGAACAAAGCTGCTGGTATCACAGTCCTGGATTTCAAACTACATTACAAAGCTATAGTATCAAAACAGTATGGTATCGGCACTAAAACACACACTTAGATCAATGAAGCAAAACAGAGAGCCCAGATATAAACTCACACATATGTGTGCAAAGGTGCCAGAATATACAATGGAGAAAGGACAGTCTCTTCAATAAATGGTGCTGGGCACACTGGACGGCCCCATGCAAAAAATGAAACTAGACCACTATCTTACACCAGGTACAAAAATTAACTCAAAATGGATTAAAGACTTGAATATAAGACCTGAAACCATAAAAATCCTAGAAGAAAAAATAGAGGAAACCCTCTCTGACATTGGTCTTGAAATTATTTTTTTAATTTGAAACTAAAAGCAAAAGCAATAAAAGAAGAAACAAACTAAATGGGACTATAACAACCTAAAATGTGACTGCACAGCAAAGAAAACATCAACGAAATAAAAAGGCAACCTACCAAATGGGAGAAAATGTTTGCAAATCATATATGTGCTAAGGGGGCTAATACCCAAAATATGTAAAGGACTCATATAGCTCAATAGCAAAAAACCCAAATAATCCAACTGAAAAATGGGCAGGGGCTCTGAACACCTTTTTTTCCGAAGAAGACAGATAGATGTACGACAGATACATGAAAAGATGCTTGACATCACTCATCATCAGGGAAATGCAAATCAAAATCACAAAGAGATACCACCTCACACCCATCATAATGACTATTATCAAAAAGACGAGAGAATATGTGTTTATGAGGATGGAGAGAAAAGGGAAACCTCATGCACTGTTTTTGGGAATGTAAATTAGTACAGCCACTATGAAAAACACTATGGGGGACGCCTAGGTGGCTCAGTCCGTTAAGCATCTGCCTTAGGCTCAGGTCATGATCCCAGAGTCCTGGGATCAAGCCCCACATCTGGATCCTTGCTCAGCAGGGAGCCTGCTTCTCCCTCTGCCTGCCACTCCCCCTGCTTGTGCTCGCTCACTCTCTCTCTCTCTCTCTCTCCCTCTGACAAATAAATAAAATCTTAAGAAAAAGAAAAAAGAAAAACAGTATGGGGGTCCCCCCCCCAAATTAAGTAGAACTATCATGATCCAGCAAATTCCACTCCTGGGTATTTACCCAAAGGAGAGAAAATCTCTGTCTCGTATTCATTGCAGCATTATTTGCAATACCCAAGACATGGAAGCAACCTAAGTGTCCACTGAAAAATGAATGAATAAATAAAATGTGGAGAGGGGGGCACCTGGCTGGCTCAGTCCATGGAGCATGCAACTTTTGATCTCAGGGTTATGAGTTCAAGCTCCCTGATGGATGTAGAGATTACTGAAAAATAAAATCTTTTTAAAAAATGTTTCGTGTTAGGGGCGCCTGGGTGGCTCAGTGGGTTAAGCGGCTGCCTTCGGCTCAGGTCATGATCCCAGAGTCCTGGGATCGAGTCCTGCATCGGGCACCCTGCTCAACGGGGAGGCTGCTTCTCTCTCTCCCCGATGCTTGCGCTTTCTCGCTATCTCTCTCTCTCTCAAATTAATAAATAAAATCTTTTATTTTTTTATTTATTTTGATTTTTTAATATTTTATTTATTTATTTGACAGAGAGAGATACAGTGAGAGAGGAAACACAAGCAGGGGGAGTGGGAGAGGGAGAAGCAGGCTTCCCGTGGAGCAGGGAGCCCGATGCGGGGCTCGATCCCAGGACCCTGGGATCATGACCTGAGCCGAAGGCAGACACTCAACGACTGAGCCACCCAGGTGCCCCTCAAATAAATATTTTTTAAAAATTCCGTGTGTGTGTACGAGTTTAGCATATATATATAAGTAAATAAGTTCATGCACACACATACACACTGGAATATTATTCAGCTGTATAAAAGAAGGAAATCTTGCCATTTGTAACAACACTGATCGACCTTGAGAACATTATGCTAAGTCAAATAGATCAGATAGGGAAAGACAAATGCTATATGATCCTACTTATATAGAGAATCTAAAAAACAAATAAACAAGCCCATAGTGATAGAGAATAGATTGGTGGTTGCCACAGGCTGGGGTCGGGGGATGAGTGAAATGGATGAAGGGAGTCAATAGGTACAGACTTCCAGCTATAAGATAAACAAGTCTTGGGGATTCATGTACAGCTTGATGACTACAGTTAACAGTACTGAATTGTATATTTGAAAGGCACTAGGAGTAAATCTTAAAAGTTCTCATCACAAGAAAAAAGTTTGTAACTATGTGTGGTGATACTAAACTTATGATGGTAATGATTTTGCAATATATACATAAATCAAATCATTATGTTGGACACCTAAAACCAATATAATGTTGTAATAAGTAAATCATATCTAAAAAAAAAAATCTCCCAACAAAGAAAAGTCCTGGGTCTGATACTTCACTGGTAAATTCTAGCAAAAAAAATTTTTAATTATTATTTATTTATTTGACACAGAGAGAGCGAGAGACAGAGAGACAGAGAGCAAGCCCAAGCAGGGGGAACAGCAGGCAGGGGAGAAGCAGGCTTCCCACTGAGCAGGGAGCCTGACGTGGGGCCCGATCCCAGAACCATGGGATCATGACCCGAGCTGAAGGCAGCCGCTCAACTGACTGAGCCACCCAGGCACCCCTCTAGCAAACATTTAAACAAGAACTAATACCAATCCTTCATATACTTCTCCAAAAAATTGATCAGGGAGTACTTCTTACCTCATTCTGGGGCCAGCATAACCCTGATACCAAATCCAAACAAGACACTACAAGAAAAGACAACTACACACCAACATCCCTTATGAACATGTTGTATTTCTATACACTTAGCAATGAACAATCCAAAAATGAAAATGAAATTAAGAAAACAATTCCATTCACAAAAGCATCAGAAAGGATAAAATACTTAGTAAATTTAGTGAAAAAAGTGCAAGACTTGGGGCACCTGGGTGGCTCAGTCGGTTAAGTGTCTGCCTTCGGCCTGGGTCATGATCTCGGGATCCTGGGATAGAGCCCAGTGTTGGGCTCCCTGATCAGCGGGGAGTCTGCTTCTCCCTCTCCCTCTCTCCCTGCTTGTGCACACTTGCTCTCTCTTTCTCTGTCAAATAAATAAAATCTTTTTTAAAAAATTAACTCAAGGGTGCCTGGGTGGCTCAGTTGGTTAGGCGACTGCCTTCGGCTCAGGTCATGATCCTGGAGTCCCGGGATCGAGTCCCACATCAGGCTCCCTGCTCAGCGGTGAGTCTGCTTCTCCCTCTGACCCTCCCCCCTCTCATGCTCTCTCTCTCTATCTCATTCTCTCCCTCAAATAAATAAATAAAAAATCTTTAAAGAAAAAAAATTAACTCAAAATGGATCAAAGACCTAAACATGACAGCTAAAACTGTGGAACTGAGTTACAGAAGAAAACATATAGGTGAATCGTAATGACCTTGGAATAGGCAATACACACTTAGATGCACCAAATCTCAACATCTCTAGCAGACGACAAGAGTCCACCCGTAACAATGGCTGCATCTAAGGAGAGAAACTGAGTAGCTGGGGATGGGAAAAGAGGAAATTACTTTCTAAGGTATATTTATTTTTATCTTTTGAATGTTCTACCATGTGCTTATAGTATCTATTCAAAAAATAAAATTTAATTTAAAAACAAAAACAAAAAAGGGGCACCTGGCTGGCTCAGTCCGAAGAGCATGTGACTCTTGATCTTGGGGTCATGAGTTCGGGCCCCACATTGAGTATAGAGATTACTAAAAAAAATAAATACGTAAATTTTAAAAGAAAAGTAAAGGAACAACAACAACAACAAAAAACAGATGGCAGGCTGGATTTGGCTCAGGGGCCTGTCTAGCCCTGCTCTAAGCCAAAATGACTCAATGTAAAGGAAAAACTCACTTCCTCCTGTGTTTCTTCTTCTTTTTTTTTTTTAAGATTTTATTTACTTATTTGACAGAGAAAGACACAGTGAGAGAGGAAACACAGACATGGGGAGTGGGAAAGGGAGAGGCAGGCTTCCTGTGGAGCAGGGAGCCCAATGGGGGGCTTGATCCCAGGATACTGGGATCATGACCTGAGCCAAAGGCAGACGCTGAACGACTGAGCCACCCAGGCGCCCCCCTCCTCTGTTTCTTCTGCTACTCACACTACTCTGTTACAACACCGCTTCTGAGAGCAGACGTGTGGGTGTTTTTCCACACATCGAGCAATTCTGAGACAGCAGCTGGGTGTCCCATAGTTTAACTCAATTCCGACACTATCTCCCTAGAGATAGCATCAGATCCCCCAGGTTAAGGCTCAGTCTACAAGACTATTCTCCACCTCAACGTCAGACACCAACCGGAAGTCCGGCGTGTCATTTATATCCTGACCAATGGACTATAAACCAGAAGTTCCCATAACCGCCCCGCCCCCCCAGTTTAGATTAATTTGCTGGAGTGGCCCATGGAACTCGGGAAAACATATACTTACTAGATGGCAAGTTTATTATAAAAGCATATAACTCAAGAACAGCCAGGTGGGAGAGATGCATAGGGCAGGGCGCGTAGGAAGGGGTGTGGAGCTTCCATGGCCTCTTAGAGCACCTCTCTTCCAGCACCTCCAATTCATTCACCAACCGGGAAGCTCTCTGAGCCCCCACCCTTTTGGGTTTCTATGGAGGCTACACAACAAAGGCATGATTGATTAAATCATGGGCCATTGGTGATTGACCTCAATCTCTAGCCCCTCCCCCATGTCAAGGGGGTGGGACTGAAAGTTCCAATCCTCTAATCACCGGTTGGTTCCCCCGGCAACGAGCCCCCCATCCTTAGGGGCTTTCCAAAAGTCACCTCCTTAACATAAAGTCAGGTGTGATTGAAGGGGTTTCTTATGAATAATAAGACACTCCTTTTTGCCTTTATAGCCCTGGAGTCCTTTCAGGGAACCAAGGACAGAAGACTAAATATAACATATGATGCTCCTATTGTTCTTGCCTCTTAGGAAATTAAAGGAGGAAGAGGAAACAGGAGGAAGCTCAAATATATATTTCTTATGTCCCAGTATTACAGGCCCCATCGGCAGTGCATCCTATCCCCAGTAATTGATGAATCTATGGCCCGAGAATGTTATATTAATAAGACAGGCCAGCTGCTACCACAAACAGACCCTGAAATCCATAAGGCTTACACAATAGAAATTTCTCTGTGTGTTATGTAAGAGTATAAGCAGGTGAGCAGCCAGACTTCTTCCACATAGTCACTCAGGTACCCAGGCTATCGGAGGAAACTGAGACCCAGTAGCCAGACAAGCAGCACAGTGGGGACTAGAATATGGGCAGGCTGATGTTTGGCCTATAACCCTGTTTCTTAGCCATGCTGAGCTCAAACACCAAGCTGCTTAGGTTCATTCTAGTTTCATAATTTCTGTCTATCTTGATCCTGCCTCATAAGGAGCATCTTTATCAAATCAAGCACAGTGCTGGGAAGATTAATTTGGTGTGTAGAATATTTTAAATGAGTCCAAGATTGAAGAATGAATGAATGAATGAATGATGACGCCTATAATGTGACTTCAGTTCTTCTCATTGTACATTTACTTAGAGCTCTCTTTTACAGTAAACCCCTTCAAATCCTTTTAGGGAGTAGGTGGGTTAGAATATGAAATAAATCAGAGAGTTGAAAATCAGGGGTCCAGATGGAACAAAGACAGACAGGACACTGAACTGTCTGATTAAGCCACTGGGATGTGACACGAGAAGAACTCTTTTCCTTAGGAAAGTCCTCTCCCATGTCATTCTGTGGCTCTGTGTCTCCCCCTCTTCTTTCATTCTTGCTTTAAATGCCTTAGCAGTGGCTTTTTGCATTCTGTGCCCCAAAGAACAATTGGATCCAATCCAACATTCACGGATTCGTTTCCTGGGGCTGCTGTAACAAATTTCCACAACCAGATGGTGTAAAACGACAGAAACTCACTCTCCTACAGTTCCAGAGGCTCTAGAGGAGACTCTGTTTCATGTCCCTGCCAGGCGCCAGGGGCTGCCAGCTCTCCTTGGCTTATCGCTCCAATCTTCCAGGCCAGCCTCTTAAAATCTGCCTTTGCTCCAACTGCACATCACTTTTTCCTCTCTCTACCGAATCTTCTTTGCATCCCTCTTATAAGAATATACAGGTGTTTGCATTTAGAGCAACCCCGATAATCTAGGATAATCTCCCCAGTTCAAAATCTTTAGTCATCATATCTGCAAAGACCCCCCCCTTTTTTTCCCCCTGTATAAGGAAACATTCACAGGCTCCACAGTTTAGGACATGAATCTTTTCTTTTTTTTTTTTAATATTTTATTTATTTATTTGAGAGAGAGAGAGCATGAGAGGGGGGAGGGTCAGAAGGAGAAGCAGACTCCCCGCTGAGCAGGGAGCCCACTGTGGGACTCAATCCTGGGACTCCAGGATCATGACCTGAGCTGAAAGCAGTTGCTTAACCAACTGAGCCACCCAGGCGCCCCGGACATGAATCTTTTTTTAAGATGTATTTATTTATTATCTGAGAGAGAGAACGCGCACCAGAGTGGTGGAGAGGGGCAGAGAGAGAGGGAGAGAGAGAATCCCAAGCAGACTCTTGGCTGAGCCGGGAGCCGGCCCCAGGTTTGATCTCAAGACCCAGAGATCATGACCTGAGCCAAAAATCAGGATGCCCAACCAACTGAGCCACCCAGGTGCCCCAGGACATGGATATCTTTTATGGACACATCAATTCATTCTTCATTACTCCATTACTTCATTTGCTGAATATTTGCAGGGGTCCTCATTCAGTCCTGTGGGTATGCAAAAATTTATAAATCAGGGTCCTTGACGTCTGATTTTCAAACAATGAAGTTGATATCTCCTCCCTCACCTTGTCTAGAAATTATCTCTATCAGAGTCCAGCCAAGAAAATAGATACCTCACTAGTTATTTTAAGAGAGAGAATGCAAAAGAGGACATTCATGAAACAAGAGCTAGAAAAGCAAACACGGGACACGGAGGTCCTACAGACGATGTGTTACTCCAGAAAGCAATGCCCATTGGAAGAGCCGAGGGAGCAACAGGAAGATCCGAGAAGCTTGGAGCGGGGGGGTGGGGGGGGTGGGGGGACCTTTTGGAAGTGAGGGTCTGACCCCTGAGGAGAGGCGGTGTCCCGCTGTGCTACCATCTCGACAGCTCAGGGGAGGAGCCTCCCAGAACTGGGGCTCAGACCGCCGAGGAGAGATGCTGTGTCACTGGGGCGTATATACCAAGGGGTTGTGGAGAGGCCGGAAGTGGGCCTCCCAAATCAAGCTGGGGGCTGCAGCCAACTATTGCTGCCCGGGGTGATGTGCCGGTTGCTGGTGCAGAGCAGACGGGGCCCAAGACGAGCGCCGGCCACGCCCTGCTCTGGCTCTCGGGTCTTCCTCTAGTGCCCCCTGCTGGCAGAAGCGCGCAGGAAGCCAACTGACAGAGGAGAAACGCAGAAGAGTTCCTGCTCCAGCAAGTCCGAGCGAAATATGGAAGGGTGGATGAGCCGCTGAAAGACAGTGAGGATCCACACGGTCCACCCTTTCCCCTACCCAGCATCCATATCCACCCCCCTACCTGTATTTGAACTTCTGTGTAACAACTAAACAGCCTTATGCTTCTGCCTAACACGATAGATGCGACCATCCTTCAGAAAATGAAGACCCTCTCACCCTTGCCCCCAAAAGGGGATAGGATATACAGAGTCCCTACAGCCATCTCTAGGTGATATTAATTACCCCTAGAGGCAATCACAGTTCCAGCTGACTCTTCTGTAGTCTACAGACTAAACGGTAAGATTAACCACCCATCACAATCTTTATATAAACTAAAAAGGGCAGTCAAAGAAAGAGGGAAAAGTATCTTAGAATGGGACCTCATTTAGAAATCTGGTCTTTACAAATGTATTCAAATTAAGGTGAGATTATTAGGATGGGACCCAATCTAATATGACATGTTCTTATGAGAAGAGGAAAATGTCTTGTGAAGATGCAGACCCAGGGAGAATACCATGTCCTGGCAGGGGGCAAAGATTGAAGTGATGGGTCTACAGCCCAAGGGACACCAAGAACTGCCGGGAGCTACCAAAAGCTGGAAGGGGCAAGAAAGCTTCCTTCCCTAGAGCCTTTGAGAGAACACGATCCTGCCTATACCTTGATTTCAGACTTCCACCTTCCCAACGCTGAGAGACTAGATTTCTATTGTTTTTTTTAAGGCAGCCAGCCTGCGGCTTTGTTGTGATGGCCCTTGAAGACTGATTGTGTGCATGAGAGTATGTCTGTGCTTAACACGCAAGCAAGAAAACGTACCCGACTCATACCTTCTTGTTTTTGTAATTCACCACAAGTGATCTTAATCACTTCTTTCTTCCCTTCTCCACTCCATGTTCCCTTTGCCTTGAGCCAGCACCTCAGTTGACTGAATTCTTTATTTGATGGAGTAAGACTTTATTTAATTCCCAAAGGATATGAATTCTCAGGGGTCCTATCTTGTGTTGTTATGTTGTTGTTTTCCATTAACTTTTACTTGGGCATGTAAAAATATTAAGAGACACCCCAGAGAACACCCCAGATTCTAGACATAGTTCTGACCTCATTGTGTAATAGTGACCCTATTTTTCCTTGGTTATCAGATTCGATCATTCCAGCAAGTAGAGTAGCCAGTTCCTTTGCCTGTTGGTTCAGTGCCATGAGGAGCCCCAAATGACCAGGCAGTGTCAGGTTCCAGATCAATGAACTCAACCTTGTGCCTCATGGTGGAAGCATTCCTCTACCGGGAATCATGACTTTTAAACCAGCAGAGCTCAGAGTTGCAGGAATAGGAAGCAAACAATGTATGAATAGATTATTAGATGTTATTATGACAGGAACTACTTACACTCCCACCCTTTGATTTCTAGATCTGTCTATTCTGGGTGCTTCTTCAAAGCAGTTCATCCTGTCAGATGAACCCCAATATTTCAAGATGTCTGCCTTATAACTTGGTGGGTCAGATAACACCCAGTATCTAATAGGCACTTCAGATTACATAGCCACTTGATGTCCCATGGTCTCTACCAACGCCTAGTAGCAAGCTTGGAGCTAAGTCAAAAGCAAAGGAGTTCTCTGCAGACGAGGGCATGGAACTGCTCCAAAAGCTTATATGTGTGGGCTGAGACTCTTCTTTTTTTTTTTTTTTTAAGATTTTATTTATTTATTTGAGAGAGAGAGAATGAAAGACAGAGAGCATGAGAGGGAGGAGGGTCAGAGGGAGAAGCAGACTCCCTGCTGAGCAGGGAGCCCGATGCGGGACTCGATCCCGGGACTCCAGGATCATGACCTGAGCCAAAGGCAGTCGCTTAACCAACTGAGCCACCCAGGCGCCCCTGAGACTCTTCTTTAGGGCTTCCCAGTGGCTCCTATCTGCCACAGATACTTCAACTGTCGTTCGACCTCTTGGGTCATAAGACCCAAGTGGTGGGGCCATTTGCACTGCCCCTCCATGGAGCCCACTCAAAACTCAGTGAATGGGTCAGAGTTGGGCACTCACATGTGATATATGCTGCTTCCTATATTTGTTTCCTAGGGCCACTGTAACAGATTACCACAAACACAAAGGGCTTAAAACCACAGAAATGTATTTTCTTACAGTTCTAGAGGGTGGAAGTCTGAAACCAACGTGTCAGGGGGGCTGTACTGTCTCAAACGGTCTCTCAAACTTTCTCCCAGCTTCTGGTGATTCCCAGCAAACCTTGGTGTTCCTTGGCTTATAGACACATCACTGTAATCTCTATCTCCGCCAGAACACAGTGTTCTCCCTGTGTGTCTGTGTTTTCACATGACATTTTCCTCTTATAAAAACACCTGTCATGGGGGGGGGGTGCACCTGGGTGCCTCAGTCGGTTGAGCGTCCGACTCATGATTTTGGCTCAGGTCATGATCTCATGGGTCGTGGGATCAATCCCCGAGTTGGGCTCCGCGCTCAGCAGGGAGTCTGCTGGAGATTCTCTCCCTCTCCCTCTGCCCCTCCCCCCACTCACGCTCTCACTCACTCTCTCTCTCTCAAATAAATAAATAAATCTTAAAAAAAAAAAACAGGCATGTTAAGTTAGGGCCCACCCTAATGGCCTTAATTTTAACTTGATTACATCTGCAAAGACACTATTTCCAAATGAGGTCACATTCTGAGGTGTTGGGGGTTAGGACATCAATGTATCTTTTTGGGAAATGCAATTCAAAGCATAATGCCTCCCAAATCCAAAAGGACCCACAAAGCATTGGGCCTCACTTTTAGGCATGGGCAGTACAAGGTATGCAACAGTCACCTTTTTAAAAAATTTTAAATTTAAATTCAATTAGCCAACATACAGTACATCATTAGTTCCAGATGTAGAGTTCAGTAATTCATCAGTTGCATATAACACCCAGTGCTCATCACATCACATGCCCTCCTTAATGCCCATCACCCAGTTACCCCATCACCCCACCCACCTCCCCTCCAGCAATCCTCAGGCTGTTTCCCATAGCCAAGAGTCTCTCATGGTTTTTCTCCCTCTCTGATGACTTCCCATTCTGTTTTCCCTCCCTTCCCCTACAGTCCTCTGCCCCATTTCTTAAGTTCCACATATGAGTGAAACCATATGATAATTGTCTTTCTCTGGTTGACATATTTCACTCAGCATAATACCCTCCAGTTCCATCCACACTGATGTAAATGGTAAGTATTCATCCTTTCTGAGGGCTGAGTAATATTCCATTGTATACATATAGCACATCTTCTTTACATGCAACATTCACCTTTAAGGAAATAATCCAACTTGCTCCAAACCACTGGATCCCCCAGAAATTTTGTTGAGATGGCAAGTCCCTACATTTTTATGGGCTTTGTCTCCCACCCTCCAGCTTGTTTGGACCTCACTAAGGAATCTAAAGTCCTTACTATGACTTGCTTTTGGGGTTTGATCTGCATAACATCATCAATGCAGCGATGCTCAGTGGAAGAGCAGAATGATGAAAATCTCTGCAGCCTAGATTATGACAGAACCAGAGAGCTGACAGAGCCCTGGAGCAAGGCTGTGAAGGTATACTGTCAGGTGGGATAGTTGATATTAAACTGATTTGGGTAATACTTGCAGTTGTTACAGAGAAAGTGTCATTTGCCAGATCAACAGTGCTGTACCAGGGGACCAGGGGCTATGCTAATCTGCTCCAGTAAAGGTATCTCATCTGGAACAGTGGCTGCCATTGGAATCACCATCTGATTGTGTTTGTAATGAATTACAGAAATTCTCTAAAAGCCATGTGGCTTTTGCACAAGCCAAACAGGTGAGATAAATGGGGGTGTGTCATAAGTAGCATCTTCAGGGAGCCTGATGGGTGGCTCAGTTGGTTGAGCATCCGACTCTTGATTTCAGCTCAGGTCATGATCTCAGGGTCGTGAGATCGAGCCCTATGTCGGGCCCCGTGCTCAGTGTGGAGTCTGCTTGAGATTCTCGCTCTCCCTCTGGCCCTTCCCCCCTGAAAGGAAGGAAGGAAGGAAGGAAGGAAGGAAGGAAGGAAGGAAGGAAGGAAGGAAGGAAGGAAGGAAGAAAGAAAGAAAGAAAGAAAGAAAGAAAGAAAGAAAGAAAGAAAGAAAGAAAGAAAGAAAGAAAGAAAAACCGTAAGTAGCATCATCCCTGCGGCTTCCTCAAGTATGCAACGTGGCTTTTCGTTTACTATCTGAGTAGGGAGGCCAAGTTCTGGGATCCTTCCTGTGGTCCTTCAAACCATAATAGCCTTTAGTCCATGGTTCTGAGAGCCAATGTGAGGATTCTGTCACTGGCCAAGCATTCATTCAAAAAACCAGGGAAATAACGACAGGAAGGGTCAGTGGTCTTGCTTGGCTCACTGTGATTTAGACATGAGTCAAAATTCCATTTAAGCCCCTTCTGGCTCTTTTGGTTCCCAGGAATTAATGACGACTCAAAGCCAGTGTCTAGTCATCTCCAAAGAGTCTGAGAATGTCCCTTTCCCCAAGACACAGTTACCTTAGTAAATGGCTGCAGAGCCCTTTGAGGAAGGCTTCAGAGATTTATACTGCATGCTTATGGGGTTTTGCAAGATTCTGTCTCAAGAGGAAGGATGCCGGCTCAGTTCAATCCAGGGGCTCTGAGTCAATGATCTACCTTAGCTCCAGACTGTGACCATCACTGTGGAAACTAATTCAGGTTTCTGACTACCTGACCTGTCATGTTTCTGCTCTAAAGATCAAGAAATATTTTAATAGGCTGCCTATCTCTTTTATTCCTAGGGACACCATAGTCAATTAGCCTCCGTCAGAACCCATACAGGTCGAAACGTCCCGATTGCCATTCTCTGGTGCCCAGTACATCTCTGGTGGCTGAATGCTGCCATGTGGCCTCTCCTCGTCCAGGACTCCAGCTTTCCTACTGAAATGTGGGAGCCCATTTCAGGGGTGGGTCTCACCCCCACTACTCCTGGCTAACAGGAAACAGCCAGCACGGGCTCCTCGAGGATGCTGGTCCTCCCCCTGCTACTGTATTCCTGGCACCCTCATGGCAGGTGTGTCCTCTGGGACTTCTTAGGAGATGCAGTGTGTGAGGAGGGGATGTGTGGGTCACGTGTGACAAACCCATTCCCTTTTTCCCCCTTCCTACACTTTCAGATTCCTTCTACATAATTCCAGCTCAACCTCACTGAATGGAGGTGATCACGGAGTGCAAGGTTTAGTCAATCAGCCAAGCAAGCTGCTAACTCCTCTCCCGGCTGCCCAAGCTAACATAGTGTGGTAGATTGCAGAATAAAATGGCCACATGTCCCTCCCCTCTCTGTACGTACACCCCTTTGCAATATGACTTTACTGCAACTCCCCCAAATCCGGATTGGCCTCGTGATGTGCTGTGACCAACAGAAGATGGCAGACGCAATTTTGTGGGTGCTCTGAGGCCAGATCCCCCGAGGCTTGCCGCTTCCACTACCCCTCTCCTGCTGGCCTTAGCTGCCAGGGGAAGGGGCCAGGGTGGACCTCTTGGGGGACAAGAGGCCACGCACAGAGCCAGTCCCAGCTGATGGCCAGTACCAACAGGCCCGCTGTCCTGGGGCATTCCTCCAGCTGCGGCCACGCCACCAGAGGACCGCCACCGCATGAATGACCCCAGGGGTGACCAGCAAAAGAATTGCCCCACTGAGCAGAGCCAAATCGCTGACCCACAGAATCATGAGCAAAGAAAATGGTCATTGTTTTAGGCCACTAAGTCATACAGCAATAGATAACTGGGACACACATCCCCCCCCCAATCCCGAGTCTCAGGTAAGTGATCTCATATGGACGAATCTAGGACTGCGACAGAAAGGCCATCTCTGACCAAACGGCAAACTACCAACTGGGCGAAGGGGGCGCCCAAAGGAATGGAGGTGAAAACCGGTGGGGGAGGGGGGGTGGGTGGAGAGAGCCTGTCCGCAGCGTGGATCTCAGGTGGAACCAGCAAAGAGCCAGGGTGAGAGGCCTGTGGGTGGTGACAGCAAAGCCACATGTCTGACCACCGGGGAGATGCTGAGGCCAGGTGCAGGTAGAAAGAAGTCGGGAGACTGGGAAGCCAGGGGATCGGAAGGACCGTCTATGTGGACACTGAACACGTCCAGCATTATGGCTGGAGTGGTGTCTGAGAGTGACCAGGGCCCCGTAGGACGTCTGCGACAACAGTATTGTCAAACAGCGTGAGACCTAAAGCTGAGAGTTCTGGGGGGAGAGGGAAGGGTCATATTCTGGAAGTGGAGCAAGGAGGTCACCGACTCTACCTCCCAGCCCTGGGGGGAGCGGGTGCAGAAGGAGCAAGAGGGAGAGAACAGCCACCCTTCGAGCTCATGGTAGGGGAAGCAGTGTCCTCAGGGAGAGCGAGTTTTCCAGAAGAGCTAGGAGGAGAAGGAAACTGTTCACAGAAGACAAACCCTAAGGCCCTTCCCATGCCTGAGGTCAAGGGAGCTCGGGAGAGGGTGTCAGTAGTTAGGGGGTGGGAGACAGCATGAGGGAAGGGGAGCAGGGCCAGATGGGGATTAGATTCGGGAAGGAGGCTGACCAGGACGTAAACAGGGATAAGGGCGTAAGGAGATTAGCGCTGGTGTCTGCCGCGGAGCAGTGGTGGGCTTGAGAGGCTGTCTAAGCTGTCAGGGAGCAAAGCAGGGGCCCGAGAAGGCTATATAAACACTCACTGCAGAAACGGTCCTGCACCAGCTTGTCCAGAACTCTGACTCCTGCCAACGCATTTCCAAGAATGGTCAAGAAAGTGATGAAAAATTCAGAGAAACAGAAGAGAGCACAAGAACAGATCCCAATACAGATTTGATTTCATGTACAACAATGGTGGAATTTCCAGTCAGTGAGAAAAGAATGGTACTTTATATACTAAGTGATGCTGACGCGGCGGGTCTCCCACCAGGAAGAAAATGAGCTAGAAACCCTACCTCTCAGCATAACCAAATAAAAAATTTCAGATGGTTTAACACCATACATGTAAACTATATGCAAAATATATAAAATATATATCCAAAAGACCTTTTAAACCAGACCAGACAGCCAAAAGCGACAAGAGAAAATGTATACTCATTTAATCACATAAAAACTGTAAATTGTTTATGGCAAAAGACACCTTCCCTGAAGTCAAAAGGTGTTAATAGAATAGGAAGCCACTTGAAATCCATGTGAGAGACAAGTTAATATCTATATTACACAAAGAGATCCTACAAAATGTTAAGTAAAAGACAATCCAGGGGCAGCTGGGTGGCTCAGTCGGTTAAGCGTCTGCTTTCAGCTCAGGTCATGATCTCAGGGTCCTGGGATCGAGTCCCACATTGGGTTCCTTGCTTAGTGGGGAGTCTGCTTCTCCCTCTGCCTCTGCCCCTCCCCCTTCACTTCTGTTCTCTCTCCCTCACTCTGTTTTCTCTCTCAAGTAAATAAATAAATAAATAAATAAAATCTTTTAAAAAATCCACTGGGAAAAGAAGGATAGAAATAGTTCACAAAAGAGCAAATCCAAGTGTCTAATAAGCATATAAAAAGATGTCATCTTACTAGTTGTCAGGGAAATGTGAATTGAAGTAAGAATGTACTATCGCTTAATACCCACAGATAACCAAAAATAAAAATACAAGTGATACTATTGTGTGCGGTGAAATGGGGGAGCTGGCTCTGTTCTCATTCATTGCTTGTGAAAACATGTTTCATTGCAGCCTTTTTGAAAAACAATCTGGAAATATCTATTAAAAGTATTTAATAGGCACACTCTTTAATCCAGCAATTCACACCTGAATTAAAGTAAAACCCCTTAAAAATAAAAGCCAGGGCACATAAGGATGAATATATGCAAGAATATTCATTGTAGTATTAGTCATAGTGGTGAAAACAAAACAAGACAAACCTGGTAAATAAATGGAATGTTTTTAATTTTATCTTTTATTAAGTTTTTAATTTTAATTCCATTATAGTTAACATGTAGTGTAATATTAGTTTTAGGTGTATAACACAGTGATTCAACCATTCTGTATATTACTTAGCGCTTGTCATCCCCTTTACCTGTTTCTCCCACCACCCCACCCCTCACTCCTCAAACCATCAGTTTCTCTGTAGTTAAGCGTCTGTTTTTTGGTTTGCCTCTCTCTCTCTTTTTTCCCTTTGTTCACTTCTTTTATTTTTAAAATTCCACATATGAGTGAAATTACATGGTATTTGTCTTTCTCTGACTTATTTCACTTAGCATTATGCTCTCTAGCTCCATCCATGTTGTTGCAAATGGCAAGATTTCATTCTTTCTATGGCTGAGTAATATTCCATTGTGTGTATACGCCACATCTTCTTTAACCATTCATCTATCAATGGTCACTTGGGCTGTTTCCATATCTTGGCTATTGTAAACAATGCTGCTATAAACATAGGGGTGCATATATCCTTTCAAATTAGTGTTTTCATATTCTTTGGATAAATACCCAGTAGTGCAATTGCTTATATAGTTCTATTTTTAATTTTTTGAGGAACCTCCATACTGTTTTCCACAGCAGCTGTACCAACTTGCATTCCCACCAGCAGTGTAAGGGGGTTCCCTTTCTCCACATCCTTGCCAACATTTGTTGTTTCTTGTGTTTTTGATTTTAGCCATTCTGACAGGTGTAAGGTGATATCTCATTGTGGTTTGGATTTGCATTTCCCTGATGATTAATGATGATGAACATCTTTTCATGTGTCTGTTGGCCATCTGGATGTCTTCCTTTTTTTATTTTTTTTTTATTTTATTTTTTATTTTTTTTAAAGATTTTATTTATTTTTTTTGACAGAGAGAGACATAGCGAGAGCAGGAACACAAGCAGGGGGAGTGGGAGAGGGAGAAGCAGGCTTCCCGCCGAGCAGGGAGCCCGATGTGGGACTCGATCCCAGGACCCTGGGATCATGACCTGAGCCGAAGGCAGACGCTTAACGACTGAGCCACCCAGGCGCCCGTCTTCCTTTTTTTAAAGATTTTATTTATTTATTTGAGAGAGAGAGCAAGCGAGAGAGAGAGCACAAGCAGGGAGAGCTGCAGAGGAAGAGAAAGAAGCAGGCTCCCTGCTGAGCAGGGGGCTTGATGTGGAGCTCTATCCCGGGACCCTGGCATCATGACTGAGCCGAAGGCAGACGCTCAATCCACTGAGCCACGCAGGCACTCCTTGGATGTCTTCTTTGGAGAAAAGTCTGTTCATGTCCTCTGCCCATTTTTTAATTGGATTATTTGGGTTTTTTGGTGTTGAGTTGTATAAGTTCTTTATATATGTTGGATACTAACCTTTTATCTGATATGTTGTTTGCAGATATTTTCTCCCATTCAGTAGTTTGTCTTTTAGTTTTGTTGATTGTTTCCTTTGCCTTGCAGAACCCTTTATTTTGATGAAGTTCCACTGATTTATTTTTGCTTTTATTCCCCTTGCCTCAGGAGACATAACTAGAAATATGTTGCTATGGCTGATGTCAGAGAAATTACTGCCTGTGCTCTCTTCTAGGATTTCTATGGTTTTATGTTTCACATTTAGGTCTTTATCCATGTTGAGTTTATTTTGTGCATGGTGGAATGCTTTTTAATGGGGCAATGAATAAATAAATGGTGCATTCATGCTGTGGGATATTATACAGACATTAAAAGAGGTAAGTTAATGCTGTTCTAATTGATGCTAGGGGTTAAGTTAAATAAGCAAGAAGAAAAGATGCATATAAAACATGGTCACATTTTTATACAAAAATAGTAACAAAAATAATCCTGTATATGTGCCAGTGTTTTTATGTGTGATTCTATCAACAAGTGGAAAGTCCCGAAGGACCTATACCAGAGTGTAACACTGATTTTCTGGGGAAGGAAAGGTAAAATGAATAAATAAGGAAAAGCATTTTTTTTTTAAAAAAGGGCATCTAGGATAATAACCATTTTTGCCAATTTTCTGCAAACTAACACTTGTGGGTGCATATAAATGCATAGGGAGGCAGACAGACAGGCACCAGCATTATGATAGTGAATTTTCTCAGGGTAGGGGGATTTCAGGTGATTTTAAATGTCTTTCTTTGTCTTTTCAGTGAGCTTAAAGTTTTACCGTGATCAATGCTATTTTCTTCATTGTGGGGCGAAAAAAGTTGTATATGTGGGTATGATTGGCAGGTCTTGGGATGGGAGAGGCTTTGTGGGAAACAAAGAGGCTGGAGCTAAGGAAACCGCTCAGGCACCCTTCCTTCCAGGTGCCCTCGATCCTCTCTCCCTGCTTGTTCCCTTCAATCACTCAACACAGTCAGTAAGTAGCTCGTTAGAGGGGGAGGGTGGCCCAGGAAAGTGTGGTGTCATGGGCACCCAGGGAGAGAGGGTGCCAAATGCTGCAGGGAAGGCAGGGAAGAAAAAGACTGAAACTGTCCTCACGACTGAGTGACCTTGAGTAGAACAGCTTTAGTGGCAGGCAGGCACCAGAAGCCGCCTTGCAGGGGTGGCAGAGGATGACAGGATGAAAGGAAGAGCCAGCCTGGTAGACCAGAAGGACTCAGGGGTGGGTAAGGTTGGTCTGAATTAGATGTCAAAAATGTGGGAGGGGGGCGCCTGGGTGGCACCATTGGTTAAGGGACTGACTCTTGGTTTTGGCTCAGGTCGTGATCTCAGGGTCGCGGGATAGAGCCCCACGTGGGACTCCACACAGTGCAGAGTCTACTTAAGTTTCTCTCTGCCCCTCCCCCTTCAAATAAATAAATAAATCTTTTAAAAAAATGTGTGAGGGGCTACATGGTTTTTCAAATTTATTTAAAGGAGTATGCAAGCCTAAAAAGTTGAAATCACAGTGTAGACAACCCCTTTGGAAAGTGCATGGAACTTTCTGCATGGGAGTAAAGAGAGAGGGTAGGACCTGCAGGGCTCAGGTGTTACTTCCAGAGAGAGACTTGCATGCCGCCAAAGGCCTCTGGGACTGGGCCAGCTGGAGCAGGGAGGGGGCTGAACAGGACTGGAAAGAGACAATGAGTGGAGTCCCAGACACATCCATGTTCCCAAGTCTGGCCACCCATCAGAATCACCGGGCAGCTTTTTCAAAATTCAAATCTGGGCCCCCCCCCCCAGAACTACTCAGACTCTCCAAAATTTGAGCCAAAGAACCTGAACTTTAAACCCCTTCAATGGCATTTAAAAATATAGCAATTATTGGGGCACCTGGGTGGCTCAGTTGGTTAAGCATCTGCCTTTGGCTCAGGTCATGATCCTGGGGTCCTGGGATCGAGTCCCACATCAGGCTCCCTGCTCAGTGGGGAGTCTGCTTTTCCCTCTCCCTCTGCCCCTTCCCCTGCTCATGCTCTCTCTCTCTCTCTCTCAAATAAATAAAATCTTTAAAATATATATATATATAGCAATTATTTAGTGATAAATCTAAAAAAGATGGGCAAAAAAGCATTATAGAGAAAACAATTTTAAATTCTGTAAATAAGGGGTGCCTGGGTGGCCCAGTTGTTAGGCGTCTGCCTTTGGCTCGGGTCATGATCCCAGGGTCCTGGGATCGAGCCCTGCATCGGGCTCCCTGCTCCACAGGAAGCCTGCTTCTCCCTCTCCCACTCCCCCTGCTTGTGTTCCCTCTCTCACTGTGTTTCTCTCTGTCAAATAAATAAATAAAATCTTTTTAAAAAATGTTAAATTCTGTAGATAAATTTATGTGTGAGTACACACATGAGTACATATTTACACACACATATAAATATTTCCATGTGTCAGGATTGGAAGACAGACTTCCAGGGTACAGACTTCCAGTTATAAGATTAACAAATTCTAGGGATCTAATGTACAGCATGGTGATTATAGCTAATAATACTGTATTTAACATATATATATAAAATCTCTTGCAAAAATAAATACAATCTTAAAAAAATAAAATCTTAAAAAAAATAAGTTACTTAAAGAGTAGATCTTAAATGTTCTCACCACAAAAAAGAAATGGTAATTATGAGGCAGGATGCAGGTGTCAGCTTATTTACGGTAGTAATCATCTTGCAATATATAAATGCATCAAATCAACACCTATACACCTTAAACTTACACAATCTGTGTTAAATGTCAGTTATATCTCAATAAATCAGGACCCCCCCAAAAAAAGAGAAATTACTTTAGGTGCCCCCATCCTATATCTTCTCTTCCTAACATGTGCATCTTTTTAAAAATAATTTTTTTTTTATTTATTTGAGAGAGAGTGAGCAAGAGAGAGAGAGAGCGCACAAGCAGGCAGAGGAAGAGGGAGAAGCAGACTCCCTGCTGAGCGGGGGGCCAGACCTGGGGCTTGATCTGGGACTCTGGGATCATGACCTGAGCCGAAGGCAGACACTTGATCCACTGAGTCACCAAGGTACCCCCTGACATGTTCATCTTAAAAAGAAAACAAAGATTGGAAGACTCAATGTTAAACAATGTATTCATCTATAGATTCAATGCAATCAAATAAAAATCCCCACAGGTTTTGTTTTTTGTTTTTTGCTTTTGTTTTTTTTGTTTTTGTTTTTCTGTAGAGCATGACAGGTTGATTCTAAAATACATATGGAAATGAAAGGGCTAAGAATAGCTTCCTAAAGAAGAACAATATGGAAGTATTGCTCTAATGAAAATCAAGACTTTTTATAAAAGTACAGTGATGAGGAGAGGGTGGTATTTGTACAAGGACAGACAGACAAGGAAAAGACTAGAAACTGACATCAATATGGACACTTGGGTTGTGATTCATGTGGCATTCAAAGGATGTGCATGAGCCTTTTCAGTAAATGGATTGGGTGTTCATATGAGGTAAAAACGAAACTTGACCCTTACCTCACACCATAAACAAATAAATCCCAGGTGGGTTGTTGTCCTAAATATGGAGAGCAGAACAATAAAGATTATAAAAGATGGTAGAGGGTGAAAGAAAATAATTAGGATGAAAACCTCGGGGGGGGGGGGATGACAGATTTCTTTTCATGACACAAAAGCACCAACCTTAAAGGAAAAGTCTGACAAATTTGGCTTCATTAAGATTAATAAATAATTCCATTTATATAACACTCTAAAACAGGCAAAACTACACCACAGTGTTTAGGGAAGTGTTAGTTTGAAAACTGGCCCCTGTTTACAGAGGGCAAGGAGAGACCCAAGAAAGAGGCCACCCCTGGCCACAAGGCTTGTCTGTGGTGGCAACAACCACCTGCCAAATGTTCAAAGTTCAGTCAGGTATGTATCCAGACCGTCTCAACACCACCTTATTCTCTCAAGACTGTATCCTTGAAAATGGCTCCCGCTATGGGAATGGCAGGTAGAACATACATTCCAAGGACGGGGCGTGGGGGGATGAGGAGCCTCCGATTACCTGAGTCTAGCTCAAGGGTCAACCAATGGTCATGTCCTCTTGATTACCTCCTCCAACAGGAAGCATACTCAGGCTGAAAAGGATCACAGGAAGCTAGGAAGTGATTGCCATAGAAGTCAGGGTGGTGGTTCCCTCTGAACGGGAGGAAGGGGCTGAGGCTTTTAGAGTCTAACAACATTCTCTTTTTTTATATAGATGAGGTTACATGGGAGTTGGCTTTATAATAATGCATTAACTTGTACATTTATGTTTTACGCATTTTTCTGTATCTTTGTTATCCTTCATGTAAAGGTTTTGGGTTTTTTTGTTTTGTTTTGTTTTAAAGATTTTCTTTATTTGAGAGAGAGCACAAGCAGGGTAAGGAGCAGAGGGAGAAGCAGACTCAAGTGGGGTGAGGGGCAGAGAGGAGGGAGAAGCAGATTCTCTGCTGAGCAGGGAGCCCGATGCGGGACTCAATCCTAGGACTTCAGGATCATGACCTGAGCTGAAGGCAGACACTTAACTGACTGAGCCACCCAGGCACCCCCTTCACGTAAAGGTTTTAAGGGAAGAAAATCTCCGCACATGATTCTGATGAGCAACCATGTTTAGGAACCCCTGATCTAGAGGCTAGTGGAAGCAACACTATAACAGGTCTGTTTCTGGTGATAGAATCCAACCCTGACTTACAAATCTTAGATATGATTCACTGTCTGAAAAACCCAAGGTAGTTTCAGGAATGGCTAGTGCCAGATACTCCAACAAGATTATTAGAAATCTCCTCTCTTTGCTCAATTTTTCTTACTATCATGCAGGCTCTCATCCCCAGGAAGATCCCCAGCCAGTCCAGGCTACGTCCTGCCGCTGAGCCACCTGAGCAGAAAGAAAATGTCCCCTTCTCCGGACTCTCAGCAACAGTCCTGGGGTTGGCTCTCCCTGGACTGACCAGCATCACATGACCAACTGCTGTTGGCCAGGCGTCTGAAATATGATTGCCCAGATATGCCTGCCCCTGGAGCTGAGGAGGATAGAGACAGTCTCAGCTGAATCATATTATATATATATTTTTTTATATATTTTATATATATATATAATATATAATATATATAATATATATTATATATATATTATATTTTATATATATATAATATATATATAATATATATAATATATATAAAAGAATTTTCCTCCAAGGAAAAAGTAGGTGCCATTACCAAGAGGAAAGGGAAAAGATGGTTGGGGGCAGAATTGGGATCGATGGGCTGGAAGTCCCAGTGGGGTCAAAGGAGAGGTGTGGTGGAAGAAAGTGAGCAAAGGGTAGTAGGTGGAGTGTGGGAAGACTGTCATCAGAGAGTGGGATGTCTGAATTGTAATTTCAGAGGTGGAGCAGTTTCGGGTGATGACAGGGCCCAGGGTGTGGCCCTGGCAGTGGGTGGCAGGAAGGTCAGGGTGTTGGAGGCTCGAGAACTCAGGTCCTGGTCTTCATTAATAAAGGTGGAACCCTAAGAAAACACAGTCCCATGTGGTTCAGTCTCAGAACAGTATCTGACCCAAGATATAACCCAATAGCCTAAAGTAATTAACAAGCAATTTCATTCCTTAGTCATGCTTCTCAAAGGACTTCAAAGGGATTCAGATACATAGTTCACAGCTACACTAATTAAAATCTCTTTTCCTCTCTTCCCTCATTCCTCATGTCCTGAAGCTATTCTGTGCTGCTCATTTCAATCTCCATCTCCTACCGAATAATAATAATAATAAATAATAATAATAATAAACCAAGGCTCCTCCTCCATACACAGATTTTTTTAGCCACTTTTCCCACATGGAAGAATCAGTCTTCTTTAGGAAGAGAAGAGAGTTGAAGGAGAAATCAGCCTGGAGAAATCAGCCAGGACACTGTGGTGGGCCAGGGGCGAGCGAACATCCCTGCTCAGCCTCTCCCTCATAATTGTCCTACCACAAGTTGAGGGACCTTGATGTCACATAATAGCCACTGGGAGCTCGTGGTGCAGCAAAACGAATGGGAGTTTTTACATACTTGGTCCCCAGCTCCATCCCTCTGCCTTGAGAGCCTCCATCTGAGAACCTGGAATTCCTGAATAAGCAGGAGCCACCTTCCCCTCTGCATCACAGATGTAGTCATTTTATTGATTCACTTTAACAATAAACACAGATTTGTTTTATTTAGTATAATAAATTGGCAATTAACATTTTGGGGAAAATTATTCTGAGGCTGTCAATGACACTGGTAAATTTTGGACCTTCCACTTAATATCTAGTAAGTTTTAATTCAAATTTAAACAATAATGAAATACCATCTCTCATCCATTAAATTTTAGAAAAAATAAAAAGAGAGAGCGAGAGAGGCACCTGAGTGGCTCAGTTGGTTAAACGTCTGACTCTTGGGGCACCTGGGTGGCTCAGTCGTTAAGCGTCTGCCTTCGGCTCAGGTCATGATCCTAGGGTCCTGGGGTCGAGCCCCGCATCGGGCTCCCTGCTCGGCGGGAAGCCTGCTTCTCCCTCTCCCACTCCCCCTGCTTGTGTTCCCTCTCTCACTGTGTCTCTCTCTGTCAAATAAATAAATAAAATCTTTAAAAAAAAAAAATCTGACTCTTGATCTCAGCTCAGGTCTTGATCTCAGAGTCGTGAGTTCAAGCCCCACATTGGGCTCCACGCTTATTGTTAAAAAAAGAAAAACAAGGAAAATGATAAAACACAAAGTTGGTGATGCTTTGGGAAAAAATATATTCATACATTTTTAGTACAATCCTTTTATTTTATTTTATTTTATTTAGAGAGAGAGGCAGGGGAGGGGCCGAGGGAGAGGGAGGGAGAGAATCTTAAGCAGACTCTACACCCAGCATGGAGCCCCACTCCGGGCTCAATCTGACGACCCTGAGATCATGACCTGAGTCGAAATCGAGAGTCCTACCCTTAACCGACTGAGCCGCCCAAGCGCTCCAATACAATCCTTTTTGAGGAGAGAGGTGATTTGACAGTATTCCTCAATGTCCATGTAATATTTATTCACAAAATTATTCAAAAGATAAAGGAAATTGAGGCGCCTGGTTGGCTCAGTTGGAAAAGCATGTGACTCTTGGTCTCAGGGTTGTGAGTTCCAGCCCCATGTTGGTTATAGAGATTGCTTAAATAAACTTAAAAAAAAAAAAGATAAAGGAAATCATATTTATCTTCTGGCTCCTCCTCGCTATCACCTTCCAGGGCTGGCACAGATTGTGGTCATCTTTTTTTTTTTTCCAATTTTTTTTTTACTGTGGTAAAATACACATAAAAATCAACCATCCTAACCATTTTTTAATGTGCGGTTCAGCGATATTAAGTATATATTATTATGCAACCACTACCACCATCCATCTCCAGAACTCTTCTCATCTTCCCAAACTGTGTACCTGTTAAGCACGAACTCCCCATACCCCTCCCCCCAGCTCCTGGAAACCGTCATACTACTTTCTGCCTCTGTGAATTTGACTCCTCTATGTACTTCATATAAGTGGAATCATACCGTCTTTGTCTTTGTGTGACGGGCTTATTGTACTTAGCGTAACATCCTCAAAGTTCATCCATGTCATAGCCTGTGACAGAATTCCCTTTTTTAAGACGGAATAATATTTTATTGTATATGTAGATCACATTTGCTTATTCATTCATCTGTTGATGGACACTTGGGTGGCTCCCACCTTCTAGCTATTGTGAGTAATGCTGCTGTGAACATGGGTGGTCAGCTATTTCTTCAAGACCCTGCTTTCAGTTCTTTGGGGAATATACCCAGAAGTGGAATTGCTGGATCACATGGTATATTGTCTTATCTTTTTTAGGGGGTGACCTGGCTTCTGGATTTCAGGGTATTAGGAGCTTGGAGGAGACTGACCATGTGACCTTCAACAGGTCACTTTCCCTCTCTGAGAACAGATCCAGGTTTCCAAACAGGGACTCTTGTTAACCACACACATTCCCAGGCCCCTTTTCCTGGGACATTCTAACTCAGTGCCTGGCCTGGGCCCCAGGAATTTGAAATTTTTCTAAAAGAGCCTCAGGTGATTTTTATCATCAAAAAGGTTTAGGAATCACAAGACCTGAGAACGTCCAAAGGCCCTCGCAGCTCTGACCTTCTATGACCTCATAGAAGGTATCTGGAGTCAGACTGACTGGGTTTAATTCCTAGTTGCCAGTTAGCAGGACCACCTCAATTTCTTCACCCGCTAAAGGAGGATATGGTGCGTACCACAGGACTGTTGCACGAAGTAAATAGAAATGAAAGAAAATGAGACTTTAGCATACCTAGTACTCAAAAAAAAAAAAAAAAAACCACAAAAAAGAAAAAAACCACAACACAACATAACAAAACAAAAAAGTCCTCTAATATCTATTGTGCTATTCTGTCTTCCTCTCCTGGCTGGGGTCCTCCCCCAGTGGGTGGGTTCCTGTCGCCACCTAGTGGTGGGGCTGAGTCAGTGCACTTGCACAACCATTTCCTCTTTTCTGCCCCCACTCTGCCCCAACTCCAGCCGGCCCACTCCTCAAGCTCACCCCATTTGGAAGCCTCAAGGCCCTCAGTGAGGACAGAAACTCAAGGTGGGAGAACCTGGAGTCCGAGGGTCCCCAAAGCCCCTAAAGTCTATTCCACAGCCTCATCCTAGTGATGGTGAGTCGTTGGCATCCCCCTGCTTTTCTGGGTGGTCCTGCAAAGGTCTGATCCTGCAAGAGGCCATGGCCTGGTCTGTTCTGCCCACTCCTTACTAGTAAGGTTGGACCTGAGTGCCCGCTCTGTGCTACGGGCCTACGGACATCTCATTAAGCCCCAACAATCCCCAGGCTGTCTTTTCCACAGATCTTCTTCCACACATGAGGAAATTAAGCTCAGAGAAGCTAAGTGGCTGGCACAACATCCCACAGCTTGCAATGATGGGGCCAAGTCTCTCAAACCCGGGTAGATCTTAACCCACAGCTATTTCCATTAAGCCAGAAGGCCTCTAAACTAGTGGTTCTCCACCTTGGCTGGACATTGAATTCACCGGGGAAGCCTTGTAAAGTACTGAAGCCTGGGGCGCCTGGGTGGCTCAGTAGGTTAAGCATCTGCCTTCAGTTCAGGTCATGATCCCAAGGTGCTGGGATGGAGTCCCCAGTCCAGCCGGTCTCCCTGCTCAGCGGGAAGTCTGCTTCTCCCCCTGCCCCCGCCCTCTGCTCATGCTCTCTCTCTGTCTCTGTCTCTGTCTCTCTCAAATAAATAAAATCTTTACAAAAAAAAAAATACTGAAGCCTGAGCCCCACCCCAGAGATACTGGTTAATTGGTTTGGGGTGTGGTTGACCACTGGGGTTTTGTAAAGGTCCGGTAAGTATTGTAGTGGAAAACCACTGCTATGAACTCACCCCTTCTGTTTTCTGCTCCTGCCGGCTTTGCTCTAGGCTCTGGACTTCTGATAAGCAATCTGCGCGGAGGTGTTCTGCTCCCCCGGGGCTCACAGGTGCGCTGGAGGACAAGTGCGCCTTGGGACAGCCCCCAGCCGAGGACGGAGGAGGGTGTGTTCCTGTGTGCACCAACACCTCCTCTGGAGCGAGGCCTGTGGATGTGGGACCCCCGGGTCTGCTGCACACCGCTGTGTGACCTTGAGTAACTGCGCCTCTCTGCGAAGTTGCCTCGTATGGAAAACGTGTATGAAAGTAGCATCTATCACATAAAGTGGTTGTATTAAGCCAGCTATTTAGATATTAGCACAGTGCCCGGAACCCAGCAAACCCTCAATAAATGTTACGAGGACTGCGCTAAGCCAGCGGCTATAATACCACTAGGATTATTATCATTCCTGACTCTGACAATGGCTGCCCATGCGGACTGATCAGAAGTAGCTGCACCCCTCCTTTTCCTTTTAGCACGACCATTTTCTCTTGGGCGTGGGCTAGCAATTACAGAGAGCCCCGCCCCCAGGTGGGCCCAAGACTCGAACTGGCCATTCTGAGTACCCCATCCTCTTGAATGAAATCAAGTAATCGGAGGGGGAAGCAGGTGACCCACGTGGAGCCAGTCCGGCCCCAGCTCAGGGGGAACTGATGTGATGGGGAGACGCCAGAGGTCACCTTTCCTACCACATCAGAGCAAGGCAGAGAGGGTGAGACTGGAGGACACCTTTTGAACCCCTGGGTCCAGCTGCCTGAGATGAGAATGCTCCCAGCTGGCCCAGTTAAAGGGCCAATCAAGCCAAGTCCTGCCTGGCTTTGGGTTGGTTCATAGTCCCGGCTCACCCCCAGGGCTCCTGGGAATTCAGCTGAGCTGATGTTCAAGGAGTGGCTTCTTAACTCGGAGGTTGGGTCCCGAAGGCAACTCTCCAATCACAGGAATTGAAAGTGAGGATCGCAGATAGCAGTATTCCCCCCACCCGCCCACAAGCCATCGCAGCTCGAAGAGGACTAGGGAGACGGAAGAACCCATGCCAAGCCTGGTCCTGGACCCGTAAAGGCCGTTATGCAGGCAGTTAGCAAAACTCAGATGGGGTCTTTCAGCCAAGGGTGTTCCAGAGTGCATTAGACGGGTCCTGCGGCGTATGTGTAAGTTTGAAATGGTTTCAAAATAAAAAGTCAAAAAAAAGAGGACAAATGTCAGACATTGCCTGCCAAGTACTGCACCCAGGCCACTGTCAAGCACCACACTGTGGACACACAGACGGACTTGGGATGGGCACTAGCCGGTGGTGTGCCTCCCCCACCCCCGGGCTGGAGCGCCCCCACACCTCTGCCCCTGAATGCCAGGTGGCCTCGCAGGCATTTGAGCGCCCATTTGTGCCAGAAGTCTGTGTCTGTAAACACAGAGACATTAGGCTCACATTCTGCGGAACTAAGAGAACAAGAGAAAGGCAGGGTCTCCCCTCCCTGTTCACAGATCCTTCTCTCTGTCTCTCCCTCCTCATTCAGTTACTCAACACGGGCTCTGGGCCAGGCCCTGGAGAGACAGCTGTGAACAGGATGTTCAAAGTCCCTTACCTCATGGAGCTTGCCATCCACAGCTCGGGAGCCGTGGCTCCACGATTCAGAGAAGTGTGGAGAACTGCCCGAGGGTGAAGCAACATCAGTCTTTTCTTGAGGGTCTCCTGGAGACAGTGCGGTTTTGCAATGGTTCTCCAATTTGAGTGGGCATGAGAACCCCCAGAGGGGTGCCCTGATTGCTGCCCACCCCCATCCCCCTGGGCCCCAGCTGCTGATGGTCAGTGGTAAGGTCTGAGAATTTGCATTTCCAGTATGTTCCCAAGTGACGCTGATGATGCTGGTCCCAGGGACCCCACTTTGAGAACCACTACTTGACTAAGATGATTCATTTAAAGAGCGAGAAATTCAGGCCCCACAAAAGGTACTGTCTTTTTTTTTTTAAGACTTTATTTATTTATTTATTTGAGAGAGAGAAAGAAACAGCATGAGAGGGGAGAGGGTCAGAGGGAGAAGCAGGCTCCCCGCTGAGCTGGGAGCCTGATGTGGGACTCGATCCAGGACTCTGGGATCATGACCTGAGCCAAAGGCAGTCGCTTAACCCACTGAGCCACCCAGGCGCCCAGGCTCTGATTGTCTTAAGAAACTTTTAAAGCGCCTACTTCCCAAGCCCCACTGCATACTAATTAACTCAGAATTTCTGGGAGACAACTCCAACCATCAGCATTTTTGTAAAAACTCCTGAATGGGGGCGCCCAGCTGGCTCGGTCGGAAGAGCATGCCACTCTTGATCTCAGGATCGTGAGTTCGAGCACCATCTTGGGTGTAGAGATTACTAAAAAAAAATAAACTTAAAAAAAAAAAAGAACGCTGAATGATTCCAATTCACAGCCATGGTTGGGCACCATGGCCCCCAAAGTAACCCAAACCCAGACTGAGCTTCAGTTTTACCCAGATTTGCCTTCAGCTTGGCCCCGAGCTCTAAGGATATCCGTCTCTCCCAGTTGATCTCCCCTTGGGCCAGCCCTGTGCTGGGCCATCTGCAAACTTCATTACCTGTGAGGCTTCTATCATCATCCCATTCAATAGATGGGGAAACTGAGGGCTTCCATCCACCCAGGGAAGAACGTGGCAGAGCAGATTCAAACCTAATGCTACTCAGCTTCCCCCTTCTTCCCCACATTGCTTTGCCTGCTTCAGTGTTTCCCCAGAGGGCAGGACATTTGGGGCAGGACCCCTGTGTCTGTTTCCCACCTTCCAGGACATCTATCACCTCCAGCTCCTGCCTCTAAACACCATGAGTGGGGCACCAGTGGAGGGCGGGGGGGCTCAGTCGGTTAAGCAACTGACTCTTTTTTTTTTTTTTTTTTTTTTTTTTTTAAAGATTTTATTTATTTATTTGACAGAGAGAGACAGTGAGAGAGGGAACACAAGCAGGCAGAGCAGGAGAGGGAGAAGCAGGCTCCCCGCTGAGCAGAGAGCCCGATGTGGGGCTCGATCCCAGGACCCTGGGATCATGACCTGAGCCGAAGGCAGACGCTTAACGACTGAGCCACCCAGGCGCCCCAAGCAACTGACTCTTGATTTCGGCTCAGGTCATGGTCTCAGGGGTGTAAGATCGAGCCCCACGTCAGGCTCCGAGCTCCATACGGAGTCTGCCTGAGATTCTCTTTCCCTCTCCCTCTGCCCCTCCCCTGCTCGCGCTCTCTCTCTGACAAATAAATAAATAAAATCTTTTAAAAAAAAATAAAATAAAATAGGGGCGCCTGGGTGGCTCAGTCGGTTAAGCGTCTGCCTTCGGCTCAGGTCAGGATCCCGGGGTCCTGGGACCGAGTCCCGTGTAGGGCTCCCTGCTTAGCGGGGAGTCTGCTTCTCCCTCTCCCTCTGCCCCTCCCCCTGCTTGCTCACTCTCTCTCTCTCTTTCTAATAAATGAATAAAATCTTTAAAATAAAATAAAATAAATAAAAATAAAAATAAACACCATGAGCAACCTTCCCAGTCATTGCGACAACTTAAAACAGCCCCCACATTTCCGAATGGCCCGTCTGAGAGCCACTGCGTCAAACGCTAACCCTAGCACCAGTCATATCCCAGAACCCCTACATGCCCATTTCTGAGCGTCCCAGACACCTCCAGTGACTCCCTTGCACTCTTCCTCTTTCTGACCTGAAATCCAACCCTGGTATAAACTTCAGCCCTAAACCTCACCCCAACCTGACTCCCACCATGATGAAGTCCCTACACTGCTGGCTAAACTAATGCCAACCTTCCTAAAACCTGAGGTGCAGACCCAGTCCTTCAGATGCCGTCATTGAGCCAAGTCTTAACTATACATCCTCACTTCAGCTGTCTCCTGTGTGTGTTCTAACTTAATTTCCACGGCCTTTCTGGACGTCCAGTTCCCATCAGCCCATATCCTGTTCAACAACTTTCAAAGGCTTCTTAGCACCTGCCAATACCTACAGGCACTAAATGTCATTTTCAGTATGACCCACACATAACTTTCCACTTGTAGCCATTAGCATTAGGTTTAATTACAAGTAACAGTCTCCATGTTGGGGTCCCTGGGTGGCTCAGTCGATTAAGCGTCTGACTTTGGCTCAGGTCCTGATCTCAGGGTCCTAGGATTGAGCCCTGCGTCTGGCATCTGTGCTTAGCTGGGAGTCTGCTTGTCCCTCTGCCCCTCCCTTCCTGCCCTTCCCCCATCCTTCCCCTGCTTGTGCTCTCTCTCAAATAAAAAAATAAAATCTTAAAAAAAAAATTAAATAAAATCTCCATGTCACGGTGACTTAAACAAGATGAGTTTCTTTTCTTTTCTCTCTCTCAAATCAAGGCTCCTAGCTGGTTGCTCCACAGTCACAGCTCTCAAAGTTACCTCATGGTCCAAGATGGCTGCGAGAGCTCCAGCCATTAGGTCCTCTTGCCAGCCAGTGGGAAGGAAAAAATAACCAAGAATGGTGCACCCCTCTTGTAAAGAACACTTTGAGGCAGTGGCGTGCACACTCCCACTTACATCTCCATGGCCAGAATTTGGCCCCATGGCCACATGGCTACAAGAAAGCTAGGAAATCTCTTTTTCTGGGTGTCCTTATGCTAGCTACAAATCAGAGTTTTATTATTAAGGAAGAAGACATATTGAAGGACAAGTAGATGCTCCCAGACCATTATCTGTCCCTCCCTAGTCCTAAGAAGGACTGCAGTATTGAATCTCCTATCACCAGCCTACACCACTCTTTGAAGATTTGGTCCTGCCTCACTGACTCTCCTGCATGTCCCTGTTGTAATTCTTGGTGGTTTCCATATCCAAGTAAATCCTTCCAGTGCCCAGCTCAGCCTCTCTGTCCCTTGGCCTCCTTTCCTCTCTGTTCTTATCCTCAACTTGCCCTCCGCCACTGGAGCAGATCATCACTGTGTCACCGCTGATCCTGGGGATCTCCATCTCATCCTCCCACTCTCTGACCCAGCTCACTCCCTCTGGCCCCCCAACTCCCACCACCTTTCAACCTCACCAGAAACTACATCCACTAGGGGATCTGTCACCTTTCCCTGTCCCTTTAGCTTACAAATATGCTATTTCCCCCAACTTAAAACACCTCCTGCTCGAATCAGCTCCCCCGCTAACCACCACCCCATTTCTCTGCTCCCCCGGCCCTCCCCACTTTCTCTCTTCCCACTCACTCCAAGCAGGCTTTCGCTGCCCCCACCCCACTCCTCCAGCAATGCCCTTGCCTACGCCACCAGCAACCTCCAGGGTAGAGACGGCCAGCAACCAGCTTCCTTGCTCACCTACCGTGGCCATTCCTGCCACCTGCCCGGGGCCGGCCCTGGTTTATGTCTGTCGCTCCAGTGTGGTTTGGAATAGCCCACCTCTACTCCCAAGTGTGTGGGCTTGGACAGTAAATTACACGGTCGCCCTCTCTCTCAGCCGCACCTGACACGGTTGCTCGCTCCTCGTCTCACACTCCAGTGTGTCCTCCTCCCTTCCTGTCTTCTCCTTCTCAAGCCCCTTGGCTGAGAAGTGAGATCCCCCCTCACTTCCCGGCACCTTCTAACATTGTGGTGCCCCTGTGCTCAGTCCTCAGTACCCCCTCTGCTCTGTCTTCACTCATTCCCTCAGCCATCCCAGCCAGGTGTTTGCCACACGGGGCTGATGACTCCTGATGTTCTCTCTCTAGCCCAGACCTTATGTCCAGCTGCCCTGTGACCTCACACATGCACATCCAATGGGCACTTTATTTTTTTTTTATTTTTATTTATTCATTTCAGTAATCTCTACCCCCAACCTGGGGCTCGAACTCATGACCTTGAGATCAAGAGTCACATGCTCTTCCAACTGAGCCAGCCAGGCACCCTTCAATTGGCACTTCATTTTTTTTTTTTTTTTTTAAGATTTTAGTTATTTATTTGAGAGAGAGAGCGAGAGAGAGAGAGAGAGAGAAGCAGACTCCCCACCAAGCAGGGAGCCTGATGCAGGGCTCAATCCCGGGACTCCAGGATCATGAGCTGAAAGCAGACACTTAACTGACTGAGCCACCCAGGTGCCCCTCAATTGGCACTTTAAACTGAACACATCCAACACTAGACTCCCGACTTCCCACACATGACTCTCCAAGGTCCTTCTCATCCTAGTTAATGGAATCTCCACCACTTCAGTTGCTCACGCCAAAGCCTGATTTCACCCTGACCCCTTAACCCCAAATGCAATGAGCCGGGGTGGCCTGTCATGTCCCCCACCTTCTCACCTGGTCATTGCCTGGAGAACTGCTGGCCTCCTTGCTGGCCTCCTTGCCTCCCCAACCCTCCAGAATGTTAATAAGTTTGGTCTTATTAAAATTTACTCAAAACCCTCCAATGTCCCCCAGTTGTCACCAAGTAGAGCCCAATGTTACCTTAATTCCCTTGCTCTCTGGCCCCCATTTCACCCCAAGTATCTCTATCTTGTCTACTGCTCTCCCCTTTACCCACTCTCTTCCAGCCTTACTGTTCCTCAAATGTGGCTGAGCACATTCCTACCTCAGGGCCTTTGCACTTGCTGTTTCAACTGTCTGGAATGCTCTGCCCCGAGATACTGATGCAGCTCACCTGTCACCTCTTCAGCTCTTTATTTAGATGTCACCTTCTCAGTGATACCTTTCCCAATCACTCTGTTGTAACATGCAACCCTCGCTCCCCTCATACTTTTACACTTTTTCCCCCTTTTCTGCTTTTATTTTCTGCACAGTATGTATCACCTTCCTTTTTTCTTTCTTTCTTTTTTTTTATAGAGGGAGAGAGAGACTTTTAATCTCCACATGGACGCAGCACAGAACCTAATGTGGGGCTCAATCTCACGACCCGGAGATCATGACCTGAGCCAAAATCAAGAGTCGGACGCTTCACCGAGCCACACAGGCGCCCTGTATCACCTTCTAACACCGCATAATAGATTAGAATGTCAGCGTTACGAGGGCAGGGAGTTCGTGCATTTTGTTCACTGCCATATGTCGAGTACCCGGAACACTGCCTGGCACACAGTATGGGCTCGATGAATAGTTATTGAAGGAGCCGTCATTCTGTGCCACAACAGCCTGCCTGCCCTGCTGTGCATCCATCTGACTCCAGCCCTCATCCATCTCTCGCGTCAGTCAGTCCCTTTCTCCGATGGCTCTCCTGCACCTGGTGCGTGGGGGTGAGCGGGCAGAAGTGAATCTGCTCTCCTGTCTCCATGTGGCTTTGGAAGGCAGTGAGCAGCCTGTGTCTGGGTGTGTGCAGGCAAAGGCGGGAGACTGCGAGTATAAGAGGACTGCTGATTCTGCTGGGGGCCGCGCTGCATGACCCGCAGAGCAATTCCAGCCCAGAGGCACACTGATTCTGTGAAAAGCCATGAAGTCCCCCGATAATATCACTGTCACACTAGACTTTCCAGAGCAGACATCAGTGCCCTGTTTCACTGTCTGTGCCCCACCCCCACCCCCCCAAGCAACACTCCTCCCTCAGGCTGTGATCTCCATGCTGATGAAAACTGAGCTTGAATCCCATTTCAGCTTCTGCAGCCAGCACCCAGTAGGCACCTAGGGCTTCATTCAGCAAACAATCCAGAAGCTCCTCTGTGGGCCACCGCGGGGCTCTTCTAGGGCTCTGAGCTCCGACGGCTGGTTTGCATCCTGCTCACTCACAGCCCACCTGTGAGACCCAGGACAGTGACTTAACCTTTCTGAGCCTCCATTCCCTTATCCAAAAAGCAAGGCTGAGGCTAGGACCCTGGCACTGGAAGTCTAGGGTTCACTGAGAGGAACTTCCTTGTGGAACAGTCTGCCAGGAGCCACATGACACCAACAGAACCTTGATGGATGAAAGCAGCCCCAGACAACCTCAACAAAATAAAGCTGGCAGGGACTCGTGGGTGGCTCAGTTGGTTAAGCATCTGCCTTCGGCTCAGGTCATGATCCTGGGGTCCTAGGATCGAGTCCCGCATCTGGCTCCCTGCTCAGCGGGAAGCCTGCTTCTCCCTCTCCCACTCCCCCTGCTTGTGTTCCCTCTCTTGCTGTCTCTCTCTCTCTCTGTCAAATAAATAAATAAAACCTTTTTAAAAAAGTAATAAAATAAAATAAAAAATAAATCTGGCAGAAACTGGCCATTTCAAAGCTCAGATCCATTTTCTTTTTTGCCGGAGTCTGGACACACCTTCATGCAGTAGGGTTCCCAGGTTTCTGATAAGCCCACCTGAATGGATCCTTTCCAGGTATACATCTATCTTGTCAGATCAAGAAACTGAGGTTGGGGGGCGCCTGGGTGGCTCAGTCGTTAAGCGTCTGCCTTCGGCTCAGGTCATGATCCCAGGGTCCTGGGATCGAGCCCCGCATCGGGCTCCCTGCTCGTCGGGAGGCCTATTTCTCCCTCTCCCATTCCCCCTGCTTGTGTTCCTGCTCTCGCTATCTCTCTCTGTCAAATAAATAAATAAAATCTTTAAAAAAAAAAAAAGAAAGAAAGAAATTGAGGTTGGGGGCAAGATACTTGAAGCCAGAGGGCAAGCTTGCCCAAGGTCACCCAGCTGGGATGTGGTGAAGCAGGACTCTGAGTCTGTTTCTGGGCAAAATCTCTAGGTCTCAACCACTGCTTCAGACTTTCCCAAGATCCCCTCTTTTTACCACTGCACCACATACGCTGACCCAGGGAGCCCTGGGTTTGAGCCCCTCAGAGACTTGGGCCTCCCTTTGGTTCATCTGTGAAATGAAGGTAAAACGACAGGCAGCTGACATCAACAGGACACCTGTTCTGGGCTCAGCACTGTGCTAAGCACCCACACTTATCAGTCCATTCAATTCTCCAAACTTCCCCACCATCCCGTACAATTATTGTCACCACTTTACTGGCTAGAAAACATGGCCATAGGTGAAACAAGGTGCCCCCCCCACTTTTCAAAGTTTCCTCAGGGACTAGAGAAAACACAAGTAAATATCGGGCACAGGGTGGGCGCTTGGTCAACGGTATGGTTCCAAGTTACTTGGGCAAGTCACTTAACTTCTCTGAGCTGTAGACAGGCAAGCAGACTGTGAGGATGAACTGTGCCTGGCGCGTGGTAGGAGTCACTATTTATCAGCATCCCAGCTGGTGGTGATGGCGAATCTCTGTCTTCTGAAAGTAGATTTAATTTTAGGGGTGCCTGGGTGGCTCAGTCGGTTAAGCACCCGACTCTTGATCTCAGCTCAGGTCTTGATCGCAGGGTCGTGAGTTCAAGCCCGTGTTGGGCTCCACGCTGAGTGTGGAGCCTACTTAAAAAAAAAAAAAAAAGTACATTTAATTTTAGAAAACAGCTAAAATTCATGTGGAATTGGATCTGGTGACTAATGCCAGTGATCAAGCTAAGAACTGTCATTTTTAGACCAAAACAAGGTGTAATTATGGAGCCTCGAGCCTGTTTTTCTTTGGAGAAAGGCCTGTTGCAATGGTGTTAGATCAGAAGGTATTAGAAGTTATCTGTATTCCTGATCGGATTCGTATTCCTAAACTGACCTTCATTTTATTTCTTTTAAGATTTGATTGATTGATTGATTGATTGATTTGACAGAGAGAGAGAGCATAAGCAGGGGGAGGGGTAGAGGGAGAGGGAAAACCAGGCTCCCCATTGGAGCCTGACGTGGGGCTGGATCCCAGGGTCCTGGGACTATGACCTGAGCCAAAGGCAGATGCCCAACCAACTGAGCCACCCAGGTGCCCCCCGACCCTCATTTTAACCAAAATCTTGATGCTCAATCCTAAATCCCAGGCCTTACCCAAATCTGACCATTTATTTATATTGTCTCTAAATTCCCACACGTGCTCACCAAATCTAGCATCACTGAGACCCAGAAGTTTCCATTCATTCTTTTCCGAGTTCTACTTCGCTACTTTCTGTTCCTCTCATGATCTGGACCTGCATTAATTCTCAAAGGATTTTTAAAAATATAATTGCAGGCACCTGGGTGGCTCAGTCAGTTAAGCATCTGCCTTTGGCTCAGGTTGTGATCCCAGGGTCCTGGGATCAAGCCCCAAGTCAGGCTCCCTGCTCGGCGGGGAGTCTGCTTCTCCCTCTGCCTCTGCTCCACCCCTGTTTATGCTCTCTCTCTGACAAATAAATAAATAAAATCTTTAAAAAATATATAATTGCATTCAAAGCATACAAAATATGAATACATTCTCCTAAAAAGTAACTATAAAAAACGTAAAAAAAAAAAACCTTTTTAGGGGCACTTGGGTAGCTCAGTTGGTTAAGCGCCAGACTCTGGATTTCAGCTCAGGTCATGATCACAGGGTTGTGAGATCAAGCCCCGTGTCAGGCTTCCCACTCAGCATGGAGTCTGCTTGAGATTCTCTCCCTCCCTCCCTTTGCCCCTCTCTCTGCTCTCTCTCTCTCTAAAATAAATGAATAAAAAAATTTTTTTAAATAAAATTAACTTAAAAAGAGAAGCCTTTTTATTTTTTTATTTTTATTTTTAAAGATTTTATTTATTTATTTGACAGAGAGAGACAGCGAGAGAGGGAACACAAGCAGTGGGAGTGGGAGAGGGAGAAGCAGGCTTCCCACTGAGCGGGGAGCCCGATGCAGGGCTCGATCCCAGGACCCTGGGATCATGACCTGAGCCAAAGGCAGACGCTTAATGACTGAGCCACCCAGGCACCCCAAGAGAAACCTTTTTAATAAAGTTATTTTTCACATGCTTTCAAAAGTGACTTTCCTTCTAATATATTCAAAATTATGTATTAAAATTTAAAGGCAAATATGGTTTCTAATTAATAAGTAGCAAAATGTAATCGAATTTAAATAGTTTTAGATATTTTAATTCCACCTTATTAAATATTTTTAGGAAAACAGAACTGTTCCCAAAATAGCATCCGATGTGTCAATACGAGGAACTGCAATCATGCCTCACACATTAAGGCCTGACCTACGTATATACAAATTTAAGAGTCATATGAATTGTTTTTAATATCATAAAGTGTTCCTCAGCCATCATGTGCAACTTTAATACCAGTGCTGACTCATGAGAACCTTCAGAACATGAAAAGAAGCAGGAAAAAAGGACACTTCATTTTTTTTTTTTTTTAAGATTTTATTTATTTATTTGTCAGAGAGAGAGAGCACAAAGCAGGGGGAGTGGCAGGCAGAGGGAGAAGCAGGCTCCCCGCCGAGCAGGGAGCCCAATGCGGGGCTCCATCCCAGGACCCCAGGATCATGACCTGAGCCAGAGGCAGACACTCAACCCACTGAGCCACCCAGGCGTCCCTAAAACAGACACTTTATTATGCAAGTATCTATCACATCCATGCAACCCGAGAGGAGAGGTCTGAGAAATGAATTGATCTTTTCTTTCACTTGAGAGCTTCTGCTGTTCACATGGGCCCACACTCCGAAGCCGTGTCCTCTGACCTGGCCTGTCACCCAGCCCACGTTCGGTCCAGTGCAGACACCTCTGGTTTGGAGAACAGGGGGCAAGATGTGAGGCATTCCCTCAGCTCCCCCCCAAGCCCCCACCCCTGTTAGAACGCAGATATTTCAGTTTCCAGTTTGCCTGGTCAGATCAGCCCTGAGCCCCAGGTGCCCTCCTGTTCTCAGTCATGTATTTGTCTGGGGTTTGAGATCTTCAGGAACCCTCTAAAGGACCGGTCTTGGGGCCTGGTCGAGGGGCGCCCCGGCTCTATTGTGCAAAGTGCTTTGCTGCCTGGAAATTTTTGCATAAGCTGTGCCTTATGCCTGGAGGGTTCTCATTCCTAGTCTCTGAAAGCCTTCAGGTCTCAACTTATTTTAGTATTTTTTTATTAAGTAAACTCTACCCCCAACATGGGGCTCCAACACATCACCCCAAGATCAAGAGTCACACTGTATGACCAGGGCTTAGCATACTGTTTGGCACAAAGTCGGTGCTCTGGAAATATTTGTTGACCAGCTCTCAGCCATGAGCTTCCTCACCTTCGATATCAGGGTGTTAATGTCTGCCTCATAAACGTTATTGTGAGGGTGGAGAGAGAAGAGGAGCAAGGAGACTGACATACAGTAGGTGGTCAATAAATGCTATTATTATTATTGTTATTATTACTGTGCATTCAGAGGCCAATGAGGACCGAGGAATCGTGGAGATGGGGACTTGAGGGCTATTTAGAGTGGGACAGGTTTCGTGGAATAGGCTTAAGCAAAGGCATGGAGGAGAGAGAATGTAAAGGCTGTACACAAGCCTATGTGGCTGGATGAGTAGTAGGGATGGGGATAGCCCTGCAGTTAGAAAGGCAGACTGGGGCCAGACCAGGGAGGGCCTTGAATGCCAACCCAGCACATTTAAATTTGACCCTTAGGCAATAGGGAGCCAATGAATGTTTTTGAGCAAAAGTGTCAACTGAAGAAGTGGTATTTTAGGAAGACTGATTAGGGCAAATCTGAATCAGGTGGACCAAGCAAGTGAAAAACAAAAAGCCTGACAGTTTCATTCATACTCCATCTCTAATCCTTGTGACTGCATAAAACATGCAAGGGTTAGGGGTAAAAGCTCTGACAGGAGTCAGATCTGGATTCACGCCCCCAGCCAAGCAACCTGACAATCTGGCTGACGCTGAGCACTCCCCGAGCACTCACGTTACCTCCCCAAGCCTTGGTTTGTCTGTCTACAAAATGGAGATAATCATCTCTACCCTGCCTATCTCACTGGACTCTTGTGAGAATTGAGTGAAATTAAAGATGTGCTCATTAACTCATTGAAAAAATGAACACCACTCAGGGATCAAGTGGTGTTGTAAATGCTGAGGAGACAGGGATGAAGTGGGAGTTCAGTGAAAAGGGACACATAATTACCAATTACTGAGTGCCCACTGCATGCTTTTTTTTTTTCTAAGATTTTATTTATTTATTTGACGGAGAGAGACAGCGAGAGAGGGAACACAAGCAGGGGGAGTGGGAGAGGGAGAAGCAGGCTTCCCGCAGAGCAAGGAGCCCGAGGCTGATGCGGGGCTTGATCCCCGGACCCTGGGATCCTGACCTGAGCCGAAGGCTCGATCCCCAGAGCCTGGGATCCTGACCTGAGCCAAAGGCAGCCACTTAATGACGGAGCCATCCAGGCGCCCCCCCACTGCGTGCTCTTTTCCACCTGTCATCTCACTGAATCTGCCAGGATGCAGGGCTCAAACTCACGACCCTGAGATCACGACCCAAGCCGAAACCAAGAGTCAGATGCTTAACTGACTGAGCCACCCAGGCGCCCCTCATCTCAATGAATCTGAACAATATCCTTACTGGGTTGAGCCCATTTTATAAATGAAGAAACGGAGGCTCAGAGGGGCTCAGGGCGTTCAGCCCTTAAGTGACAGAGCTCAGGTCGTGGGCTCAGGGCTGACCCATGGGTAAGATGACTGCCTGCCTCCTAGCGCTAAACCTTTGAACATACCTGGCTATTTCCAACTTCTAGGCCTTTATCTTGTTCCTTTTCCAGGTATCCCATCCCACTTTTACTTTTGCCTGTGGAACTCCTGTTCATCATCTTTTAAATTTTAGATCAGGCTTTTCAGGAAGCCTCCAGGACAGCTGAGTGAGACCCCTCCTCTGGGCTTCCTCAGCATTTAACGAAACGTCTCCCATATTAATCACATCAACACTATATCCTTGGGGGGCACCTGGCTGGCTCAGTCTGTGGAGCCCATGACTCTTGATCTCTGGGTCATGAGTGGGTCGTGAGTGGGGTCATGAGTTTGAGCCCCACCTTGGGCATAGAGATTACTTAAACAAAACAAAACAAAACTATATCCTTGGTCTCTAAACTTTAAAAAAGCATGTTCCCTATCAGTAAAAAAAAAAAATTTAAGTGTACACCCATAATTAGGCATGTTTCTTAATAAAATACTGTATAATTACACATGCTTCTGTCAATCCATATATACTAAATATCAGTCAACCCTAGTTCTTATTTTTTATGAAAAATAAAGATAAATACAGGATCTGATCTAATATTTTCTTCCCACACCCCACTGACCCCTGACAAATTACAAATTGGCACCTCCGACCGGAAGCTGGGTGGGGGAGGGTGGGGCTGGCACAGCGATGGCGTCCTTCAGGCTGCTGGTGGTCTGAGAACTGGGGAGTCAGCCTCTTCCCTCAGTGGGCTGGACCTGGTGGGGGGGGGTCGTGGGCAGGAGAGAAGCACCTCCCACAGTGCTGCCACCTTCTTGAGCCAGCGGGAGGTGGGGTGAAGTTGAGCCTGGATTAGCCGGGGAGGGCAGGGAGGCTCCCAGAGCGGCAGGGTGGCCAGAGAAGGGGTGTGGATAGGCGACTGCACCATGCCGCTGCAGGACGACACCCTCCGAGAGGTGTGGGCCTCGGACAGGTCCGGAAGCGCCCCCACCAGCACCTCACTTCAACCTACCTGAACCCTGGGGGGGCCCAGGTGGAGGGGTTGGGGAGGGGCAGAAAAGGGGAGGAAGACAGACTGATTGCATTGCTACCCTCAGTGGACATGAAGAGGAAGGCCAGAGCCCCGAGGTCCAGCAGCGCCCCAAGCAGGTATGTCACCCCTGCTTGGAAAGGAGGCAGGGAGAACCCCCCATTGCGTGTAAGCCCATGCAGGGAAGGGGATCTGGGAGTGGGACGCGTCCCCCTCAGCAGCGTCTGGGTATTTCTTCCTTGTAGTTTTGCTTTTTTTTTTTTTTTTTCTTTTGAGGAAAAGGGTGTTTCGGGGCATGGGATGTCCAGGGGAGGAATTGGGACTTTGGGGCCTTGGACGCGGCCATGATGCATGGGAGGGGTCACCGTTCCCACCCCAAGAAGAAGGCTGCTGTTCCCCTCCCGATAATCCGCGGTTATTTCTGGCGGCTCAAGGGATTAGAGGGTCATGGGCAGCCCTCCGAGCCCCCCTTTCCTTCCTCTCCCTCCTCTTGACCCCCACTCCGCAGCGACCCGCCAAGGGGCAGAAGTTGAGGAAGAAGAGGACGGAGGCTCCCGAGTCCCCGGGCCCTAAGGGATCCAAGCCCCGGAGACCTGGCGGCGGGCGGGGGGCCGAGCCCGGGGGCGCCCCCGGTGAGGGGTCCGGGAGGGGTGCGGCTGAATCCTGGAGTCCTGGGGGTGGGGGCAGTGAGGGGGGAACTGGAGGGGTGGGAGAGGGCCGGGGTAGAACGGGGGGGGAGTGGCTGGGAGGGATGTATGAAAGCCAGGGGAGGGGTGTCGGAGGTGGAAAGAGCGCCCAGAGGAGAACCCCACGGAAAGGAGCCCGAGGGGGGCAGCGTCCGGGGCTCAGGCGCCGTCGGAGGAGGGGGTCGGGCCCTGCCTGACCCCAGCCTCTCGGCTCAGCCGGGCGGAAGGGGAAGCCGCGGGAGGAGGCGGCCCTGCAGCCGCCGGAGGCCCGGCCGCAGCACACGGTCTACGCCAAGTTCCTCAGGGACCCCGAGGCCAAGCGCGACCCGCGGGAAACCTTCTTGGTAGCGCGAGCCCCGGACGCAGTGGACGGTGAGACGGGGCCGGGGGGGTGGGGGGGAGTGGAGCGCGGGAGGGGGGCGCTGGAGAGAAGGCGCGAAGGGCCCGCACGGGAACCGCGACAGGGAGACGGAAAACTCGGGAAAAGAGCCTCTCTTTCTCCGGCCTTCTCTTTGAGCCAAAAAAAACCCACTTTATTCTCTTGTTCTTTACTCCGTTTTCCGGTTGGGGAAACTGAGGCACGGAGCGGTTAAGAGTTTTGCCTTAAACTACAGCTAGGGGCCAGAGATAGCCCAGATGGGTCTGGCTGGAGGTCAGAAACAGACAAAGCCAGGAAGATGGGGAGGGGGAGAGGGGCGCCTGGGTGGCTCAGTCATTAAGCGTCTGCCTTCGGCTCAGGTCATGGTCCCAGGGTCCTGGGATCGAGCCCCGCATCGGGTTCCCTGCTCGGCGGGAAGCCTGCTTCTCCCTCTCCCACTCCCCCTGCTTGTGTTCCCTCTCTCACTGTGTCTCTCTCTGTCAAATAAATAAATAAAATCTTAAAAAAAAAAAAAAAAGAAGAAGAAGCGGAGGGGGAGAAACAGTGCAGGTGCGGTGATGGGGGGTGGGGGGACTGCAAGACAGGCAGGAGTGTGTGAGGAGGTAAGGGTCCCGGAGCGGGTGGAGGGCCCTACAGAGAAGGGCATTTCCCCCAGAACAGGATTGCCAAGCCCCTCGCATTCCCCCAACCCCAGCTCACTTCCCCGAACACCTTGGAATCACCCCCAAGGTTTGAGGAAGGAGCTAGAACTGTGTTTCTCCTATTGTTCCTGTTCCTGTTCCAGAAGGGGAGCCTCCCACCCCCCCTCTCATTTACCACTTCCCAGCAATCTGGGGGGACCGGGCTCCCAGATAATGGGGCCCACGCCAGCCCCCATTATGAGGAGCTTCTACCTACAGAGGATGAAGAGGAATCAGAGGAGGACCACGAAGAGGAAGAGGAGGCGGAGGAAAAGAAAGAGAAAATCCCTCTGCCACCCAAGAAGGTTCCTAAAGAGAAGACTTCTGCCGTGGTCAAGGAGAGGAAGGCCAAGGCCCAGGGTCAGAAGGGTGAGTGTTGAGGGTACAGAGGGACCACACAGACTCGGACAGCTAGCCCTGTCCTTCAGGGGCTTGGAGGCCTCAGTGATAGGCGAGAGTTGAGACATCGGAAAGTTACCAGTGCGTGGACGCAAGAGTTTCCTTCTCTGGTGTCTTCCCCATGGCGGTCCTTAAGTACATAGTACGTGTGCTCCCCCCCACGCCCCACCATCCCCACCACTGCCTGCCCAGGGAGCTCTGTGAGCCAGGTAGGACAGAGGATTTTAGTTTTGTGATTTTTTAGTGGTTTTTCTTTTAACTCAATATGTATTATTGTTATAATTTTCATAAAAGTATCAAAGCCATTACGGTAAAAATCAGTCAATGAAATCAATGCTATCATGGCTCTCTGGCCTGGGCACCTCGCCCTACAGGTCCCGCAGGCTGGTCTAGATGGGGACAGGTAGCTAGGACCCTGGGCCTCTGTGGGAGGGACAGAACACTGTCGTAGCACCTGCCAGAGGAGGTTTTCTGGGGAGACGGGGTGGGCGCTGGGAATCAGAGACTCAGTTAGAAGGCCCGCATTCATTCATTCATTCATTCATTCATTCTGTAATGCCTGTTAAGCTCCTGGTGTTTGTCCAGCCCTTTACAGACTCAGGATTAAAATGCAACAAGCAGGGCGCCTGGGTGGCTCAGATGGTTGAGCGTCTGCCTTCGGCTCAGGTCATGATCTCAGGGTCCTGGGATCGAGTCCCGCATCGGGTTCCCTGCTCGGTGCAGAGCCTGCTTCTCCCTCTCCCTCTGCCACTCCTTCTGCTTGTGCTCTTCTGTCTATCTCTCTGTCAAATAAATAAATAAAATCTTTAAAAAAAAAAATGCAACAAGCAGGGTGCCTGGGTGGCTCAGTTGGTTGAGTGACTGCCTTTGGCTCAGGTCATGATCCTGGAGTCCCGCGTGGGGCTCCCTGCTCGGCAGGGAGTCTGCTTCTCCCTCTGACCCTCCCCCCTCTCATATGCTCTCTCTCTCTCATTCTCTCTCTCTCAAATAAATAAATAAAATCTTAAATAATAAATAAATAAAATAAAATAAAACGCAACGAGCAGAAGACAGACTCTGGGCCCTTGTCAGGTCTTCAGCCTCCCTGGGGACTGAAGAAATGATGAGTGGGTTGGAAAGTGGCCTTCAGCCCCAACAGGCTCTTCTCTGTCTAACCCCTACCTCCATTTCCAGGGGACCTGGGAAGCCCTGTCCCCCCAGCCAAACCTCTGCGCATTAAGAAGAAGGAGGCGCCAGCGGGGGAGGGGCCCAAGATGAGAAAGACGAAGAAGAAAGGTGAGACTGGTCTCCCGAGGAACAGGGGACTCTGGGTGTGGTGGTGTGTGACTCCTTCACATTCACCCACACAGGGTCTGGGGAGGCTGACAAGGACCCCTCAGGGAGCCCGGCCAGAGTGAGAAAGAAGACTACAGCAGCCATGTTTCTGGTTGGGGAAGAAGGGCCAGCTGAGAAAGCTCCGAAGAAGAAAGGTGGGTGGCCGTGGCCTCTGGTGCCATGACATCTAGAGGCCGTCCTGGGGGTGGGGAACCCAAGTGCAGTGTGGGGTGAGGAGAGGGCTCTGGAGTCAGAAGACTTGAGGGGCATCTTACTCCCCACTTAAATAGCTGTGTGGCCTCAGGCAGGTATCTGAGCCTTTCTGAGTCTCTGATAATAGTAATATGGGAGTACTCTCTTGTGGTTGTGGGGAGGGTCCAAGTAAGACGTGGGTGTTAGAAGTGCTCCACAGGGTCAGGGATTCACAGGCTTGTACCCCCTCCATGCCAGGCACTTCCAAAGACCCAGAAGAGGAGAGGAAGGAGGACGAGGAGGAGGAGGAAGAAGTGGCAGCCGTGGGGATGAAGAACAGCAATCAGAAGGGCAAAGCGAAAGGAAAAGGCAAAAAGGTTGGGATCCAGAGGGGAAGGGGGCCGAGTCCCCTTCAGGGAGCAGGGCAGGGGCCTGGGCTTGGGGGACTAGAGTATGGAACCTCGTGGGGGGGGGGGCCGGGGGTTAGAATCTTGGCTCCCTCTCTGATGACACGATAGGAGGACAAAGGTCACCAGACTTGTGAGAACAGAGAAGGCGGTTGAGGGGTCACTAGGCTGGGATTGGCTCCCTGCGGGCCTGATGTTATCTGGGCTCTAAGCCCTCCCCTGTGCGGCCTAACCAGCAGCCCCAGCCAGAGATGCTCACAAAGCCACCACGCGGAGAGACACCCATCTTCTGTACCAGAGGGGGAGAACACGCAGGCAGAGTGTGCTCACTGACTGTGTGAGTTGTTAAACTATTTTCACGCTACTGCTCTGGGGCCCCAAGTGCTTTCTGCTACCGAATCCGGGATGGCCCAACCTTCCCGCAGCTGAAGAGTTAACACTGGCAGACAGGTGCCTCCAGAACCCTCCTCCAGGCCCACCAGGGTCCATTTGGACAGACCAGGCAGTCTCCAGGGGCAGAACAGGTTGTTAACTCTCTTGAATATTGCTCTTTCTCACAAATAGGACTCAGGCACCAACATGCACAAGCCGGGGTAAGCAGGAGAGGGGGGCCAAACTGGAGAGAGAAAGTGATGAAAGTCTTTGAGAAATTGGGTTTCCACAAGTGGAGAGATCACCCTGAGGGCAGAGCCGGGTCTGAGCCATGTGGGTTTATTAGTTTGTTCAGGAGTGGTCAGGTCTTGCGGGACTGACTCACATTAGCCAACATCACCAGATACCGATATATAAACTAAAGGCCAGTTTCTTATCTCCCACGGGGAATATAACCGCAGTGCCGCCTTCAATACAGTAGGCCCTAGAAATTTACAGCTGTGGAAATGTTTGAATAAGCTCTGGCTTTCTCCACATCACATTCCAAACATAGTCTTGCGTTTCCCAAGTTTCTTCTGGAGCAGCCCAGAGTGGAGAAGAGATGCTCCCTTGCCCGGAGGCTAAGGGCCTGCTCACCGACACCAGCCTCACCTCACACGTAGTCCAAACCTGCCCTCAGCAAAAATGGCCGACCGCAGCGTATCAGGGATTCTCCGTAGCTCTCATATAGCACACACCCAGGCTGGCAGTCCCCTCTCTTCCCTAGTGGGAAAGTTGGGGTTACGATCTTGGCTCCCCCTCTTAGGAGGGATAGAACATGAGGGCAGAGGGCACCAGATCCAAAGGGGCAGCTGTGGGGTCACCAGGTCAGGCCTAGGCCACCCTAGTGTGGAATGCAACCAAACTGTGATTCGGAGTTTTCCCATGAGCAAGATAAGCTTATTTATTTCTTCATTGTCTTACCTCGGTATTGCAGTCTGACAAACTACCCCCAAAACTTAGTGCCTTAAAACAACAAACATTTCTTTTCTCAGTTTCTACAAGTCAGGAATCTAGGAGGGGCCTAGCAAGGTACTTCTGGCTTGGGGTCTGTTCTGAGAATGCAGTCAAGATGTCAGTTGGGTCCGCAGTCACTCGGGAAGCTTGGCTGGAAATAGAGGATTCACTTCTAGAATGGTTCACTGTCATGGTTGTTGGCTGGAGCCCTCTCCATAGGGCGGCTTGAGTGGTCTAGTGACATGGCAGCCTACTTCCCCCAGGGCTCAAGAGTGGCCCAAGGGAGACAGCAAGGAGAAGCCACAGTATCTCTTATGACCTGGCCTTAGGAGTGACCCCTCCCCCCATCACTTGGGCTATATTCCATTGGTCAGAAAGACCAAACTCTGATACGATGTGGAAGGAGACTACGCGAAGTGTAAATACCAGGAGGCAGGGAACACTGGGGCTCATCTTGGGGGCTGGCTACTGCAGTCATTGATATTGACCATACACTGTAATGATAGCAGCAGCTAATCCTTCTATAACATGGCAGTTCATACCTTTGGCCCCACCTCAGTTCACCCGTTGACACAGCGTCCACATGAAGGACACTTTCTAAGGCTCTGGCCCTGGCACCATTTTAAGCCCCGTTCCACTTCTTACTAGCTGTGTGAACTTGGGCAAGTTGCTTAACCTCTCTGAGCCTCAACTTCTTCGGTAAAATTGGACAATTACTTCAGTAGTTACCTAAGAGAATTAAATTAGTTAATATCTGGAAGATACTTAGAGCTATGCCCGGCGCATTGGTAGACTTTATAGGAGTGTTTGTTAATATATAAATTAATAAGGTCTCTCCCGGGGAATCCAGCCCCAACCTCTGCATTTCTCAGATGAGAAAACTGACTCACAGGGTGGTTCAAGTTAAACATGACAGAGTTAGTGGTGGAACCAGGATTTGAACCCAAGCTGTCTGGCTCCAGATCCCAGGCTCTTAACCACAAAGTGAAGCAAAATAATAATAAAGTGCCAAGCTCCGCAGAGCCGCCTAGCATGGCCTGCTGGGCTGCAGGGGAAGTGAGGGGCCCAGCCCACGGTAGCTGGCCTGTCTGTTCTCCTCCACACAGAAAGCGGTGAGTCGTCCTGCCTGCCCTGCCTGTGTCCCGGCACTGGGGATCTGCTGAGGGCAGAGAAGCCAGGGCTCCAGGACTGATGCACGCTCTGCCCCGACCCAGAAGGAGGAGAGAGCCCCCTCCCCACCCATAGAAGTGGATGAGCCCCAGGAGTTCGTGCTCCGGCCCGCCCCTCAGGAGCGGACAGTGCGTTGCAGGCTGACCCGGGACAAGAAGGGCATGGATCGGGGCTTGTATCCCTCCTACTTCCTGCACCTGGACACAGAGAGGAAGGTGGGCAGGGGGGTACAGCAGGGGAGAGAGAGTGCAGGTGCAGGACCCAGGCTGGGGCGGGGGGGTGGCTAGAGCCAAAATGGGGGTGCGGGTGGAGTCCGACGCAAACAGGCCTTCCCTTTCCCCTCACTCACCTCCTTCCTTCACCTGTCTCCCCCTCTCCCCAGGTGTTCCTCCTGGCAGGCAGGAAGCGGAAACGTAGCAAGACGGCCAATTACCTCATCTCCAGCGACCCCACCAATCTGTCCCGAGGAGGGGAGAATTTCATTGGGAAGCTGAGGTGGGGTTGGGAGGCCCAGGGCCACAAGAGACCATGGCGAGTCACTTCCGTCTCCCTCTGCCACCACATTGGGCACTCTAGAAATGTCCCCTGCCCCAGGGCTTCCCACACTTGAATGTGCACAGATCACTTGGAAGCATTGTTAAAATGGCCCAGTGGGTCTGGGTGTGGGGCGAGACTCTTCATTTCTAACAAGCCCCCAGGTGATGCCCGTGCTGCTGGACCAGGGACCTCACTTGACATAGGTCATAAGGGTCCATGAGGACAGGGACCACGCTTGTCACGTTCATGGTTGAATTCCCAGCACCTGGTACATAGTAGCGACTCAATAAAACATTTACTAAGTGAATGAATAAACAAATATCCAGCACCTACCCTGTGCTGTGTCTCCCCATATATCTCATCTAATCCTCACTGCGCATCTGAGAGGTAAGGGGAAGGGGGTACCCCCGAGTCAGGTCTTATTTCTTATATTTATGTATTTAACAAACACTTATGTAAGGCCTACCTATGTGTCAGGCATTGTTCTAACTTCCGAATATGAATCCATGTAGTCCCCTTATTGACCAAGTGGTAAATACTGTTATTAGGCCCATTTTACAGAGGGGGATGTTGAGGCTCAGAGAGTTCAGCCTGCCTAGGGTCAGTAAGAGATAGAGCTGAGATCTGAAGGTTGCCCAGTGTCCTTCCGGATCCAGCTTCTAAAAAGACCTCATGAGGGGAGCCTGGGGCAGGGGACAAGAGTTGTTCTGTCCTAAGACACCCACACCCTTGACATAGGAAGCTCTCCAAACTGCCTGGCTATGAGGAAGGGTCTTGGAGCAGGGATGTGGAGTCCCCCCAGCCCTGCCCCCAGCTGCACCCTGCTTGCAGGTCCAATCTCCTGGGCAACCGCTTTACCGTCTTTGACAATGGGCAGAACCCGCACCGTGGAGGAGGCAGCACTAACGTGGGGAGCCTTCGGCAGGAACTGGCAGCTGTGATCTATGTGAGAACACCCCCCAGCACCCCCCTCCCGGCAGGACCCTCCCCTTCGCAGGGACCAGCCTAACAGGCATCTCCCTCCCAGGAAACCAACGTGCTGGGCTTCCGGGGTCCCCGGCGCATGACGGTCATCATTCCTGGCATGAATACGGACAACGAGAGGGTCCCCATCCGGCCGCGAAATGTGAGCCCAGCACCTCCCTGACGCCTCCCCCTGAGGGTCCTGTTCCCATGTGATCCATTCATGACCCACTCCTGGGGAGCTGGGGGGCAGGGGCTCAGGTTGCCCATACCCAACTTCCTGGGCACACTCATCACCCTGTCACTCATTCATTCTGGAAACTCGTGGGATGAATTAGGGGGTTTTGTAATTGAATTCACTGGAACCAATACAATGAGGTGCTTTTTTTTCCCAGTGTACACCAAATCATCCATTCATATATTCATTCACTGAATGAGTGGTGTATTGTGTATATCGTACTATACACATTCAGCGTATAATGAGTGCTGAGTATTATTCTAGGTAACTGGAAGACATCAGTGAGTAAAAAAGATCTGCCCTCCTGAAGCTGACATTCTAGCGGAGGGGACGGACTGTAGACAATAATTGTGACAAATAAGTAAATTGTGTAGAATGTTAGAAAGTGACAAGTGGTATGGAAGAAAGAAAAAGTCGGAGTGGGCCTCATTGAGAAGGTGACGTTTAAGCAAAGACATGAAGGAGGTGAGGGAGCAAGCCTATAGATATCTAGGGAGAGAGCATCCAGGCAGAGGGAAGAGCCAATGCAAACACCCTGAGGCAGGATGATGCCCGGTGGGTTTGCGGTGAGAGGTGAGAGTTGAGTCTCGGATAGGGCCTGTATAACTGGTTTGTACTCGGAGAAACAGGAAGCCACAGCAGGGTTCTCAGGAGCGACTTGATTTGCCTTCTATTTTAAAAAGCAAAGGTTGCGTGTGTGTGTGTGTGTGTGTGTGTGTGTGTGCGCGCACGCGCGCGCGTGTGTATGTGTAGTCTAGGGTAAGACGGAGAGATGGGCCGGGGAGAGGTGGCCATCTTCAGTGTCAGTCGCTCGCTCCGCAGGTCAGTGAGCCCGGGACTGCAGAGACAGGATGACTGGCGTGCTCCATACCCGCAGTGATGTCACTTTACTCATTTACAAGGAAAAATAACACCCGTCAGCTGATCACACATCCTTCCATGCTGGCAAGTCACACCGTAATCAGAGGCCTGGCCAACCCGCGGGGCTCGAGGCACGGAAGGCTGTTAGTCTCGAGGAGCCGCGGGTCCCACAGCTGCTCCTTCCAGGCCCGGACTAAACACGCAAATGCTCCAGAGGCAGGGCCTCCCGAGTGTGTCTGGGCTTGGTGACAGCTCCCCAGGGCCGCTCCGGGTAACTCTTCATCATTTCACCGTCCATTCATTCTACAGTCGTTCATTAAAGCCAGGCACTGAAGATCCAAAATCAGCAAACAGGAACCATCAGAACAATCCGACATTTATTGAGCATGTACTCTGGGCCAGGAACGGATCTGAATAGCATGCCATGCACTATTAACTGCTTTAATCCTCACAAGACCCTGTTGTGAGGGAAACTGAGGCACAGAGCCATCAATAAAATACGATAGCTGCCCTTTAAGTATCTAATTCTGCCCATTACAGTGTAGTGGGAGAAATAGTAAGAGCAGGTGTTATGGAGGGAGACTCCGAGCTAAGACGTCTAAATCAGACACGGGGTCAGGGAGGCTTCTCGGAGGACATGATCTTGCGCAGACTCACTCTAAGCCACGACTGTGACCAGTGCCAAGGGAACTCAGGAAAGAAGTATCTCAAGAGCGCTATCACGTAGGCACCACTCCTTCCTCTGAGAAACTCTCTTCTGGGACATCTTATTTTAACCACTGTTTACCTGTCCGTCTCCCCAAACACAACTGCGAGCTCCGCGTCAATCACAGCATGTCTAGTGCATCCTTATGATCAGGTGCCAGCATGCGGCTGTCCCGAGGACCCCTTGGGGGCGCAGAGCACCTACTGTGTGCAGATGCTACCTCCCACCCCTCCACTTCGGCATCCCACGGCGAGACCCATTCTCAGAGGTCCACCCTGCCCACAAGGATACTGCAGAGACCAAGCTGCTTGGTCCTTGGTCAAGGATGCCCCGAACGGATGTCCGTGTCCAGTCTGCACACTAGCACACACGTGCAAAGGCATGCACAGGTCCCCAGGCCCCTTCCCCTCGGTCCTGAGATATCTCGGCCACCCCATATGTCCTCTCCCTGACACTCCCCTTTGGCACCCAGGCCAGCGATGGGTTGCTGGTGCGCTGGCAGAACAAAACACTGGAGAGCCTCATCGAGCTGCACAACAAGCCACCTGTTTGGAACGAAGACAGCGGCTCCTACACCCTCAACTTCCAAGGTCGAGTCACACAAGCTTCAGTCAAGAACTTCCAAATTGTCCACGCCGATGACCGTGAGTATCTGAGGGCCCAAGGCGGGCTGTTCCCCACCACCTCCAGGACCCTGGCCCTCCCTCGGGCCTTTCCCCACCACCTCTCTTTCTCTCTCTCTCTCTGTCTCTCTCTCTCTGTCTCTCTCTCACACACACACACACGCACGCACGCACGCACGTGCACAAAGCTGTCCTTTCCCGCTGGAGCCAGAACATCCAGGAAAGTCACTCCCTCCTGCAGGGGCATTGACAGCTTGTTCCCAGGAGCCTCAGGTATTGCAAGCAGGTGTCTCGGGGCTTACCGTCGCAGGCCTTCCTTCTGGCATTGACCAGGGCCTGGGGTAGATACTGGGATATTCTGGGTAAGAAAGACTGTGTTGAAGGGAGAGTTAATCTGCTGGAGCTTGAGAACCACTGATAGCCCAACCCCTACGTGGTCAAAGAGGCTGCTGAGGCTCAGAGAGGGCGGCGCCTTCCCCAAAGTCTCTCAGCGACTCCAGGAGGTCCCACTGGCCATCAAAATTTATTTCACAGACACACAGGGCTTTCTATGTGCTAGGCACTGTTCTCTGGACTTTACAGATACTGAATCATTAAATCTTTGCAACAACCCTACCCCTCCAAAACCTGAGGAAGATATTATTATTGTCCCTACTTGGCAGATGAGAAAACTGAGGCATAGAGAGGTTAAGTAAATTGCCCAAGGTAGTACAGCTGTAAGAGGTAGAGTTGGCACAAGAACCCCGGTGGTCTGGCTCCAGGGCCCCAGCTCCCAACCCCTTCAAGATGGCCGCCTTGCAGGGCTAGGGAATATTAATCAAGCATCTCCCAATGCCTGCTCTATTGTCCTCTCTCAAGTAAGGTCAAAGGCCTGCCCTCAAGGAGTTAGGGAAACAAGATATGCCCAGAACACAATTAAGTAAAAATGTCCCTGTTAACAGGCCTGGGGGAGAGGTTCCCACTAGGGTGAGGAAGTTTGGGATGGAAAGATACCTTCCAAGGGACTCCGGGTTCCCAGGATTGGCTGACACTGAGCAACTTCTCCATCCCCCACTCCATCCTAGGGATGTGTCCCCAGTGTCACCTGTCCCAAGGCCTTGGAAAACTGCTCTCCAGATCACATTTCTGGTGGAGCCTGGTCTGCAGAGATCAGGGGTATTTTTAGCAACTTCCTGTCCCTATGGATGCTGGGGGAGGTGTTTGGGACTGGGGCTGGGAACCTGGACCAGATATGGGATGGGGCTGAGTGGAGCCACTCGATAAGGTAGGGACTCGGGGGGGGGCTAGTGAAGGGAGAGAGCCTGGCGGTCTAAGATGGGACTTGGGGGCTGGGGATGGGAAGAAGGAATGAGGCCAGAGCCATTGTCTGGGGTAAGTGTGACAGGTTCCTATATTTAAGTGCCTGTCCTACCCATAGCCCTGGGTGGCAGAAGATAAGGCAGGATCCCTGCCCTCAGGGGCTTACAGTCAGTCAGAAGGCTGGTCAAGCGGCAGGTGGGGCCGGTTGGGCCAGATAAGAAGGGGTGGATGGGTGGGAGGGTGAATAATTGAGATGGTCGCTGAGGATTAGGGCCCCAATGCAAAGGAGGGAGACTTCTCCCAAAGTTGAGGACACTGTCTGCCAGGACTGGGACCCCAGGAGATCTTGCCCCCCCCCACCCGTCTGTGTCTACAGCCGACTACATCGTACTGCAGTTCGGGCGCGTGGCCGAGGACGCCTTCACCCTAGACTACCGGTACCCGCTGTGCGCCCTGCAGGCCTTCGCCATCGCCCTCTCCAGTTTCGACGGGAAGCTGGCCTGCGAGTGACCCCAGCAGCCCCCAGCGCCCGCCAAGGGCGGGGGAAAGGATTCAGTGGAGGCTTGCAGGGTCCATTCGCCAAAGCCCCCACTGAAGACTCCTCTCTTGTCCGGGGCTGACCCCTCACTGTCTCCGAGTGACCTCCATCCACTCCCCAGCCCGGCACAGGCCGAGGCAGGGAGGAGCTCAGACTGCGGTCCGACAGAGATGAAGAACATCTGGAGTCGGGAGCCGCACATCTGGTCGCGGAGCTAGCCTGAGCCGCTTCACCAACCGCCCCCCTTCCCCGCCCCGCGCCCCAGTCACTTCCTGTCCAGGAGCAGTAGTCAGTGTTGTTTTAACCCCCTCCGGGATCGAGGAGTGGGGCGGGCTCGGAAGAGGGGGTAGGTGATGCGGGCGGAAGACCGGGTACACACATCCCCAATAAAGCCGCGTCCCAGACCCGGCAAGCAGTGGTTCTTCAGCGCGTGCCGAGAACGAGGCGGCGGGAGGGGTCCGGAGCGCGGGAGAGGTCCGGAGGGCGGGCCGGAGGCCTGCCTCCCCACCCCCCAACCCCGCTCCCGCCCAGGCCCGGGGCGCTCCCGCGTCCCCTCCCCCGCGCCCAGCGCCGGTCCTACCGAAACTCGGCGGGCTCGTGGTGTCGAGACGCCCCCCGCGGGGGCCCCGGGTCGCGAGGGAGGGCCCGGAGGTCCGGGAAGAGGGGAAAGGGAGAAATTCGAGAAACAAGCCTCTCGGGGAGAACCAGACAAACCGGGTCCGGGCAGGGCGGGCGCAGTCGCCAGGGCGGGGCGGGGTCTGGGGCCCCGGGAGTTGGGGGCGGGCTCTCGGGCGCGAGAGGGCGCTCCGCCTCGGCGGCTCGGGACTGGGGTAGGGACGGGGGGGTGTGGGTAGGGAGCCCCAAGGCCCGTGCGGTCCGGCTCCGCGGGGCTCCTCGTGACGCGGCACCTCGACGGGAGTCCAGCCGGCTAGGCGGGAGCCCCGCCCTCGGGCCCGCCCAGGCCTGAGCCCCAAATTGCGGTGGGGTCCTGGCGAGGTGGAGTAAGGCCCGGCGTGCAGGGAGCGGTTGGGAGCGTGGCACAGGCAGGCGAGGAGGGGAGCGCCTAGGCGCGGGAAGGCCGGGAGCAGCCGCGGGTCGCGAAGCCGCGGGGTGGGCAGCCGGAGCGCCGACTGGGGGCGGCCCCGCGCGGCCCCGCCCCTCCCGGCCGGTGCCCGCCCCCCTGCGCGCCCCGCCCCCTCCTTCCCCTCAGCCCCCACCCCCCGCCCCGGCTCCTCAACACAAACTTTCCGTCCCGCTCGCTCCCTCCTCCGCGCCCGGCGCCTCCCGCTCCAGCCCGGCTCATTCCGCACATTCCGGCCAGCCCCCTCCCCAAGACCCCCCTTCCCCGGCCCCCCTCTCAGCTCCTTCGGGCCCGGCGGAGCGGCCCGGCCGGAGCGCCCCCCCGAGCTCGGACCAGGTAAGCCGGGCGGACGCCGGGAGGAGGCCCTGCTGGGAGAGGTGGTTTGGTTGGCTGGTTCTGGATTGGGGGGGCCCTCGAGGGGGGCTGGGTCCCCGAGCTATTGTCCAGCTTGAGCCTGAGCCCCAGATCTGGGTGCCGGGAAGTTTAGAGGGAAGGGGGGGGGGAAAGCTCTCCGGGAAGCCCCGCCCACCCCTCCCACCCCCACCCCCCCGCGACCCGGACGAGTTGGTCGGGGGAGGTCGGGGAGCCGGGAGATTGTCCCCGGTGCCATCGCCTGTCCCAACGTACGCGTTTGGGGTGTCGAGGCAGGGGTCTGGGGGCCGCACGGTTTCGGGGCCCTGCCACCGGGGAGATTCTACCCGGGACTCCCACTCCCGGGCCCCGCCGCCCTTTGGACTCCCGGCTCGCGCTCTCTCGAAGCCGGCCCGGCCCCAGCTCCACGCAGGCCTCGGGCCCGGCCTCCCGGCGCCCAGGCCGGCTCCTGCGCGCGGTGCCTGGGGCTGCGCCGGATTGTGGAGTGTGTCTGGGAGCAGAGCTGCGCGCCCCGGGCGTGTGCCCCCTGAGAGGCAGGGGCTTAAGCTCCTTCCAGTTCTGCCGCCCCTGTTGGGGTGGGGGTTCGGAGTTCCAGACCAGGGCTCTAGGAGCCTGGCTCCAAAGAGGGCTGGCTTTGGGGCCTTATTTTCGCTACACTTCCTTAGAGCCCTTGTTTAGACTTGAGAGGGTTTGAAGGAGGCTTGTCCCCACCACTACCACCACCACTATTGTCTGTCATGCCCTTTACTCCCGCCTGGGGAGGGAGGGCCAGGAGTGCCTGTCTGCATCTGGTTTTCAGCTAGCCAGGCCCCAGGGCAGTGTCACTGAGACCCCACTCTCACCTTTTTGGGAGAGTGGCCCTGTTCCAGGGCTCAGAGATTCTTTCTGGACAAGAGGGAATGAGGCCTTGGGGGAGGGCTTCTCAGGGGGCACCTCCCTCTGTGCTTTCTCTCTCTCCAGGTAGAGGCAGAACCAGGTCAGGCCTGGACTTGTAGTCCAGGAAAGCAGGGGATGGGGGTAGGGACTGGACACAGCTCTAGGGGCTGGAACCCATGGCGGCTCTGTGTATCCTGTCTCCTGTGGCCTGGTTCTGTGTATACATGTTTCACCCCAGTGCAGGGAGCCGGGACATCTCCTTGGCTAGAATGTCAGGGGCAGCCTGGGGCAAAGAGGAAATCCAAAGTCCCCCCAAAGTTGGACATTTAGGGGGATTATGTGCTCCTCCTTTCTAGATTCTTGTAGCTCCTTTTCCAAGACCCTCGCCCAGGAGGGTGTCATTCCAGGACATGGTTCTGCAGTCTTCTGGATCCCTGCTCACGCTGTGGGCAGGGAATGGACAGATGTATGTTCTAGGAACAGGCTGGCTGGTGAGGGTGACTTCAGGGGCCCTGGATGCCCCCTCCTCAGGGAGAGGCTAAGAGCTGATGGGATTCTCAACTTCATGATCCTTCCCCCATCCCCCTAGGGAGGGAACAATAATTAATGCTAATTAGTGCACTGGGGCTGGGGACTGGCTCAGTAGGATGGTCAGTGATTGGCAGGACAGAGCTGTGTGTGTGTGTGTGTGTGTGTGTGTGTCCCCCCATATCTATCTGTCTCTGTGCTCCCACTCTCGCACTCAGGATTGTGGACCCTTTGTATTCTGCCAGTTGAGGCAATGTTAGAACCAGAAGGGGTCATCTCAAAGAGGAGGTCAAGAAATAAGAGATGTGGTCCCAGCTGGGCCTTTAACCACCTGTGTCATCTTGGGCCTCAGTTTCCCTGCTCAGAATAAATGACTTCTCGGGTCCCTTGTCTCTGAGCTCCTTCCGGAGTCTCAGTCTTCTAGTCAGTGGGCCTTCCTCCTTCCGTTATGGACTGTGAACCTAGTGAGGTCTGGAGAGGTGAGTGGGTGATCAGTGATCTAGGGAAGAACGTGAGGACGAACCCGGGGGTGACCGAGGAGTAGGTAAGCCAGGAGAGTGTGGCTGAGAAGGTTGCAGGCTGCAGGCGTCAAGGGACAGGGAAGCCAGGTGGAGCTCGGGGAACTTGCCCTCTGCAGTGGCCCTGGGGTCTGGCAGGGCTGGCCAGGGTGAATTGTGTTGAGAGCTCACGTGGATGGCCTGCCCCTCTGCCTGACTCGCAGACCCCCCAAAGGGCTCACTGTGGAAGCTGGAAGGGAACCGAAGCTATCAGTCCTGTCCACCTCCTCACTTAGGAAGGGATGAGGAGCGGAGGGGTCCACCCACGGTGAGGAGAGTGGGGAAGGGATCTGGGGTGCCAGACCCCAGGTTGCTGGGGAGCCGTGAGGGCTCTAAATGCTGCAGCTTTCTGTGGTGGTAGCTAGGAGGTCACCGTCTCTTCCCACGTGGGGGCTGCAGAAGCTGTGGGGTCCAGGTCTCCGTGGGCGTCTGGGGCAGCCCTGGGGCCATGGCGGGAGCCTCTGTGGTCAGAGGTCAGCAGATCACACTCAGCCCCATCCTCAAGGCCTTGCCCTGCCCTCACCTCTGTCCTGGTGTTGTGCCAGCCTGGGCTTGTCTGCAGGAGAGGTGCTGCCCCTCAGGGGAGGACCCGAGAGGGGAACGGACTTCGCCTGTCCTCGCAGGGTCCCGCAGGAGGCTGGAGGCCAGAGAATCCCTGTCCCTGCACAGGTCCCCAAAGCCTCAGCCCTTGAGGTTTCCTAGAGTGCTGATTGTTTCCTGTGCTCCCTGCCAGGCCCGAAAGGACAGGAAGTGATAGAGGGAAATGAGAGTGCAACCGTGTGTGACGCTGGACGTGTGTGAGACAGAAACTGAGTGGGACATTCTGCGTGGGTGACACTGCGTGGGGGGCGGTGCGTGTGTCACAGAACCGGCTAAAACCAGTTTGTGTAACTGCATGTGAGGCTGGACTTGCACAGGAGAGCAACTGTGACACTGCCCGTGACTTTAGAACACCGGTGTGTGTGACCGATGCTGTATGTACGTGGGAGCCACCATGCGTGACGTCCTCTGGGTGTGTGTGTGTGTGAGTGAGTGAGTGGAAGAAGCTGTACACGTGGTCTGTGTGTGTGAGTGGCCATCGCAGGGGACATGACTTCTGAAAGACCAGGAGCTTGAGGCTGGGTCTGACTCTGAGGGGATCCACATGCTCTGCGTGTGTGAGGGACACTGCGATTGTTGGACGCTGTGTGTGTCGGAAGCAGAACGGGTGCCACTCTGCGTGACGTACGGTGCTGTGGTGTGACCACACGTGATACCGTGTGTGTGTGTGTGTGTGTGAACAGCGCACGAGGTGGCCTCGGGTTTGTAGGAACTCTGATGGGCTGCGTGAGCAACTGTACATGACACTGTGTAAAACTAGGACAGTATGTGGCGCGTGTGAGGAGCAAGCGCGGTGACACGCTGCTGAGCAGCTGTGTGAGAAGCCGAGTGGGGAAGCCTGAGCTCCAGGCCCTGCCCAGGCAGCCCCGCACGTCGGGGGACCTGTGGGGTGTGACCCAGCTGCCTCTGTGGGTGGGCACTCTCTGCGGTTGCTGAGACCAGGGGACAGTGTGGGTGGCAGCCATCAGGGCTGGGCCAGGCATGCTCGGGAGACCGTGTGTGACGAATTTGGGGGCCCATGACCCCGATGCCTGGGGCGTCCATGTGGAGGATGGTGTAAAAGATAACCGTTAAAAACAAAGAAGGAAAATACTTAACGCCACTGAATGATGCACTTAAAAATGGTTAAAATGGTAAATTGGATGTAATGTGTGTGTTACCACAATAGAAAGTTGAAGAAGGAACAGGATAGGGACGCAGGTCACCGTGAATGTGTGTGGGACGGTGGCTGGGCAAGGGAGTGTGTGTGTGAGCGAGGAGGGCCACGAGGAAGCCTGGGTGTTTGTAGAGGACACTGTGACTCTCGTAGTCGGGGGGGTGGGCGGGGGGTCGGCCGAATGACTGGTGGCAGCTCAGCGGGTGACGCAGAGTACCAGGGGCCGGGGCACAGGCCACTGAGGCAAGACCCTCGGCGCGTCCGTGGACAACTGTGAAACCCACCTAACCAAGTTACCCATTGGCTGCCACCCCCCACCCCCAAGCTGGACACCAGGCACTTCGCTGGAGCGGGACAAGAGGAGACAGGGGACGCCTGACTGGCTCAGTCGGTGGAGTGTGCGACTCTTGATCTCGGGGTCGTGGGTTCGAGTCCCACGTTGGGCACAGAGATTACCGAGTTAAAAAAAAAAAAAAAAAAGGATGAGACAGGACAGAGTCCTAGAGTAGGGGTGAAGGGAAGTCCCTCTCCTTCTGCGGAGGTTTGAGGGCTCCGAGACTCTACCTCCCACTCTCCTTACACTGGTGGCGGGGGGTGGGTGACAGTGCAGATGAGCTATGGACAGCCTGCCCCCTCTGGTCCCCGGGAAGCCTGTGCCCTGAGTAGTGGGGGTGGGTGGGTGCAGAGAGTCCTGATTCCCAAATTGGAAGCACATTAATAAGCGGGAGAGAGGGGAAGAGGCCTCCCCACCTCCCTCCTAGTGGGCTCTGCAAATTGCTTCCTCCTGTAACAAATCTCTACCCTGCTCCAGGGAGGAGGGTACTCCCTCCCCAGCCTGGCAGGGTGTGGCCGCTTGGCAGGGTCCCTTGGGGGTCCTTATGCTGGAGGCAGACACCATCCCCCTCCTGCCCCCTCTCCAGTCCCAACCGGAGCAGGGCTACTTCTAGGGTGGGAGCCTCTGGCAGCTGGAGAACAGCTGGCCCCGCTGTGGGGGCGGGTGAGAAGGAAGAAGGGAAAGGCAGAGGGGGTGGGGAGGTTCCCTTAGCCCTCATCAGCTGCCCTCCCCATCCTCAGCCCCCTCAGAGGGTCAGCCCAGCCCAGGTTTGGGGGGGGGGCAGATTTGGGATGCAACTGCTGACTTCACTAATCTTCCTGCCTTTTGAGTGGTGTTCTGGCTCCACATGACAGCTCTTCGGGGGCTGTGGTCCCTGCAGGGGTGGGCAGCTGCTGGCCACTAGACCCACGAGGGTCACTGGGCTCAGTTTGTCCTCCCAGTGGGACTGGTACGGAAGGGAGGGTAGCAGGGGGACTTGGGGACGACCCCCACCTGCCTTGACTGGCCTTGTGTGCATCCCCATCCAGGGCAGAGGGCTGGGGGAGCCCAAGCATCAGACCAGTCTCCTCCCGTCCCTTGGAAGGGAGGTGTAGGGCCGGGTGATCTGGAGGCTGCGGGGCCTGGGGGTGGGGGGCGGGGGCCTAGGGCTTGTGCAGCTGCCCAGTGCTGGCCTCCCATCACCCTCCCATCACCGGAGCTGTCCAGCCAGTTATTCCAGCAGTCTGGCCCCAGGGTGGGGAGTGGGCAGTGAGGGGCCCCTTATCTCCCGCCGGGGCCCCAAAGCCTGCTCACCCAGCCTCCTAGCTCCCATCCCTGCCACCACCCAGAGGCACCTTCTGACCTCAGAAGGCTGAGGGTCCTCAAAGGGGAAGCAGGAATGGCTGGTCAGATGGAGGATGGAGGCAGAGTGGGCTGCAGCGGGGGTGGGCAGCCTGTGGTAATAACGGGCCTCTGTGGAGGGAGATAGGAGGTGGTCTCGAAGAGGCGGAACAGATGGGACAGGAGTGGGGTGTCCTGGACATGGCCCTGTTGTGGCTGACCCCGGCCCCCAGCAGTGGCTTCCCTGACACCCCTTCCTTCTAGGTCTGTCCTGAACTCTGGGCTCTGTTGTCAGCTCATATGCACATACATACTCTCTCTCTCTGTCCCTCTCTCTCTCTATCTCTTGCTCTCTCACCGCGCCCCCCCCCTCCGCCTGACTCTATCTGACTTTATTGATCTTCCCCCTTCCTGCCCCTTTTACCCCCCTCCCTCAGCTGTGTGCCTCCATCTCTCCGGATCTTGGTCTCTGTCTGTCTGGGTCTGTCAGTCATGATTCCTGCCCCAACCGTCTCTGGATCCAACTCTCCCTCTCTCTCTCTCTCTCTCTCTCTCTCTCATTCTCGCACTCTCTCTGTTCTGTCGGCCTGCCTCTCTCTGGATCTCTCCTTCTCTGGGTCTCACTCCAAGGTTTTGTGGGGGCTTTGTCTCTTCTTCTCTGGGACTCTCCTGTCTCCCTTGTCTGTTTTCCTATCTGCCTGTCAGGGTCTGTCCCCCTCTCTTCACCCCACCCCAGGCTCCACCCCCTCGCCCCTCACTTGGGTCCTCCTCCGGGCACCCCTCTCGGCGGCAGAGGCTCTGGACAGCGGGGATGACGCCCTCCCCGGCCTGGGGCTGCCCTCTCCCCGGGCACGGCGCCCGAGCCCCGCGATCGCGCAGGCCAGCCGGCAGCTGTCTGAAGAGCCCGCGCCCCCACGCTGGGTCCCCCGTGGTGTGAGGGTCTAAGGAGAAGAGGGTGGGCGTGCACCAGTCTCGGTCGTCCCACAGCAGTAACTGGGAAGACCAGAGCAGCCAGCGCCGACTCCTGAGCGCCACAGTGGGACAGGGACCCCCGCTCAGCCCCCTGCCTGGTGCCGCTGCCCGCGGGCTACGAAGGTTCTCCTCCGGGCACCCGCAGGGCATACCTGCACACGTGGGCTCCTGGGCATGGCTGTGTGGGGCGGCGGGGTCACCTGTGGGCCCCTGTGCTGGTGTCTCTGCCCGCAGGAGTGTTCCTAGAAAGTGAGTCTTGCATGTGCCTACAGGCCAGGGGAAGGGACGGTGGTCCCACTAGTCTCCTTGACTCGTCCTTGCAGCCGCCCCCTGGGCTCCCCTCCCCCTCCCCAGCTGCCAGCGGTCCCAGCCTGGGGCCGCCGCCCCGCCCCCCCAGTCTGTCCCAGCTCCCAAGCACTGCTGCGTTCGCCATATTTGGCCACAGTGCTCCTGCGGGGGGCGGGGCGGGGCTGACATCACCCCGAGAAGGGGGGGGCCACCGCCTGGAAGAGGGGAGGCGGGCAGGGACTTGGGGGAGGCCGGGAAGTTGCTTTGAAAAGTCTGGGGCTGCCAGGGCCCCCCATGTGCCAGGCCCCTGCTGCTCTGAGGGAGGCCTCAGGAAAGGATTGGGGGGGGACATGGGTTGAGGACTCTGTTGGGAGGGGTCTTAGAGCACCGTAGCCCCTCTTCTGCCTCCCCTCTGACAGCCTGGGGCAGTGTCAGATCTCGGGGGAGGCCCTGCATCTCAACTACCTCAATATGGGAGCCACTGGGCCCCCAGAGTCTCTGCCCCCTCACATCTGTATTCCAAGAACTTGGCCTCAGGAGTTGAGGAGGGGATGGGGCTACAGCTTCCTGGCGGGGAGAGTGGGCTGGGAGTAGAGGAGTGTGGCCCCTTTTCCCTGGTCAAGAGCGCGGCTTCCCCTCGCCTGGGCTGCCCTCTGGTGTGGAGAGCTATTCTTCGTGGTCTCGGAGGCCTCAGGGCGAGGGCGACAGCCCTGTGGGGGTCCTTGAAGCTGCTCCAGCCACTTGGGCTTGAGGGGAGGCCCCTGGGCTGGACCCCCACTGGGCGGGCTCAGGGTAGTTGCCCTGACAGCTGGGCCTCCTTTCTCGCTCCAGGCGGTGAGGCTTCTCAGCTTCATCCCCTGGGTTAGGAGACTGAAGCCAGGTTGCCAGGCTCTGAACCCGGCTCTAGCCCTTCCGAGCTGTGTGTCTGGCAAGTTGCTTAACCTCTCTGTTCTCTGGTTTCCTCATCTATAAAGTGAGACTAATAATAGTCTCTACCGCATAGGTTATTGTGAGGATTAAATGAGTCAACGTGTACAAAATCCCAGAACAGGGCCTGCCGTATGGCAGGTGCTCTCTTTAGAGTAATAGCCTTAACTCGGTTTCCATCTGACGTTTGGGCCCCCTCGGCCCTCCCCATCCCATGCCACTAGCGACCCTCTTCAAGCCTCCCCAGACAAACAGGTGGCCCCACACAGAGGGCCCCTACCCATTTGGCAGGGCCTGGAATTCTTGTCTGAGGGCAAAGAATTCCCTTCCCCAGCTTCAGAGGGGTCTCCCACCCCCTCCACCCTACCTGCCCCCTACCCCACCCCAGCTTTCCCTGCAGACCGCAGCAAAGTCTCTGGATCTAGCCATCTTGGGCTCCGAGGCTCCCTGGACATTGGGCATGCAGAGTCTGAAGCTGAAGGGGGTTGGGGATGAGCCTTGGAGCTGTGTGTGTTGGGGGGACTGCCGGGTGTGGTCTCAGTTAATACCCCAGCCTGGCGTGTGCAGGGAACTCAGAGTTTACAGAGTCCTGGCCCATGTGCGATGTGGGCCAGGGCAGGGGCAGGCGTGTGGGTGGTTTACGGGCCGCTGTGGGGCCGGGAGGTGCAGGAACAGGAAGTGGGATGGAGGAGCCGGTGGGGTTGAGCAAGGCTGTGGGCCAGGCACCTTCTCAGCTGCTCCCTTGCCAACCAGCATGGCTCCCTCCTTGCGATTCCTGGGGCGGTCCCTGCCCCATGTTTAGGTTCTTTGGCCGCGCTCCTGGGAGTTATCTTTTAGGGAAGTCAAAACCACACCCTTCCTAGGTCCAGGGCCCTTTCCCTCCCACAGCGGGTCTTCAGCAGGGTTGCGCTGAGGCTGGGGGGGAGAACGAGGAGGGTGAGGGTCCCCAGTAGGGGGCTGCCGATGGCAGGAGGAAGAGCTGCAGAGACACCCAGCAGGCCCCCTCCTCTTCTCATCGCCGCACGACTGTGAGCCTCAGTGTCCCATCTGAATAATGGGTATCACTCCTCGCCCTCCTTGCCTTAGTTTTGAGGATTAAGTGAGTATGAACATGCTTTTCGCCCACAAAAGTGCCTTGTAGATATGAGGTGTTATTGTTGTTACTGATCACCACCGGTCCTATGTCTTGAGTGTTATGAGCCAGGCATTGTGGTTGGTCCTTTGTCGTGATCTCATTTAATTTTAACCCTCACGACCTCAAGGAGACCTTTTCCCTCATCTTTTGGGACCGAAGCTCAGAGAGGTGAGGTAGCTCGTTTAAGGCTGCACAGCACTGAGTAAGTATACCCCCTCCTCCCCCCCCCCCCCAGCCCCTGCCCCCTGGTGGGAGACGGCTCCGGTCTAGGAGAGCCCTGGCCCTAACCCGTCTGTGCCTGCCCCGCAGGCCCCGGCTGCCCAGTGGGCTCAGGCCCAGAGCCCAGAGCAACCAGCACGATAGCGTCCAGCAGCTGGAATGCCAGCAGCAGCCCCGGGGAGGCCCGGGAGGACGGGCCCGAGGGCCTGGACAAGGGGCTGGACAACGACGCAGAGGGCGTGTGGAGCCCCGACATCGAGCAGAGCTTCCAGGAGGCCCTGGCCATCTACCCACCCTGCGGCCGCCGCAAGATCATCCTGTCAGACGAGGGCAAGATGTACGGTGCGTGTGGGGAGACACGGGGACACTGGATGGACTGGGGGAGGCGGCCTGGCCCTCCCGGGCCCCGCCCCCCGCTCTCTGCCCCCTCACCCAACCGGTTTGGCGAAGTGCTGCGAGCCCGCCAGCCCCCACGGGCGAGTCTGGGCGTGTGAGCCTGTGTGTCTGGATCCTCCTCATAAACAAGCCAGGCTTGCCCCCTCCACCAGATTGGGGCCCACACCTCGACACCCCCATCTGCTCCTCCTCTCCCCCGCCGCTGGCCTGCGGGTTTCAGGGTGACTCAGTGGACACAGGAAACTGGGTCAGTGCCGGGTGCTCCAGGCCAGGCCTGGGAGAGGGTCCCCCCACATGTGGGGAAGCCTGAGGGGTGAGACCTGGGGTGTCCTACTGGCGAGTTCCGTCCAGTGCATGGGTATGGGGGGGGGGGGGAAGGCCGCGCTGTCACAAGGGCCTGTGTTAGGAAGAGGGCTGGAGAGACATGGGGACTCCTTCATTCCTCAGACCCTTCAACCCCCACCCCCCGCCAAGTCTCTCCTGCTCTCCTGGCCCGCTCTCTGCCACCTTGCTCATCTCCTGCCCCCAGAAGGGAGTGTCCCCCTCTTGTCCAGCCCTGAGAGGGCTCTCCCAGAGCTGCATTTTTGGGATAACTCAACCCTTCTGGGCCTGGCTCCTTTCCAGCTCCCTCCAACCCTCCCTGACAGCCTATGGCTGAGTGAGGCAGGCCCTCGGCCCGTCCCATCCCGGCGGCCAGTACCATGGCGGGGTGCGGGAAGGAGACAGCTGGGCCAAGTGGTAAGGGCTGCCGTGTCCCCTGTCCCCAGCCACTGTGCCACGCCCACCCCTCGACCCGGAGCCCCCTCACGCACGGGGCAGGCAGATGTCCCAGGGTGCTTCCCCCACGGCTACCTCCCAGATGGCCGGGGCAGCCCCACAGGGTATGTTTAGACAGGGCGGAGGGAGTGGGGTGGAGAGGGGCAGGCAGGAAGGGAGGAGCAGTGGGGCTGGTTCTGTCATGGAAGAGGAATCCGGAGAATGTGGCCCTTCTGGGGAGGTTGTGGGGTTGTGGGGCTGGGGGCCTGGACTGGGGGGATGAAAGGTATTGGCTCAGCATCTGTCAGCATCTCACAGGGCAGGAGAGACACTGGTAACCTGGGACATGGGGGTGACAGGCTCAGGGACACAGTGATGGGCTTGAGGACATCCCAGCACAGGCCGTCCGTGTGGGGGGTGTGCTGGAGACCACTGGGTCCTTCCTGCCCATTTCGCCAGAGAAGGAGGGGACTTGTCCAGGGTCTCCCCTTATGGCAAGGACAGCTAGGATAGGAAGCCACCTTCCAGACTCCCATGGGGACGTGTGCGGGGCCGGGTGCCACCCGCGGCAGGCCTCGCTCACACACGAATACTTACACTTAAAGATTTGGAACAGGCGTCATGCATGGGGAGGAAGGAGGTGCTGCCAGGGCTAGGAGTGGGGCTAGGAGTGGGGTAGGGGTGAGCGGTCCAGCTGCCCTGCTGCCCCGTGGCCACCCCTGCCCCCGTCTGTGTGCAGGGAAACCTGGTGGGCCCCCGACCTTGTCCCCTCCCACCCTGCTGCCCCCTACTCACACCTCCCCCAACCAGCAGGCCCCCGGGTCCTGGGGCTCCCCGCCACCCCTTGCCTGCCTGCGTGTGCCCCTTGGGGTGAAGAGGGGGCAGAAGAGCAGGGTTGGGGGAGAGGCCTGTATGTTTCGCAGCGGGGGGTGGGGGGTCTGCAGCCACCAGCTGCCCCCCTTGGCCAACTCTTCACCCTTCTCTCACCCCACTCCAGGTCGAAATGAGTTGATTGCACGCTACATTAAATTGAGGACCGGGAAGACTCGGACAAGAAAACAGGTGGGGAGAGGATGCGTGCTCCGTGCCGTCTGCCCACGCGTGCGTTCTCCCTCAGCTGCCCCCTTCAGCCCCTCCCTGTCCCCCTTCCTCTCCCGAGGGACCGCACGCTCCCCGGGCTGCTCTTCCCGCGGTCGTAGAGAAAGGGGCACTGCCCTTTGCGACCAGCCACCACCCCGCCCGGGGCCTTGGGTTCAGTGACCAGAGATGAGCCCCGTGGGGCAGCTGCAGCCTGGTGTGGTCACGGCCCGGAGTGGCGCCCCGACCAGCCGGTGGCAATGACCCACGAGGGCAGAGCAGGGCGGCGTGGCCCAGCCGAGGGTGAGTGTGTGCTGTCAGCCAGGGGTTGAAGCTGGACCCGGCAGGGCAAGGGGGGAAGGGGCTGCCAAGCCTTTCTGGAGGAGGTAACACCCAAGATGCGTTTTTAGGGAGGAATTCGGGGTTTAGCCCGGCAGGGAAAAGGGGAGAAGTTCTTGAGGAAGTCGGATATACATAGAATCCCCAGGAACCCACACGGGGCTTACGTTCTATGAATCCGTGTATTCCTCACAGCAACTTCGGGAGGTAGGTCTAATAATTATCTCCATCTTCCAGATGAAAACATGGAGGCAGGGGGAAGTTAAGTAACTTCCTCAAGGTCACTCGGCTGCTAGGTGGTGGATCCAGGATTGAACCCACTGGGCAGGAAAGAGCCATCTGTCAGCAGTGTGGGGGGGTGGAGAGAGGGGTGGGAAGAGCTGAGGACAGGGAGAGAGGTTGGCCGGAGGCCTGAGGGACAGGTTTCCCCTCGGGGCAGCTGGGTGCCATGGAAGGGACTAGAACAGGGAGTGGCGGGTGGCATCTGTCGAGGAATGTTGGCCCTGGAGCAGCTGGGCCATGGATGAGGGAGGGCCGGGCAGAGGCAGGGACGGAGGTCCCCAGCGGCAGTGGGGGCATGGAGAGATGACTGGGTGGCTTCCCGTCCCGGGAGGGAACCCAGAAAGGGGGCTGGTTGGGGTGGCTGACGTGCAGGGTGCCCCAGAGAGAGGCAGGCTGGGCGCAGAGACCGGAGGACTGGAAGCCGCCTCTGATCCTCGGCTCTCCCAGCCTCCCTGTCTGCTGGGGTTTGGACCTTGCACCCACCTCCCCAGATCCCCATGTGTGCGGATGACAGAGGCGCCGTGCCCCATTCCGCCGTCTCAGAGGCAGGTTCCGAGTCCACCCCCTCTGTGGGAGCAGGAGCCTCCCCCATTTGCTCAGGCATTTATGAACCTCTCTCCCGGGGCCAGTTTATGTGGGACAGGTTTATTCAGTGAGCGAATTCTATTTATTTACTTGTTTGTTGGACAGAGAGAGAGCGAGAGCGGGAACACAAGCAGGGGGAGTGGGAGAGGGAGAATCAGGCTTCCCGCGGAGCAGGGAGCCCGATGTGGGGCTCGATCCCAGGACCCTGGGACCATGACCTGAGCTGAAGGCCGACGCTTAACGACTGAGCCACCCAGGCGCCCCGCAGTGAGCGAATTCTTGAGCTACGACTGTGTGCTAGGCACTGGGGCTACCCAGGGGAACCCCACAGACAGGGGCCCTGTTCCCTGGCGCCTGGGACTGTAGGAGGAGGGCTGATGAATCAAAACCCCAGGTACAAATACCCTCACCCCTACTTGTGGGCAAGGGGTGCTTTGCCCCCCAGCTTCTGGTCCTCGGCCATTAAATTAGCTAAGCGCTATAGAAGAATGTACCACTGCTATTGTGATTATTACTACGTCTTAATAAGCAGAAAGCCAGGGCGCCCAGCCGGCTCAGTTGGTAAAGTGGACGACTCTTGATCTAAGGGTCGTGAGTTTGAGCCCCACATTGGGTGTAGAGCTTACTTAAAAAAATAAAGCCTTAAGAAAAATTAGGTAGGTAGGTAGGTAGGTAGGTAAGACAAGATAGACCCATCCTATGTTTGTGAGGGCAAAGCATGTCTTTATGTGTTGCAAAGAGCAACCAGATGACAGGCAAGGGTTTCTATTTTACTTTTGGTTAAAAAAAATGCAGTGTTAGGGGTTTTACAGATACGTACAGCAATAATAGCAAGTGTGATGCCTCCGTACTGGAAAAACAGCTCAATATTACATTAGGATTAAGTCCCATGTGACTTTCAGCTGTCACAGACTTGACCATTTGGCAGTGGTCCTCTGTGCTAAGGGTCAGAAGAATCCTGGGAGCGTAGCTTGGTGGTGGAGCAAGTAGGCTCGGGAGTCAGGCCACCTAGGTTCAAATCCCAGCTCCAGCCCCCAGCTGTGTGACCTTGGATAAACTGCTTAACTTCTCTGTGTGCTGGTTTCATCATCTGTAACTTGGGGGATAATGTTAGTACTAACTTCTTAGTAAGGGTCAGAGGAGGTACATGTAAAATCATAGCTACTCAATAAATGTCACTGCTTGTCATGATATGCAGTGATGGGTAATCTTGCTGGACAGACGTCTGATTCTGGTGCCTGATGAGACGGTATGGGGCACATCCACCTGGGTCCTAACCAACTAGCAGGGGGCCCCGGGGCATCACATACACAGTAACTTTCGGTCTATGATTAAAAAGAAAAAGAAACTGTGTGGGGATAAAAACAACTTGCAAAGAAAGCCCACAGCCATTGTGGATCATGAGTGTGAAGCAGCCTCGGGGAACCATGTGTCCCCTCCTGTTTTGTGGGGAAAATATGGACATTTAGGTTCTCTGCAGACCTTTGACAATGTGCTGGAGAAGAACTGCTATTAAGAGCACCTACCGTGTGTGTGTGTGTGTGTGTGTGTGTGTGTGTGTGTGTCCTGCCATATATTAGTCAAGGCATGTTGGGGGAAGAAGCTGAATGAGCAGAACAGGAACAGGGCCAGGCCTGGTCTGATAGGCTGGCAAGCTATTGGGGTGACACGAGGACTCAGGCAGTGGTGCGGGGAGCGCTTTCGTAGCGGACATGGCCCTGATGTATGCTCTGATGGCCAGCACGAGCATTATGGCCATTGGTGATGCCAATCAGAGAAAAGTGTCTCTGGCGCCTGGCTGGCTCAGTCGCTAGAGCATGCGACTCTCTTTTTTTTTTTTTTAAGATTTTATTTATTTATTTGACACAGAGAGACAGAGAGAGAGGTAGTGAGAGCGAGAGCACAAGCAAGGGGAGCGGCAGACAGAGGGAGAGGGAGAAGCAGGCTCTCTGCTGAGCAAGGAGCCCGATGCAGGACTCGATCCCAGGGGCCTGAGATCATGACCTGAGCTGAAGGCAAACGCTTAAGCCACCCAGGCGCCCCGAGCATGCGACTCTTAATCTCGGGGTTGTGAGTTCGAGCCCCACATTAGGTGTAGAGATTACTTGAATAAATAAAGAAATCTTAAAAAAAAAAAAAAAAGACAAGAAAACGGTGTCTCTTCTGAGGATATCAGTGAGGGAAAAGTCACCCATTTTGGAAAAATAAAAAGATACCCTTCCTCTGGGTTAGAAGCAGCCCAGTACCAGGGCACATAACTTGAGCAGCAGAGCTTGGGCTGGATTTTAGCCCTTACCAGGTTAGATCCTCTTGTGCAGTGAACAACCTATACAACTGTACATGGTAGTACCAAAGGCTACTGTAGGCTCTTGATCAAAATAGGCCAAGAAGAGAGCAGAGAATTGGCAGGGCTCAGGGGTGTCTGTTCACAAGGGCCCCCTAGTTCCCCCTTGCTTCCATTTGTTCCCAGAGACGAGGGCTGGGATGCTCCTTGCCCATGGCCACCCCATGCTGTGCCTCCTCACTGTCTGTGTTTTCCTCTCTGGCGGGGCGCGGGGCGGCCCCTAGGTGTCCAGCCACATACAGGTTCTAGCTCGGAAGAAGGTGCGGGAGTACCAGGTTGGCATCAAGGTACGTTGGGCGCCTGACTAGGGCCTCCAGTCCCTCCTCGGCGCCTCCACAGCTCTCTGCACGGCTCAGGCCTCTGCCGCGGCCACCTCTCTGGCCCCACTGTGCCTCTTTTCTGGCTGAAGCTCTGTTCTTGCCTCTTCTGCCCTTTCTGCTCTTTTTCTCTCTTTCTCTCTCTTTCTACAGGTCTCTAGCCACTTGCAGGTTCTAGCCAGGCGGAAATCTCGAGAGATTCAGTCCAAGCTGAAGGTAGGGGGTCCCCTGCCACTTGGCCTGGCCCTGCTGTTTTCTGAGCGCAGGGCAGAGAGGTGGCTGAAGGGCTGTGGTGGGGTGGAGGGTGTCTCAAACACAAAGAACAGCATGAAGCCCAAAGGCCACTTCGGGCTACAGCGGGCCACAGCCCCTGTAGACTAAGCAGAAGCCCAGGGGGACAGCCAGCCCTACAGTGAGGGAGAGGAAGACCATCTGGGGGCCACTAGGGCCCACCTCTCTTCTTCTTCCTTTTCCTTTTTCTCCTTCCTCCTGATTGCTGCTTGTTAATTGCACGGGGCCTTCAGGTGGGCAGGGAGGAGACACGGGCGCATCGGCTGGCAGAGTTATGGTGGTGGGCCTGGCTGTCCCTTGCACTGGATGCCCAATCCTGGCTGCTCTGTAGCTGAGGCTCTCAGAGCATGGGGCTCAGGGCCCCTGTAGGCCGTGTTTTCTACCTGCTTCCCGGCTGCGCAGCAGACTGGGCCTCCCGCTCCAGGCCCCCATGCCTATATCACAGCTCCAGAGGACGCGGACAGACCCCAGGGGCGACAGCATGGTCCACCATCTAGGTCTCCAGCCTGCCCTCCCTCATCCTGCCCTTTGCAGGGCACCCCCAGCTAGCAAGCCCTCCCCCTGGGTAGCAGTGGGGTTGGGGGAGGGTCCACAGCTGCCTCTGAGCTCCCCTGGGTTCCTTAGACCTGAAAGCCAGGTGGCCATTGAATGGAGGGGGGTGAGAGGGCATGTCCCCACCCTGCATCGACCTCACGTGTGCCTCTTCTAATCTACCTTCCCTCTCCTTCACAGGCCATGAACCTGGTAAGTAGCCTGCCCTTCCCTCCCCTGGGGGACGATGTGGGAGGGGGAGAACATCTAACACAGGATTTCCAAATTATGAATTGTGAAATTAATTTAATAGGTTGGCAACCGACATTGTTTAAAAATGAGATGTAGTGGTTCTCAAACTTTAGCATGCATCAGAATCGCCGGGAGGGCTGGTGAAGACAGATTTCTGCGCTTCACCCCCAGAGTTTCTGAATCAGTAGGTCTGGGCTGGGGCCCGAGACTTTGCATTTCTAACAAGCTTCCAGTGATGCTGGTGCCATTGGTCTACGGACCATACTTTGAGAACCACTGATGAAACAGACTAGGAAATAGGAGAGCGCATGCCACACAACATAAGGGGAAGTGCTCAGGTATATACTGGGTTATGGAATAAAATAAAATAATTTCTTACCGTGCACTGGACCCAGAGGAGTGAGGTCCTCTTAGGAGACAGGCCCAGGCAGGGGCTGAGACTCTCCCGAGCCCACACAACAGAGCCCTGAGGGCCTGGAGGGGCCCCGAGGTGAGGCAAGCCCCGGCCCGGTCTCTGACCTGGCCCGTCCCCACGCGGCCTCTCCCCTCCCCAGGACCAGGTCTCCAAGGACAAAGCCCTTCAAAGCATGGCATCCATGTCGTCCGCCCAGATCGTCTCCGCCAGCGTCCTACAGAACAAGTTCAGCCCGCCCTCCCCTCTGCCCCAAGGCGTTTTCTCCACTTCCTCACGGGTATGGGGGGGCTGAGGTGAGGGAGTGCCTTCGGGGCTGGGCGGTGGCGGGGTGGTGGATGCTGAGGGGCCGCCGGGCTTTGTCCCCTCCCTGCAGTTCTGGAGCAGCCCCCCTCTCCTGGGACAGCAGCCTGGACCCTCTCAGGAGTGAGTATCGAGGTCCAGCCCTCTCCCACCCTGGGCCCTGGCGGCCGCTGGGACTCCCCCTATGAGCCGGGTGCCAGCAACAGCTGAGCCAAGTTTTAATTCAGAAATAGAGGATGGAGAGCACCAGTAAGAGCCGTGCGTCTGTCTTTCCATTCACGTGTTTGTTCATTCATCAGCCTCCTCATCCCACTTGTCCGTCCGGCCACCCTTCGGTTACTTCTCCCTCCGTCGCTGTCGGTGGGTCTCCGAGTCAGCACGTGGGGGAGTCGAGGCTGCTCGGTTCCCTGGGTCCTGAGAGGGCTTGCATCCGCAGACACACCCTCAGTTTAATGAGCAGCTCTCAGGGTGGGGTTGAAAGGCCACATTAAGCGTGCACCGCAGTTGTGAGATGCAGCAGGGTTTCATAAAAGCTCAAATGTGGAGAAAACCCAAAGCGGGTGAGTTAGCTTGCTGGCGTGCATTTCTGGGCCTTTGCAGAAAGGCGGGGTGGCTCCGAGACCAGATGACACTCCCAGGTGACGGGACCAGGTGGAAGGTGGGGCTGGGGGGTGACCCTCTAACCAGGCTGTGCTCCTGTCCGCAGCATCAAGCCCTTTGCACAGCCAGCCTACCCCATCCAGCCGCCCCTGCCGCCCACGCTCAGCAGTAAGTGCCCCACACGAGACCGCCGCCACCGCCCCTCCGCCCCTCCACACCTGCACCACTGCTCAGAAGAGCGGGCGCCCAAGGCTGTGCCTGTGTTTGGGAGGGAGAAGTGTGTGGCATCTGTAGGGGATTGGGAAGGCCGCGAACAGGCCCCTTACCTTTCAGTGTTGTACACACCAATGAAGATACTACATTGATATATATTTGTAAAATTCGTCTATGGAAATACACCAAAGGGCGCCTGGGTGGCTCAGTTGGTTAAGTGACTGCCTTCGGCTCAGGTCCTGATTCTGGAGTCCTGGGATCGAGTCCTGCATCAGGCTCCCTGCTCAGCAGGGAGTCTGCTTCTCCCTCTGGCCCTCCCCCCTCTCATGCTCTTTCTCTCTATCTCATTCTCTCTCTCAAATAAATAAATAAAATCTTAAAAAAAAAAAAAAAAGAAATACACCAAAATCTTAACAGAGTATCACTCTGTCTAGGTATTGGGATTCGGGATAATTATTATTTTTCCCTTTTTACTCATCTGCATTTTCTGTTTGGACACACATTAATAGTGACATATAAACCACCACCCCCCATGTATGCTACTGGGCCCACCGTGCACAGTTGTGCAGGTTGCACACTGTACAAGGAGGTGTGGCAGAGGGCTCAAAATCCAGCCTGTGTTCCTCCCCGAAAGGGGCGCCATTTTCTAGTTTGCCCAGTGGCTCCGTGCAGCTGGGGGGCAGCTCCGTACATAAGCATGCGCACACGCCCATGCAGATGAGGGTCCATCTCGCCCTCCCAGGTTACGAGCCCCTGACCCCGCTCCCCCCAGCTGCTGCCTCTGTGCCCGTGTGGCAGGACCGCACCATCGCCTCCTCCCGGCTGCGGCTCCTCGAGTATTCGGCCTTCATGGAGGTGCAGCGAGACCCTGACACGGTAACGTGCCTGGCGGTGGGGGTGAGGGTTTGCGCGAGCCTGTGGTTCAGGGCCGCGGCTCAGGGGCCTGGGCGTGGGAAGCCCCGGGGCAGTCGAGTCCTGAGTGCTCCCCTGACCCCGTACTGGGCCCTCCCCACAGTACAGCAAACACCTATTTGTGCACATCGGCCAGACGAACCCTGCCTTCTCAGACCCGCCGCTGGAGGCCGTCGACGTGCGTCAGATCTACGATAAGTTCCCTGAGAAGAAGGGTGGACTGAAGGAACTCTATGAGAAGGGGCCCCCGAACGCCTTCTTCCTTGTCAAGTTCTGGGTGAGCTGCCCTCTGTGCTCCCGACAACCCCATCCCCAGCATGCAAAGCGCACCTGGGCCCACCCCGCCCACCGGGGACCCTGTGGCCCGTGGGCAGGGTGCTAGGGATGGGTCCTGGGGCTAAACACGGTCGTGGCGCGGCGGGAAGCCTCCCCCTGGCCTCTGCCTGCACCTGACGCCACCCCGGCTCACCCCCCGCTCCAGGCCGACCTCAACAGCACCATCCAGGAGGGCCCCGGAGCCTTCTACGGGGTCAGCTCTCAGTACAGCTCGGCAGATAGCATGACCATCAGCGTCTCCACCAAGGTGTGCTCCTTTGGCAAGCAGGTGGTGGAGAAGGTAGAGGTGAGTGGGGGCCCAGGGTGGCACGGAGGGGCCGGGAGCAGGCACGTGGGGGTGACACCTTCCCCGCGGCTGTGCGCAGACGGAGTACGCCAGGCTGGAGAACGGGCGCTTCGTGTACCGCATCCACCGCTCCCCCATGTGCGAGTACATGATCAACTTCATCCACAAGCTGAAGCACCTGCCGGAGAAGTACATGATGAACAGCGTCCTGGAGAACTTCACCATCCTGCAGGTGGGGGCAGCAGGGCGCGTGGGGGGCACGGGGCCTCAAAGTGGGGGTGGCCAGCCCCATGGCTCAGGTGAGGAGACTGCTGTCCAGAAAGAAGAAGGGTCTTCTCAGCCCCTGCCCCCCGCCCCCCCGTGGCCCTGTGCCACCTAACCCCTTGCATCCTCCTACCTGGCCCCCAGGTGGTCACGAGCCGGGACTCCCAGGAGACCCTGCTTGTCATTGCTTTCGTCTTTGAAGTCTCCACCAGCGAGCACGGGGCCCAGCACCATGTCTACAAGCTCGTCAAAGACTAGGCCACCGTCGGCCCCCAGCACCAGGATCCAGGACAAGCATCTTTTCCACACACCTGCCTGGCCCCTCCCCTCCCCCCCGGAGGTCTGGATTGAGGACTCACCCGCCTGCCAGGCCTCAGGCCCAGGACCCAGGAGGCCTCCCCACCTACCCCCAGCACACACACTCCCTGCCACTGTTCTGCGCTTTAATTGTGGGAGAAGAGAGGAGGGCTCCGTGGTGGGGCAGCCTGCCCCGGACGCTGAACCATCACCCAGCTCTGCCCAACCTCCAGTGAGCGGATCCGACCCCTTCAGGCTCAGGCATGTGTGGCCAGCAGGGGAGGGTAGAATGGAGATCGAGGAGGTGAGAGTGCAGAGGCCCCAGGAAGGAGAGTGTCGAGTTGGGGTTAGGGTGAGAAGGAGAGAGAGGGGCCCCCACTTTCTTGCACCTGTGGTGTGCCGGTCCTGGTGCCGTTCTCAGACCGGGCAAGGCAAGCGTGGGTCTTGGTGTCTCATGATGGGCTGAAACTCCGAGAAGTCGAGGGACCCAGCTAGGGGGACGGAGTTGGAATTCTCATCCGGGGCTGTCTGTCCCCAGAGCCCAGGTATACACTGCCTCCCTGGAGTGGGGGGCCAGCCGCAGGGGGTGGGAGAGACGGTCTGTACTGGGGGCTGGGGCCAGCCAGGTTGGGGGCCTCCTCCCAGGGGAGCAGCTGCTTCTGACCAGGCAGGAAAAGAGGAGCAGCAGGTGCTTGGCACCTGTTAGGTGCCTTCCGTCAGCCCACAGTGCAGCCAGGGCCTCGGGAGCCCCTGTGCCGACCTCCTCCAAGCTGCTCCGGCCCACATCCGGGGCCTGAGCCCCTCAGCACCTTCCTGATAGGAGAAGGCCCCCAGGGGCAGGCTCCAAAATAGCTTGGAGGGTCAAGTAGGAAGATGGGATTCCCAGCCTCTGGGCAGACCAGTGTCCCAGGGACAAGGGGTATCAGAAGGATTTGATGTTTTCAAATGCCCAAGACTTGGGTTTGGTGAGCCCTCGGTGGGCACCAGTCCCTTACGTTTCTCTCCACCTCCGGTCTGCCAGGCCTGGAGTAGCAGCTCCCCAGAGCCAGTTCTGGGACTGAAGGTTCACCCTTCCCCTGCTGCTCCTCCCCAACAGCCAGAGCCCTCAGCCAGCTTGGCCTGTCTACCAGCCGCCTCTGGGCATTGACGAGTTTCATATGAAGTACTGTGCCCCTTCCCTTCCTTACACCGCCCGCCCCTGAGCTTCCTGAAGGTCCTCACAGTTTGCATATTGCTCAGGCCACTTCCAAACCCAACCTAGGTTTTATAATGTATATTATATTTTTTTGTGTATTTTTTAAATCCAGCTGTGATGGGTTATATCATAAACGTGGCGCGGGGCTGGGGCAGGGGTCCTCAAGGCCCGGCTCCTGCTCCAAAAAAAAAAAAAGAAAAAAAAAATTAAAGTTATTTGTTTGTGGGTTAGTTGTGTGACTAGCGTGTGGCAGACCTCTCTGGGCTGGATTAGCTTCGTGTGGGTGCTCCCACTAGGTTAGGTCCTGATGTGTCACCCCACCCTCCCCCATCTCTGCTGGGGGCCCCACACCATACCCACACTCAAAATAGGTATGATTCAAAGATCCCATAAAAGCTTTGCACACTCCCTTTCTCTGACCCCTTCCTGCCGTGAGTTGAGTGCTGAAATGTGCCCAGTGCTGGCCTAGGTTCAGTTAAATTGTCTCTTTGAAGTGACTTGCCCAAGGTCACACAACTACTGACATGGAGCCCCTGCTAACTCCCCAGTCTTCATGATGGCTGCTACTGGTTCTCACTGTCCTATCCTCACTTGAGAGCAGAGAAGAGAGCCTCAAGAAGGATGAGTGTTCTCCCAAGGGGATGGCTGCTAGGAGGGGAAGCCAGATCCCAACCTGTTCTTGTCTGCCTGGGAGAGCCCTGCTCTCCTCTCTGAGCCGGCTTGTGCACATACCACAGGGACCACAGAAGGGGGAGGGGGAGGGGACATGCGTTGTTTGTCTGAAGTTCAGATTTAAATGAGCGTCCTGTATTTTCATTTGCTACATCTGGCAACCCTACTCTAGAATCTACTGTCTTCTAGATCATTGATCCAAGTTTACAGACGGGGAGACAGACTGAAGTTAAATATTCTCTTCACTGAGCCGGTCACTGGCTACACCAAGATTTGAATCTGGTCAGCCCGACTCCCAAGTCCATGCACATGGTCGACTATTTAAATCATCTGATAGCCTTTTGTCTTAGTCCACAACATTGGATGGACCCCAGGCTGTCACTTGCAGGATGGGGACGGTGCCTGGAGCCCCAGGCAGGTAGGTGGGGGTCCTGGGTCAGAAAGTGGTTTATGAAGGACCCACCGTGTGCCAGGCCTAAGGCTGGATGCAAAATCCAATCTCTGGGCTAACAGGTAATTCAGTCTGTTGGGTGCTTGAGGCATCATCACGTGCGTTGTTGCCTTCACTCTCCCGGAGTAAACAGCCTTTGGGTAATTTCTTTTAGAATCATGTAGGTCTCATGCAGAAAACTCAAGTGAAATATGGCTGGCCTCCTAGCTTGTCTCCCCCGACCCCACTCCGCCCTGCCCCGCTACTGCCCCTCCTCCCCAATGTAACAGAGCCAGAGGTCGGTGATGACTAGTTTCAAGGTCCCAAAGTAAGGAAGGAACCAGAATAAGAAGGTAAATCTTGTGAGCCCAAAGCCTAGGGCCCTCTCCTGGAAGTGGCTCTCCCCTGCTCCGGGTTCTGTGGGAAGCTCTAAGGAAGGGCCAAGATGGCTGGACCTCAAAGACCAGGACTGTAGTTCTGTCTTTCCTGCCCTGTGCCTGTTCTGATGTTCCCAGGGAAGAGGGAGGAATGCCATTTTGGTGGTCAACGCCACACTCAAGGCCTAGGCACCATTCTGAGGTTTCACGGGGGCTCTTTATTTCCCTGTAGCACAAATGCCTGAGAACTGGGGCTCTCCAGATAGCTGAACTCTGAATCCTAACTCAGGTGCACACTAAGCCTTAGACTAATCATCCCAGAGGCTGGGACTTGGTTAAACAGCCAACTTCATTCACAGTGGAATCAGTCGGCCTCCACACGTTTTCCCTTTGCTTTCCCTTCTCCTGCCTACTCCTCTTTCTTGTAGTGCTGTGGGCCTTGGGAGAGCGGGCACTGGGCTCTGCGGATTCCCCACAGCCCAGCAGAAAGCAGGGAGTCAGCATTTGCTTAATATAGTGGGTTTTTAAGGACTCCCACCCGAGGGCGTAAGGCTTGATAGAATGGGTCTGATTTAAATCCACGTGACTCAAATAAATAATCCAGGAAGACTCAAGTTCCCAAGTATTTCTAAAACGCCCCCTTACCCTCCCCTCGAGTTTCCAAAACTATTAAAAAATGTTTAATCCTTGGCTCATTTCAAACAGGAAGGCGTGACTAATTTTGAAGCCACCTTGTTCTCCCCATTCCTCAGCACCTAAACCCAACTGAGCCAGACAAGCAGATATTTGTGTGCTGGGGCTGGAACCCGTCTGTCTGTAGCCGCATGTGATTGCCATTTCACAACTGCTGTTTGAGCGCTGAGAGCCTGGCACCGCGCAAAGCACGTTAACGCTTTGAATGTGGTCCTACTGTCTTAGGTAGGTGCTGTCATCTGTGCTTTCAGGTGAGGAAACCGTTTTGAGAATAACGAACAGGCTCACAGGAACTGGGATTCAAACTCAGGGAGTGGGAGGGGTTCTGCCCGCAGGCAATCACGGGGTGGCCTTCTTGCACCCACTGAACAGTTGAGCAGACATGGGAAGTGAGAAACCGCCTTTAAAACCCTTCCCTCCACAGCTACTGTGGGGACAGCGCGGCCGCTGGTGGACCAGAAACATCTCTCCGGTCTCAGGCTCAGAGCCCTGCCCACCGAGGCCCTCAGGACTGGCTGCTAGCCGCGCAGCTGGGGTCCAGCTTAGCGAACTTTGAGGACTTGAGGCTTCTGCCTCGTGGCTCTCAGCCTGAGCACACACTGTGAGGCTGGACAGATGCCATTTCTGATTACACTTAGTCCTCAAAATATCCTTTTGCCTTAGTTTTTCTTCTGATTACAAAGATCATAGAACTTCAGAAAATCCCGATCATTTTTCTCCCTGAGTTAAGCATGGCCAACATTCTGATACGGAAACTTCCAATCACTTTTACTCTGCATAAACTTTCTCCTTTCAATAAAATTGGGTCCCAACTAGTTTTATATGCCAGCTTTTTTCCCTGTCTGGAACATTGTCTGACAAGCATAGGTATTTTAGCACTCCTTTCTAACGCTTTAATAATAGAGAAAGGAGCAAACTACGCCTATTAACCCTGGAACCCAAACTCAAGACTCATTCCAAGATTAGGTTGTAACCATTTTACCTTTAAGCAAAATTACGAAGTTACTAACTTAAAATCAAATCACAGGTTTCCCATACCAAAACCCAACTTCCCAGTAATAGGTGCTGGAGGCAAGAACTCCCAACAGGGAAGAGGCACCTGGGTGGCTCGGTCTGCCTTTGGCTCGGGTCACAATCCCAGGGATCCCTGCATCAGCCTCCCTGCTCAGTGGGGAGGCTTCTTCTCCCTCTCCCCCTGCTCCTTCTCAAATAAAATCTAAAAAAACAGAAACAAAGCCCCCCCCCCCCCCCAAACAGGGAAGTGCCTCAGGTCAGGAAGAGGGCAGAGCCTACCTACCTGGAGAGCAGACGGCCTAAGCTTCCACAGCCTGATTCTACCCATTTGCTAAACTCCCCTAGAAAACAGGGGCAATTACATTATTTTACAGGTCTCCTACTTGTGTTTTCCTAAGCATCTCAGAGTAAATTACTAGCCTGAATACAGAGTATTTAATTTAGGGTCAGACAAGCAAATCAGGGTTGTGCACCCCTCCCATCCTTTAGAATCTAGGAACCCAACGTTCTTTGTGATCCCTACCAAAAGCCCAAATGCACAATTTAGAGGGCTAAAACAAGAAGCCCACGAAAGAAATCATGGTTAGAGAGAGGCAACTTCAGGCCATAGATTAAGCATGCTGCTGAGAAAAGAGTCACTGTCCTCAAAATGTGAAGGTCCTACCCCTCCCTTTCCCGTAGCAAGCAGTGGGAACACTACAGGCTGGAGTCTTAGTCCAGATCTGCCCTTCTCAGGGTTCAGAAAAGCTTCAGTCCTGTTAGCAGCCCATTACATGTTATAAAGTATCCAAGAGATCTAAGTAAGACCACATGGCTTTGAAGGTAGACAGAATGTACTTCCGGGTCTGCAGTATGGAGAACATGACCACCCATCAGTGGGTGCCAGAAACTGCTGTCACCAGCACAGTGCTATGGCATGCAGTGTCAGCTCACAAAGCACCTCCCTCTCCCTAGTCACAGGCAGACAGGTAAGGGTAGCACTAGGATTTATTCAACTGTGCGCCTTAGTACAGGCGCTGGGGCTTGCCCATGGTGCTCTTGATGTATAAAGCCCGGACGTTCTGCCAATTCTTCTTGAGCAAGGACACCAGGAAATTGACTGCTAAGTGGATGTTGTACACAAGCTCGTCATCTGTCATCTTCACGTGGCCAACAGCCACTGCCAGACACAGCACCTGCAGGAAGAGTGAGGTCAAATCAGGCTGACGGCTAGATGGAAAAGAATCAGAGCAGGCACATCTACAGGCCCACCCCTCCCCACCCCTCCAGTGACCCTACGAACAGTACTCTGACCCCAGGCCAGGAAGACCAGGGCTATGTGAAAAACTTCAATTCTGCCCAGTGACTGTCACATGTCCTAAATATCCACAGAAACGCAAACCAGGGCTCCCATTTGGAGAATGGGGCTAAACTTCAGGGCTGGTGGTGCCTACCACCACCACGGCTTAACTAAGCTATGCAACCCAGTCAGACCTCCTTACCTTCTTCATCTGGAATTTGATGGTGGACTTTACTTCATCCACTTTGGCCACCATGTTCTCATTGTGGGTCAGCAAGGAAGGGAACTTGCCAGCCTTATTCAGGCCTGGGCCCAGGATTCGTGGGATCTGCTTGATCAGAGATTCTGAAGCCAAAAAGGCATCATACTTCTTGGCTGGTAAAAAGAAGCCATTGGATGCTTAGGATCTGGCCTCTCGAAGGCAAGCTCCAAACAGAGTTCCGTCAACCAACCACGAGAGTGGCCTCTAACCACCACACTCTACTCCTCTTCTCCACGTACCAAGTCTTTTTAATCCTCTCCTCATTCCAGCTTATCTCTACCCCCTGAACTTTTACTGGCCCAACATTCACATGAAACCTGGTGTCAGAAGCCCAGGCTGACCCACTCTCCTCATGTTCCAGTAGTAAATGCACACACTGGTTAAGACTGCTTGAGTTCAAATCCTGCCTGCCCACGTCCTAGTCACAGGACAACCAGGGTACCAGTTTCCTATCTGTGAAATGCTTCCACCACATAGGACAAAGATAGAAAAAAATAAGAAACAGAGAGAGCTTTAAGTAGAAACCCTATTTCAGAACATACCAGCACCTGACTGGTCAACTTAGGGGAGCTCACCTGTTCAGAAGAATCCTCAAAGCAAATATAAAAAGGAATCTTTAAAAGGTTAAAAACTATCACTCAAGTTAACCCACCACAGCAATCTTTCCCATCATGATTCTCTGCACCCTCTTCCATCATTTTAAAATCCAGATGGCAGTACTGCCACTTGTCTACCACTCCCATGACAACTGTCTGCCCAAATACAAAACCACCCTAAGGCACACTCACCCAGCTTCTTGACTAATTTCTTATTCTTGTTGAGTTTCTTCAGGGCCTCAATGTCCATGTGGGGAATATCCACTGCCTTGGCCTCATCACAGTGCTGCTGATCCCCCAAAACACATACGGAGAACTTGGGGCGGGGAGTGGACTTAAGCCTGCGTTTTGGGGGACAGAACAGGTCAAGCCCAGCCTGGGGTTCCGAAAGCAGGTGAAGGGGTCTGGGGCCGCTGCAGCCACGGAGCCTTACCCAGAACGTCCAATTCACCAACAGCTAGTCTGGCTTCTCAAACTAGCCGGCGGGCTCGGCCAGGGCCTCCCCACGCCTCCCCTCTTATTTTAAGACCCAGGGTGGGGGTCCGTCCAGCCACGCCTGCCCCGGGCAGGGGGTCTGAACTACCCAGACGCGTCCGTGCCACCCGCGCCCGACGTCTCAAGCTCAACAGGAGCCTGGAGGGTGGCGACGGGCACGGGGGCGCACGGAGGGCTGGGTGGGGTCAGAGCGGTGCCAACCTGACGGTGCCCGAGAAGCGTTTGTCCTTCTGAGGGTCATAGTTCTTCAGGCTGATCTGCAGCTCCACCGTCTCCAAAAACCTTAGAGAAGGCGACAGAGTCAGGCGGCCGCCCGCGGCCTGCACGCCGCCGCCCTCCCCCCGAGCCCGGGCTTACTTCCGGCGCTTGCGCTGGTTCCCGTGCAGAACTTCCCGCACCGCCTCGTACAGGGTGTCGCGGGAGACTTTGCTGCTGCGGGAGAGACGCAAGACGAGCGCTCGGCACCTGGAGGCTTCGGCGTGGTCGGAAGCCTCGGGCCTCCACACGCACCCCACCCGAGGGGATTCCGGACACCACGTCGGGCGATTTGGGCGCGACAACGACAAGCCCCGAGGAAGAGATACCCTACTGGGGGCCGGGGACTGCAGGACGACGCCCGGCGACACATGCCCCTGAGCGAAACAGGGCCAAAGACCACCTCCGATTCAGCCCGCAAGTTTCCCATCCTACCAGGGTGCCAGGAATCGCGGATGGGGGCGGATGGCTCCCTGAGCGCTACTCACCTCATGGTTCCTCGCGCCGCAGTAACCGAAAAAGAAAGCAATGGAGTTCGCGCATGCGCTCAAATAGGGCTCTTGTTCTCGCGAGATGCCTTTTCCTGTAGCTTCCTCCCGAGAGCGGCCGGGTCGCTCAATCCCGGGGAGCGCCGCCGTCTGCTGCCGCTAGAGGGCGCTGCCGCGCGTTGCACAACTAGACTGGCTCGAAGGCGAGGAGGTGCGGCGGTCCCGGGCGCCCCGTGGCACGCGGAGAATATCCCCATTCGCGCCAGCTACTGCCGGCCACTTAAGAGGCCGGTCCTGGGCACCGCAGCGTGATGGCCGCTGAGAGCGTGCAGTTCCCGCATGTTTGTCCCTCCACCCTTTTCCTCCCACCGCCCCTGCTTCGGGTCGCAAAAGCAGGCTTTAGTCTTGACCTGTCCCTCATCATCTTGCTCTGGGGCTCATGGTTTCAGAGAAGTCGTGAGAAGGGAAATGTCATGAAAGTTCTGTTCCCGGCCCCTCGAAGCCTGCAGTGGGGGAAGAGCTGGGAAGGTAGTTGATAGTTGATTGAATCACACCTACCCAGTTAAGTGTTTACTATGAACAAACCTTCTCCAACTCCAGACAGCTGCACCCACCTTCAAGGCCCCATTCCCCAGGGGTCAGTGCACACTTCACCTACGCAACAGACAGCTCTGATAGGGCTGAGCGGAGTGGCATCACACATCATCGCCAAGAATGTGAATGAATGAACTTGAGAACTTTGTCACCTTCACCAGGAAAAAGATGCCCCTTGTCACTGAGTAGGGTGGGTGGTGGTGGTGTCTGTTGGTTTTCAACAAATACCCAGAGTTCATAGGAAGGCAGACGCTGCTTTGAAGAAAATACTAAAACTTCCTGCTTTTTATTAAATACCTGCTTTTTAATAAATTATTATCCAAGTCAGAACACAGAGGGTCATAACATACACTTGAGTGCAAGATATTTGTGCTGAGGACACAGGTCACCTCAGGGATCCTGAAGCATCATTCATCTACCTAGGTCTGCTTTGACCCTACTGAGGCCTTTCTGAAAGTTTCTGTCCCCACAGTCTGAAGTAAAAGTGACAAGGAGTGAGCCCAAGGTCAGCATCCCTTGGAAATAAAGCTCATCAAGGCTGCTTAGCCCAGGACCTTCCCTGCTGGCTGGGAGGCCAAGATGTCCTCTCTGCGTCCTGGAGCAGGGAGGCAGCGGACCTCAGCCTTTACCCCCAGGCAAGGGGTCAGGGTGAGGTGCTGAGGGCAGAAGCATCCTTCAGGCAGCTGGTGAGGGAGCTCCAGGAGTGTGGTCCCTTAGTGCATGGTCAGGGGGCCAGATGTCTCAGGGCGGCCTTCAGGGACTTCCTCAGGAAAGTGGTGTTGAGCTCTAGGGCTGTGGCCAGGCCCTGCCTCTGGATCTCAGTGATCTGGGGAGAAGGAAGAATCATATCAGGACTCCAGCAACCCTTTCCCCTTTGCCCCATGGCACTGTTTAGGAGGAAAGAGAGAGGAATCAGGACACAAGAACAATGGAGGAGATATCTAAACGCATTACTTTTACTTCACCATGATTATACAAGGTCTTTGTGTTCAAGTGGACCTGGGGTCAAATATTAACTGTACAACTTACTAAGTCAGCCACACTAATAACAGATGACAATTATTGGGTGCTTACTACGTAGCAACACTTTATAAACATAACTTCATGTAATCTGCACAACCCTCCCATTATACAGATGAGAAAACTGAGGGTCAGAGATACTCTGTTGTGGCTGCCACATTCCTTCTGGGGCCTGCTATTTCTTCCCTGACCTGCCACTACAACCTCCTGACAGGTCTCTGCCATGTATCTTCTCTCCAGTCTCCACTCCTTATAGATGCCAGAGACTCCTTTACAAAATGCAAATCTGACCAAGTCACTCAAGGATCTATAGCTTTCATCAAGTCATCAAATGGGACTGTGACTCCCCAAAAAAGGTTAAGAGCCAACAGCCAAGGATACCTGACCTTCAAGATAAAAGTCCATGCTCCTCATCATAACCTACAGGGTCTTCCATAGGATGCTAGCATGGCCTGGCCATGGCACCTTGGGCAGGTCACTTTAATCTTTCTGGGTTTCAACTTCATCATCTATAAAATGGAGTTAATAATAGTATTTTATCATTGGGCCAACACACGGAATAAACTAGCAAGTTAACATAAGCAAAGGGCTTCGAACAGTGCCTAAGCCATAGCAGGGGCTCTGTGGTATTAGCTCTCAGTGTTTTAACTCTGACCTCTAACCTCACCCCTCCCACCATCCACTCTCACATTTTTAGACCTCAGCTACTACCTGTAGATCCCCTTGGATGCTCATCGCTTATACGGTTTCCTTTGCCTGAAATGCCCTTTCCTCAGTCTTGGCCCTTGGCCACCACTCACCCTTTCAGAGCTGAGCAGCCTGTCCGAACTCCCAACCACAAACAAGGTTTAGTTGCCTCCTCCCCCTCTGCAACCAAATGCCCCGCGCACACCTCTCGCCTGGCTCCTTCCAGATACTATGCTGATCTGGTTATCATCTCTCTCCCGCCTCACTAGCTTGGCACCAGTGGAGAGTGTCAAGTCAAGGACAGGGACTGTGTTATGGACACCGTTGATTCCTCAGGGCCCCACACAGCATCTGGCTCATGGCAGTGTGGGCTGGATGAACGAACTCCTAAGCAGTCTCATGCCCCAGTCTGAGGCTTGAACTTGTAGCTTCCCTGGTTAACACTCAGGGTATCTTCCCTGGCAAACATCTAGAAGTACCCGCTCGTGGCATACTCAGAGCAGCAGCACCAGCCCTCATGGCCCTACCAATACTCACATTGGCCTGATACTTGGTCATCACCGTCAGCATGAGCTTGGCATAGGCCACAGACGTGGTGGCTGCTGGCCCCTCTTTACAGAGCTTCTCCATCAACACACTGAACTTCTCAGGGGTCATCTCCACCTGCACACATTGGGAGATGAGACAAGAGAAGAAGAAAGGGCCCTGGATTCAATTCCGACTTCTACCACTTTCTAACTAAGTAACCCTGGACAGGTCACATAACCAAACAAAGCCTCAGTTTCTGCATCTGTAAAAATGGCGCTCATGATATCTAACGCTAAAGACGGTAAAGAATTAAATGAGATAATGCACATAAAGCCTGGCACACAGGTCTCGGCCTCACTTGGTGATTGAAGATATAAAGGGCTGAGGAGTCCCCAGGGTACGGCCAGCATAACAACAAAAGCTCTCCTTAATAATAATTTAATAAATACTTGTTATGCATCAGGTACTGTTCTGAGCATTTTACACCAATGACCATTTCGACCTCACCCCGGCCTTGTGTGGTACATACTATCATCACTCCCCTTTTGTAGATGGGAAAACTGAGGCATAAAGAGGTTAGGTCAGCTACCTAAGTTATAAACAAATGAGGCGGAACTTTAGGTAGTCATATGGCAAAATTGCCAAAATATACTGTAAGTTAAAAAAGCGAAGTACAGAGCCCTGAGCTCGCTGTGTTGTCATCTACGCAAAAAAGTAGGCAAAAAGTCACCTTAAACACGTGTCCTTGTATATAAAAGCATCTCTGGGAGAGTTCCCCTGAAACTACTAACGCTGACTAGCCCTGGAGAGGGGAGTCTGGATGGGGGGGGGGGCGCATTTTTCACTATATCCTTTGAGCTTTAAAATTTGTGAATATAGAGGCGCTTGGGTGCCTCAGTCGGTTAATCATCTGACTCTTAGTTTCGGCTCAGGTCATGATCTCAGGGTCATGGGACTGAGCCCTGAGTAAGGCTCTGCACTGAGTGGGGAGTCCGCTTGGGATTCTCGCCCTCCCTCTTCCTCCGCCCCTGCCCCCACTCACACATATGCACTCTCTCTCTCTCTAATAAATAAGTAAAATCTTAAAAAAAAAATTTGTGAGGGGCACCTGGGTGGCTCAGTTGGTTAAGTGTCTGCCTTCAGCTCAGATCATGATCCCAAGGTCCTGGGATCGAGCTGGGCTCGAGCCCCACGTCAGGCTCCCTGCTCCGCGGGGAGTTTGCTTCTCCCTCTCCTCCCGACTCGTGCTATCTCTGTCTCTCTCTCTCAAATAAATAAAATCTTTTTAAAAAATTGTGAACATGTTTATTATTTATTTATTCAAAAATAAAATTAAATTCGGGGCGCCTGGGTGGCTCAGTCAGTTAAGCATCTCTTAATTCTGTTCGGGTCACGATCCCAGGATTATGGGATCGAGCCCCCTGTCAGGCTTCGTGCTCAGCATGGAGTCGGCTTCAGATTCTCTCTCCCTCTCCCTCCTGCATTCACTTGCTCTCTCTCTCTCAAATAAACCAAAATAAAATAAAAATAAATAAAAATAAAATAAATGAAATAAAATTTCACACACACACACACAAGTCCCTCCCCAAGGCCACGCAGCTAGGAAGAGGCAGAGCTGGGCTCTACCACGCAGTCCACTCTCGGCTACCAGCCTTTCAAGCCCCAGGACTCACCCGCTGTCACGGCCCAGCTTGCTGCAGGGCAGCTGTTCTGCTTGCCTCCATCCCCGGAGGGACCAGAAACCCAGGAGGCCCAAGCCCGTCCACAGCACCGCGGCGCTTCCTCACCCACCCTTCCCCAAGGCAGCCTGCTCACCCGCCGCTCCAGCAGTGACTGCAACACCAAGAAAGTGTCCTCTTTCCAGGGCAGCTCCAAGATCTGTCTACAAAAAGCACAGGCCCCGCTGAGGACAGCCCACATCTGGGTATCTACTGCTCCTACCCCCAAGGCAGGGCAAGGCCCCGGAGACAGCCAAGATCCCCCAGCCAACAGAGCAAGTAGTCAGAGCCCCCCGCCCCCCGACCCATGTTGGCAGCCACCCAGTAGCCAGCCCACACTCGGTGCTGGGAAGGCTACAACCCAAGACTCCTGGGGCAGACCACGAAGGATTTGGTGTAAGGTGCACCAAGGTTTCCTGAAAAGCAAGCAGGAGTGGAGAGTGCATCGTGAGTACAGAAGGTAAGGGTGACCCAGGGAAGAGGAGGATGGCGCAGTAAGAGGTCCATAAGGCTTTCTAGAGGGCAGAGCCCAGCCCACGGGGACGTCCACTCCAGCTGTGCTTCCTGGGCTAGGGCAGTCCTCCGCTCGTGTGGAAAGGGAGTGTGTCACCCCCGGGAGCAGTGTGGCCTCCTGGCTGCACGGCCTGGAGTCTGATCCCAGGCTTTCTCACTTGCTGGCTCTGTGACCTTTGGCCCACGTCCCTTAACAGCCCTGGGCTTCAGGTTTTCCGTCTCTAGGGCGGCCACGGCACCCACCTCACAGCACTGGGTGAAGACTAACTGAGAGAATGCCTCTAACGCACAGAGAAAGGACTCGATCAGTGGTGGCTGATGTTACTGTTCAGACTGTCCCCTTCTCACGTGAGAGTCAGCATTTTATAGTTCACTTTAGTGTCAGTGGGCTCTTAGCTAGTCATTTGTTTCTACGTGTCTGGATCTTGACTCCCCAGTTTTAATACCCAAATTGAACACCAATTTAATAACAATTTTTGAGCACCAACTCGGGGCCAAGTACTGTGCTGAGGTCTATATACATTATCACATTTAATATCTAGAAAAGTCCTACCGAGTATATATCATCCCCATTTTTCTTTCTCTTTTTTTTTTTTTTTAAATATTTTATTTATTTGACAGAGACACAGCGAGAGCAGGAACACAAGCAGGGGGAGTGGGAGAGGGAGAAGCAGGCTTCCCACCGAGCAGGGAGCCTGATGCGGGGCTCGATCCCAGGACCCTGGGATCATGACCTGAGCCAAAGGCAGACGCTTAACGACTGAGCCACCCAGGGGCCCCCATCCCCATTTTTCATATGAGGAAACAGAGGCTCAGAGACATGGAGAAAGCTGTTTGAATTGACCCAGGGCAAGGCTGAGATTCGAAATCCTGTCCGCCTGGCTCCAGAGCCGGAACTCTTAACCATGCTCCAGCTACGCTGTGAACTGCTCCAGAGGGGCGACCACCAGCCTCTCCCCTGTGCTCCCCAAGGCACCTGGCCCGGAAGCCTAGAACCCAGCGCCACCTGGGCAGGGTCCTGGGATGGCAACTTGCACAGGGCCACGGGGGGAAGGCACAAGCCAGGCTCGGGCCACAGCGAGAGGGGCATCCACTGGGCCACGGCCCGTCTTTCAGGCACAGGACCTGTTACCCAGGCGGCTCCAGCTCCAGAATGCCAGGAGCAGGCTGGGCCAGTGCGAGGGGCTGGGAGTAGGGGCCTATACACTCACCCCAGCATTAGAAGCTGCATGTCTGGCTCCAGGGCCTCATCCCTCAGAAGGCAACACAGTAACTCTGTTTGAGCTGGACCTGGGGAGGGGACAGCAGAGGGGGGAGGTCTGGGGGCAAATGGCAGGACAGGATGGAACAGAACGCCTGGCTCATTATAGCGGGGCATCGGCAGGGAAGCAAGGTATCTTTACTGACTGAATACACAACTGCCAGGGTCCTCTGGAGTGAAGGGTGCTGGGAACCGAGAGGGCAGAGCTACCAGGCCTGGGGCTGGTTCCAGAATTACCTGTTCCTGGGGCCTGGAGCACGGGGCCAAGAAGGGCTTTCCAGACAGGATAGGCATACTTGGCACAGAAGGAGGTCAGGGCAGTCATGAGCAGGCGGGAGGCTGAGGAAGTCAGGGAGAGAATCTACAGCCAACGGGGAGGAAAATATTAATCCATTCGTTTCTTCTTCCCTTTAATAAATGTTTACCAGACATGTATTTAAGATGGTGATACATGTTACAAAGAAAAAAACATAAGTTCTTTTATCTAGAACTCACATGGATTCCCCCATTGGAAAAGATACAAAGCTTCCTTCCCCAGCTCCGAAATCCCTTCAGCTTCTGGGAAGGTCTGGGGCCCGAGAAGGAGGAATTTGATGCATTTGATGCCGTGTGGATAGATGGCCTGGAGGTTCATGCCCTTCCCTTGCCCCAGGCTGCCTCGACTGGCCAGACGCCTTACAAGGTTGGGAACCCGCTCTCCCAAGCGCCACCCTTTTGAGGGCTCAGATTCTCTCCCCCATAGTCCCTAGCACGCCAAGCGTATCGCAACGCACCTACCCGTCTAAGGAAGAGGCTCTTGGTCAGAACAGTCGCATTGCTAAGGCTAAGATCTGGTGAAACGGACAGGAGCCAGGTGCAGAACTGCAGGAGAGCTGGGTCCGAGAGCTGCGGGAGCTGCAGCTGGGCACACAGCAGGTCCACCTGCCAAGTAGGAGGGACGACACAGACACACTCAGTCTGCCCCTGCTAGGCTGTCTCAAGCCGACCGGGCAGCAGAATGGGCAGGGCAAGGACACTCCAAGGTAAGGTGAGGCAGGGAGAACTACCCCCGGGGTGAGGATCCAAGGGCTAAAAGAGGGCACACAGGGTGACCCCGACCCAAGGGGCCAAAAACCCCAACAAAATCCCCTCCCCCCATTCCCACGTGAGGCAAGGAAACACAGACTTAAATGGAAAAAGGCTGGGGAGAGGGGATGTATCCTCAGGGCCAGGCAGTCTTTCTGGACTCACCTGGCTGGGACTGCATTCGTGGAGAAGCTGCAGCTCGGGCGGGGGGGCGCCCTCCAACCCCTGGAAAGGCAAATCCCATGTTTGCACTGGCAGAGCCCTTGGTGACGAGTCAGAGACCACCCTTTTGTCTGGCAGCGTGGGTGGATGAGGAGCCTGGATGCTACCAGAGGAGAGGGACTTGTCTGGGGTTAGATGACATATCTGTCCTTTGGGCCAAGACAAGCCCCTGCAGTGACTGTCCTCAGACCCCCACTCCGACCCCCCACTGTCCAAACAGCCTATGCTTCCCTGGGCAGGGCTGAGGTCTAGGCGGCAGGTGGATGAGGGGCAATGGTGAGCGGGGGCCAGATACCTCCCCGAAGGTCTTGAGCAGCTGCTGCAGCCTGGGAAGCTGGTCCTGCAGAGGAGAGCCCAGTCAGTGCCAAGTCCCTACCAACACAGTGTGGCCCCAGGCCCAGTCCTAGCCCCCTCTCCCAAGAAGGCCCCGCATCAGCGGGAGCTAGCAGGCAAGGATGATTCAAGAGGCAAGAACACGAAGCCTAAACCTTGAGAGGTGCTTAAGAACTCAAAGTCAACAAGGCCTGTGGAAATGCAGCCGCCTAGACTTGTCCTCTCTGCACCGACCTTAATGGGTTAGGAGGACTGGCTGGAGGCTGGCACAATTCCACACCCTCCACAGGACAGTTCTGGACCTTCTCTTCTTGCCTGGCAATCCTTTAACCTCGTGTTGTAGATCATTAAGGCCAAAGGATCCTCCCTTTCCAATAACTTCCTCACCACCCCCCCCTCAGAGTCTGTGGAGCAGAGACTATTCCCTTAACCCCACCCCTGCTCCATGGACTCCAGTTATCCCAGTTGGGAAATAGTCTCCCAACCAGCTTTTGCCCTGGATAAACCCCCCACTCCTGGAGGATCACTCTAAACCCAGCCTCCCCACTCTAGTACCTGGACAGCTTTGGGCAACTCCAAATTCTCGGCTAGGCCCTGAGCCTCCTCCAGACTCTGACCAGCCTCCCTGGGCTCGGCTCTGACAGGCTGGTTCTTAATGGGTGAGGCACCTCCTCCATCTGCCTGGGTCTCCAAAGATTCAGGTTCACGTCTCTCCTCCTCCTGACCTTCTTCCCCTTCCCTTTCCAAACGTCGGAACCTTTTGGGGGCCCTCTGGCCCTCAGGACTGGCAGGCTCTTCCTCTGGCCCCTTTCTGCGTTTCCCAGGCCGCGGGGAGTCCTCGTCCTCCTTCTCCTCCTCTTCTTCCTCTTCGGGAACGGGAGCCTGGGCTAACTTCAGCCCCCTGCCTCCCTGGCGCAGCCGCCCACACAGGCCCTGGAGCTGTCTCCGGCAGCGCGTAGACAGCGGGGACGCTCCGTCAATCACTACCCCTGCACTCAGGTCCCTCTGCAGCAACTGCCCCAGGGCCCGGAGCCAGGCGTCGGCGCCGCGCCTCTGGGCTTGTGCAACCTGCAGCACCCGGAGTAGGCCGCTCTCGGGCAGCGACGGCCGGACAGCCGTCAGCAGGGACATCAGGTTCCTCTGGCATAACGGGGGCAAGCGCAGCAGCAGCGGCCTCCTGGTAGCAGGAGCAGGACAAGCAGTTAAGAACATCTTGCTGGAAGGAGCAGAGGACAGCCGGGGCAGAGCTAGAGGTGGGAGGGCCATGGACAGACGGGGCGGCGAGCAGGGGGTGCCTGCGGGGCAGTGGGGACGGAGGGGTCAGCGTGAGCGCCATTCAACAGGCCTTCACTGAGCGCGTAGTTTTTGCTGTGCTGGGGAAGCCAGTTTGAGTTCCTTTTACTATTGCTAAACAGCCAAAAGTTCTCTGAGCAATTCCATTTTTTTTTTTTTAACAATTCCATTTTGTTAAAATTGAGCATGTATTCATGTATTCTGTGCTAGGCTCTGCTCTTCAACACCTAGTTCAGCTCAAAAAATTCACACTGAAACCTACTCTAGGGACACCTGGGTGGCTCAGTCGGTTAAGCATCTGCCTTCGGCTCGGGTCATGATCCCAGCGTCCTGGGATCGAGTTCCGCATCCGGCTCCTTGCTTGGCAGTGAGCCTGCTTCTCCCTCTGCCTCTGCCCCTCCCCCTGCTGTGCTCTCTGTCTCTCTCCCAACAAATAAATAAATGAAATCTAAAAAAAAAGAAAAGAAACCTACTCTATAAAGATCCTTGCTTGTTTTATATAAAAAAAAAGTCCCTTCCCCAACTTTATATAAAAATAATACTCCAGGGGCCCCTGGCTGGCTTGGTCAGTAGAGCATCTGACTTTTTTTTTTTTTTTAAGACTATTTATTTATTTATTTAGGGGCGCCTGGGTGGCTCAGTTATTAAGCGTCTGCCTTCGGCTCAGGTCATGATCCCGGGGTCCTGGGATCGAGCCCCGTATCAGTCTCCCTGCTCCGCAGGGGGTCTGCTTCTCCCTCTCCCTCAGCCTGCCACTCCCCTTGCTTGTGCTCTATCAAATAAATAAAATAAAATCTTTAAAAAAATATATTTTATTTATTTATTTAAAGTAAACTCTACACGCAACATGGGGCTCAAACTCACAACCCCAAGATCACAAGTCACACGCTTCACTGACTGAGCCACCCAGGCACCCCTTAGAGCATGTGTCTCGTGATCTCAGGGTCCTGAGTTCAAGCCCCACATTGAGCTTACTTAAAAAGATAAATAAATTAAAAAAAATTTTTTGTAAAGATTTATTTTTTGACAGAGAGAGAGAGACAGTGAGAGAGGGAACACAAGCAGGGAGAGTGGGAGAGGGAGAAGTAGGCTTCCCGCTGAGCAGGGAGCCCGATGCGGGGCTCGATCCCAGGACCCTGAGATCATGACCTGAGCCGAAAGGCAGACGCTTAATGACTGAGTCACCCAGGCGCCCCCATAAATTAAATTTTTTAAAAAAAGAATGTGCTATGGGATGGGCCAAGACCCAAAATAAAAACAATAATAGTAGTAGTATTACTCCAGGATGCTGTGCAGTGCTTACTCTGCAGCCCTGTGCTCGCCTTGGCTATCCCCTGGAACTTACAAGGTCACAGCTGTCTAGCTTTGACATTCCTTTCACCCCGCTGGGTTCCTGAGAGGCAGAGGCAGACTCTCCTTTCTCCACGTCCCAGTACCCAGCACAGCATCAGCCCATCACAGGGACTGGGTGCACATCTACTGAATGAATAAACTCTCAGAGAATAAGTGTCCAGAGATTAGCCAGGCTACTGTGGACAGAGCAATGTAGCCATCTGCCATGTTGGCAACGCAAGAATCCAGATGCTGTGTGACCTGAGGTTTATTGGTGTGGCAAGCAAGTCATGGGTACATCGAGCCATGCCATCACGCCTCTGCTGCTCTCTATGAATTTGCAGGGCTGCTTGTCATCACATACAAGGGGCACCTGGGATGTGTGAAAGAGAAAAAAAATCTGACTTTTATTTCTTTGTGAACAACAAACACTAAGTGAGAGAGAAAACTAAAGCAAAAGTTAAAAAGATAGCCAATTTGTTGTAGAGGATATTGAGAAGTGCAGAGGTGGGGAAGACCCTACTTCAAGGGCTTTCAACTTTTTTGTGTGCATGGACCCCTTATCAGAATAAGTGTTAAATGTATAAGATAAAATACATGGGATTATGAAAGAAACTAATTATACTGAAATAAAGTTCTACCCAGGGACCCTAGATTAAGTCCTCCTCTTATTCTGTCCAGAAAAAAGCAGACAGCTGGATAAACATTTCTATGGCCTCCAATTTGGGGATGCAGAAAGCTCTCTCTCTCTCTCTTTAAGTAGTTTCCACACCCAGCCTGGAGCCCAGTATGGGGCTTGAACTCAGGACCCTGAGATCAAGACCCTGAGATCAAGACCTGAGCAGAGATCGAGAGCGCCATGCTCAACTGACTGAGCTACCCAGGTGCCCCTCTCCTGATCCATTTCTTGAAAGAAATTCAGAGTGGGGTGTGGGAAGACAATATGAGAATCTCCATTTCTCCTTATCTAAAACATAAGAAATTAAGTATTACAACTTAACGTATGGGGGGTGTGAATGGCCCTTCATAGTCCAGTCTCCAGCCTAATTCTGAGGGAGGGGTATCCAAGAATGCAAAGCTGGCTCTTCAGCCCCCTAGAGGCTGAAGGGGGCACCTCACTTTTTTTTTAAACTTTTCTGTGTATTTTCGTTAATTATGATAATTAAACGCATTTATGGATACTGCATTATGTCCTTTAACAAAACCAACCTCACTAAATGGACATACATGGCTGATAAGGATGACTGAAAAGAAACAGAATACCATGGGACGCCTGGGTGGCTCAGTCGGTTAAGCGTCTGCCTTGCGCTCAGGTCATGATCCCAGGGTCCTGGGACCGGGCTCCCTGCTCTGTGGGGAGCCTGCTTCTCCCTCTGCCTCTCTCTCCCTGTCTGTCTCTCACGAATAAATAAATAAAATCTTAAACAAAAAAAAAAAAGAAAGAAAGAAAGAAAGAAACTGAATACCAGTACCGGAAGCCCACCAAATAAGAAAATGGCAGAGCTGACCCTTCTGCTCCGAGCAGAAACTGTCAGTTACATAAAGAGGCCAAAAAAAAAAAAAAAGTTCAGAGTCACCCCAAAGACTATAAATGATCAAGAACACCATCCATAAGGAAAGTGATTTTGCCCTAAAATGTATACTGTGCTTTGAAAATTTGACATTATAAAGCCACTCCATCAGATGTCTGTTTGGTCACCATGTTTTAAATTTCTACTTTTGTATACTTTATAATGTACATATTTTTACTCTTGTGTACACTCGGTTATACTAAGTATCCCTACACTGGAGGTATGAGTTCGATTTCCTTAGAGAAGAAAGTTATATGATCAGAAGCGATTTGAGTACACTGGCTTCTAGTTACTGATTTACACGCGGCGGGAGGCGTGTGTCTACCCGCTCCGGCAGCACCCAGTAGGTCCTCAGTGAAGGTCTGTTGGATGCCCCCCTCCCAGGGTGCGCGGCAGGGACGCCTGGCTGTGGGGAACTAATGAACCTCTCCGGGCCGCGGTCTCCTCATCCAGAAAAGTGGGGTGGCGCCCCGCGACCAGACGACTTACAGCTCCAGGCGACAGTCCGGGCCCTCCACGACGGGCTCCTCCCGGCACAGCGCCTCCAGGACGCGGCCCCAGCAGAAGGGTTCCTCGCCGCGACTGCCCAGCGCCCGCAGCAGCCCCAGGCCGCGCCGCGCCCCCTCCGGCCCCGACTGCAGCACCTGCAGCAGGAACCGGGCGGGGGCGTCCAGCTGCGCCCAGGGCGCCGACCCAGCGCCCTCAGCCAGAGCGGGCGCCGCCTCCGAGGCCGCCATGCCCGGGGCTCCGGGGCCCCGGGGCCGCGCGGGCCGCCGCTCTGGTTCCTGACCTCAGCCTCGAGAACTGGCGAAAGGGAGCAGAACGCCAGCGCCTGCCCGGACGTGGCGACCAGCCTCCTCCCACGCCTACCACCTGCCGGGCTCACCTGTCCACTCGGAGCTCAGCGGCCGAGAGCCTGCCAAGGTTCGCGCGCGCCTTTAGAAACCAATGACGTGGGCGGGGCCGGACGTGAAGCGAGGGGCGAGGGCAGGCCGGAAGGGGCGGGGCCAGTGGTGGTCCTGGCCATAGAGAGACGGAGGAACGGAGTAAGGGGGCGGGACGAAGTCCGAGGAAGTCCACGGATGGGGCGGGGCCACAACAATGGTGTTCGCCCGTGGGCGGGGTCATGCCACAGAAAGAGGGGTGGGGCGGGACTTGGTGGAGGGACGGATCCTGGTCTGCTGACCCTGACCTTCCTTCCTCCACTGCTCCCTGAAGTAGGGGGATGAGAGGTGGATGCAGAATGGTTGTCAGGGATCCTGTTGTTCTTCAGGATCCAAGCATCATTTAACTTTAGCTGATGTCCATATTATGTGTAGATCATGGATTTTGCGATAGGATTTGATCACAGTTTACCACCCCACCTTGACATCACCTCCTCCATAGGCCATCAACTGTCATCACTAGGGTTTCAGTCCTCTCCAGAAATATTTGATACACAACTACCCCTGAGAATGGGGTGGTAGTAAAACCTAACACTATCTATATGGCCAAAGGCCTTGCTGTGAGCTTCCTCTGAAGTCCGGGAAGCCGGCTTGCTCTGGTTGTTTCCAAGGGGCCAGGAGGGGCTCCACCTCCCAAGGTTTCAGTTTAAGGAAATCTGCTGGAGAAGGCAGGCTTCCAGTGAAGTGGAGGGAAAGGAGGAATCACTTCAGAGGATAAAAATAAAGAGAGAGGGGATGGGGTGCCTGGGTGGCTCAGATGGTTAAGCATCGGCCTTCAGCTCAGGTCATGAGAGTCGGGCTCCCAGCTCAGCAGGGAGTCTGCTTCTCCCTCTCCCTCTGCCTCTCCCCTTGCTTGTGCTCTCTCTGTCTCTCTCTCAAATGAATAAAGTCTTTAAAAAAAAAAATAAAGAGGGGAGAAGAGCCCCCACAGCACCCATAAACCCTACTTTGGGTTCCAGTTTCTATTTACCATTCTCCCAGCTTCTGCAGCAACACACATCCATTCATTCAATAAACGTTTACTGAGCACCTAGGGCTGGGGATTTGGGGAACAAAACAAAGACCCTTCTCACTGTTGTTGACACTCTAGAGAGGAGAGACAACTAATAAGTAAACAATAGAATGTTTGATTGTGATTAGTGCTTTCAAGAAGAAGAATATAGCAGGGAAGGGAGATAGGGTGAGGTAATTTTAAGTAGGTAGTCAGGCAAGATGAACCTGAAGAAGATAAGGAAGCAAGTCAGAGATCTGTGGGGAGGCCATTTCAGGCAGAGGGGACAGCACATGCAAAGTCCCCAAGACATAGTGCGGCTGGAGCAGAATGTACTTGCTGGAGAGTAATCAGAGAAGAGATCAGAGAGGTAACTGGGCTAGATCTTGTGAGGCCTTGAGGTCATAAAGAGGACTTTGGTTTTTCACTCTAAATAGTATGGTAAGCCATAGGAATATCTTGTTTGTTTTTTTGTTTTTTGTTTTTTAAGATTTTATTTATTTGACAGAGACAGACACAGCGAGAGAGGGAACACAAGCAGGGGGAGTGGGAGAGGGAGAAGCAGGCTTCCCGCGGAGCAGGGAGCCCGATGCGGGACTCAATCCCAGAACCCTGGGATTATGACCTGAGCCGAAGGCAGACGCTTAAGGACTGAGCCACCCAGGCACCCCTCTTGTATGTTTTTAAGTAATCTCTACACCCAATGTGGGATTTGAGCTCATGACCCTGAGATCAAGAGTTGCATGCTCTGCCGACTGAGCTAGCCAGGTGCCCCTGAACAGTATGGTAAGCCGTAGGAATATTTTGAGCTGGATCTGATTTCCACTGGAGCCATGTTTTTTCCCAAAATAATTTTAAGGGAGGTGTTGGTAAAGACTAAGGAGTATTTCTTAGCTAGTGACTGCTTTGCAAAGGCTTAAATAGCAGGAAAGAAGTTTTTTGCCAACACCTCTATCTCAGGTTAACTGTTCTAACTTCATAGAAGATGTCTTTGGTCTTCAAATGACCAGCTGTTGGGGGAGAGGGGAGAGACAGGCCCTGGCAAGTAGTGGGTAGGCTCAGGAATGCTAAATAACCTTCAGTGCCTTGCCAGTCCTCAACTCTCAGCTTTACTCTGAGATGGTGGCTCTGGCTCATGCCCACTAAGGTGGGCATTCTAGCCAATGGGAAGGAGAGCACGGAGGAAAGTTCTAAGGGTGGTTCAAGAACCCTGGGGGATCCTGGAGACCCTTTCATGGGATCCATGATGTCATTACTATTTTCCTAATACTAAGATGTTATTTGCCCTTTCCACTCTCAAACTCTTAGGAGCATAAAGTGAAGTTTCACAGAGGTCAAGTGACAGGTGACATTGCAACAGAATGATTGCAGAAACAACCCGTGGTTCAGGGGGAGGGCATCTGGGCTATGAGCAGACATTCTTTAGATACCAGCAATGATGGCTTAGATGCATTTTATTGGTTTTCTTTCAGAATCCTACAAAAGAACAAAGTTAAAATCCAAGTCCCTGGCAAGAGAGTGAACCCTTTCCCTTCCTCTTCCCTTGATCCCCAGTTGTATCAGTGCTGCGCTCCTTGGGCGTGGAGGGCTTGCTACTTCAGCCCCCACCAAGCCCCAAAAGGGAAAAGACCTATCACCTAGCAACCCTTGCCCCTCAGCCCCATCCCCCACATGCTGATCCTGGTTACAGAAGGCCGAGGTAAGAATTATCGGGATCCAGTAAGAGTTCCGAACCCCAGAAGGCCATGGCCAAGGCACAGTCCGTGAAGAACACTTCGTCTTCCTGCTCGGTGCCCCCTAGGAACCCTGCTGGGCCCAGCACCTGGGAGTAGAGAAAGAAATCAGTGAAAACCCATCAACTTCAACCCTATTGCCCCAGGAACAAGAGAATCAAGGCTGACACATAAGGTTGGGCAGGTTGTACATAACACAAAGGTGCCCCATCTGAGCAGGCACCATTATCATTATGGACATCGTGTATGGCTTTTACATTTATCGAAGACATTTATTGTAAACATGGCCAGCAGCCTCCCTGTCCCATATTCCTGCTGTTACCACCTCACTCCCAGAGGTCAGCTGCATACTCTCAGTCCAGGGAGGATCAGAGGTCAGGGCTTTATCCGGTTGCTGGTGCAGATAAATACAATCAGACTCGAAGGGGCAGCGGCCATTCCCTCGCATGAAGAATCGGCATCGGATCTGGCTATGAGAGGACAGAAGGAGAGAAGACTGTTGCTTTCAAGCCCTGTTGCCCCAGGAAAAAAGGAGCACTCAAGGCTGACACGTAAGGTTGGGTAGGTTGTACATACCACAAAGCACCACTCCTGTGCAGCCACTGAGGGTATCACAGTGTAGATTTTACTACATTTATTACAACTATTTTCCAGCAGATGGCAGTAAAGTGTCTTAAGGGATGCCTTTCTCTAAGTCCCACAAGGTCGATATGGGCCAGCAGTGACCCCCGGAATCTCTTTTCCGTCTTTGAACTAAGTTTCAATAAAAGCACCAATACAGGAGAGGTTTGTGGGCAACCTGTGATCGGCTTACGTAGGACCAGCTTCCTTCTTGCGGAGAAGGATGGATGAGAGGCAGAAAGGAAAGGACAGATGCCTGTTAATAGGCTCTTCTCTGCATTATCACTCTCTGCTCCACACCTTTGAGTCCTGCCCACTTCCTGCAGCCCCAGTGTGAATGCAGGACCCCACTGACTCCCCAAGCTGGAAGCCTGGGAATCCCTCTAAACGACCGGCCCTTTCTCTTCTTCCTCCTCCTATTTACCCAAACCTAGCATCAGACAGGAACCCCTCCATCTGGACAGCCTACAAAAACCCCACACTCAACCTGTCCAAATCCCCCATCAGCTTCTCTCTCTCTGGGTTCATGTGATAGTGCCATCATGTGGCCACATATGCTCAGTAAGATATTCATTTTTTTTTTTTTTAAAGATTTTATTTGAGAGAGAGCACGAGAGCAAGAGAGAGCATGAACAGGGGGGAGGGGCAGAGGGAGAGAGAGAAGCAGACTCCCCACTAAGCAGGGAGCCCGATGTGGGGCCTCGATCCCAGGACCCTGAGATCATGACCTGAGCTGAAGGCAGATGCTTTACCGACTGAGCCACCCAGGCGTCCCATATTCATCATCTTAAATCTTCCTTCTCCACCTCACTGTCAGTTGGTCACCCAGGTCTGGCCCTTTTTCCTCTCAAGTCCATATCCACCCCCCAACCCCCTTCCTCCCAGGATGCACTAGGAGTCAGAAGGCCTGGGTTCAAACCCCACTTTTTCACTGAAGTCATAAAGACCATGCCTCAGTTTCTTCTTCTGCAGCATGAGGGTTGTACGGTGCCCTAGTTCATGGAGTTGATAATGGGCAAAGTCTGTCATACAGATTAAGCCCTTCTGCTACCTTGTCTTCTAGCACCCCCAGGCCTGGGTGCTCCCTTCTGGCGGTTCTCGACTGGTACCCCAGATGCCAGTAGTTCCCCACTTTGGCCTGCCTCTGCCTGGAGTGCTCTCATTTCTCCCCTCCTGAGGGGCCCCTACTTCTCTTCCAACACCTAGCTCAAATACTTCCTCCTCTGTGAGATTCACCCAAGAGTTTTGTCTCAGTCACTTTGTTGATCCAGCTATTATAGTTCACAGACAAAATCCAGGTGCCTTCTCAACAAGGTCAAATGTCTCACAGGTGGAGACAAGACCTTTTTTATCCCACCCTTTATCCAAATATACTTTGCATATGTTGAGTATAATTAACCCTTTGGGAAGGTGGAATTAAGAAGCTGGAATGTACCTAATTCCAGATCTGGATATAGGCCCACCCTCCCCAATAGATGAAAAACCTACCCACCTTTTCCCTTGCTCCGAGGGCTGACCTTTTGATCTCCTTCTCAGAGACCCCATGTTTTCAAAGATCATCTATGCAACAACATGTATTCCTATCAATCTACCTTGGGAAAGGGAAAAGGAAAGGGAAAGGGAAAGGGAAAGGGAAAAGAAATCAGAAGTAGAAGCCAAGCAGGGCTTTTCATTTTGCTGAGAAAACCAGAGTTGCCCTGCATTGACCCTGAGCCAGGCTGGCAGAGAAACTTGGGCTTGATCTGCTGCTGCTGTCTCTGTCACTTTCCAAAACAGTGGAAAGAGCTCACATCCTCATCTGCCATCTCCATGGCTCTGAACTTCTAGGATTTGGGGGATCCCAGGCTGGGAACCAAGGCTGAGCCGGAGTAGAGCAGGGGCCGCCTTCCCCTCTCCCCTAAGCTGCCAGGCTCACCTGGTCCGAGCCTTGAAGTTCCCGATGAGTTGCTCCTTCGCAGCCCCCTTGCTCACCCAGAATTTGTGGGGGATGATGTAGCTGGAATGGACCCGGCACTGGGGACAGGCCCTGCGGGGGTGGTGGGGCGGGAGAGTGGTCACGAGCCCAGACCTGTCGGAGGGGTTTCCCTCCCTCCTGCCCAGCTCCTCCTGACACTGACTTGATGACGTCCGGCGGGAAGGTCCGCTGGCTCTTCCTCCACGTGCGCAGGCAGCCCAGGCAGTGGGCGTGGCTACAGTTGGGCAGGATGCCGAAGATCCGCTCAGCCTCTGGCTTGTCCCACACCTTGTCCATGCAGATGCCACACACAACGTCCCGACTGTCCTGCTCCCTCTGCAGCCACACGCAGGGTCAGGGCACATCCACATCCACACCCCCACTCCCCCGCCCCCCAGACACACTGCCGCCGCACATACGGCCCCGGGGACCACGGAGCCCTCCTCCGGCTGGCCTGGGCGGCTCGGAGGTCCAGCCTGGCATCCTCTGCCACTGCCCCTCCCCCACAACCTGCTGCACCTCCGGGTCCAGGCTCTGAAGTGGGGCCACCAGCTCCCGGAGGGGGTCTGACGTAGGCTGATGCTCGCGGGACTCGCTGTGTTCCACGTCAGCAGCTGTTGGGGGAAACTGGATCCACTCATTCATTCATTTACTCATTCACGCAAGCTCCACCTCCACGCACACAAAGTCCGGCCCCCAAGTAGCTCAGAATCCAGGCAGAATTGCAAGTCTCTGGTACAACCACTGAGAACCATGCGGTCCGGTAACAGCAGCTACTGGCCACGTGTGGCTAGTGAGCACCTGAACTGCAGCGAGTCTGAACCGAGAGGTGCCGGAAGTGTAAAATGCACGTATTTCCAAACTGAGTACCAAAAAGACTCTAAAATGTTCCATTAATAACTTTTTTATGTTGATTACAGATTGGGATAATATCGGATATAGAATCTTTGATAAATTGGGTTAAATAAAATATAATATGAAAATTAAACTTCACCTGTTGCTTTTTACCTTTTTTTTTTTTTTTAATAGTAGGCTCCACACCCACACCCAGCATGGAGCCCAACGCAGGGCTTGAATTCAAGACCCTGAGATCAAGACCTGAGCTGAGATCAAGAGTCAGACCCTTAACGGACTGAGCCACCCGCTTGCCCCTGCTTTTTACCTTTTTAACATGGCTACTAGAAACATTTAAATTGCATATGTGAATTGGGACCACTTTGGAAAAGAGTTTGGCAGTTCCTCAAAATATTAAACACAGAGTTACCATATGATCCAGCAATTCTATGTCTAGGTATATACCAAAGAGAAATGAAGACATATGTCCACACAAAAACTTGTACATGCATGCTTATATCAACATTATCCATAATAGCCAAAAAGCAAAACAACTCAAATGTCTATCACCTGATGAATTAATAAAACAAAAGGTGGTATTTTCATATAGCAGAAGAGTATTTGGCCATGAAAAAGAATGAAATACTGGGCTTCTGGGTGGCTCAGTCATTTGAGCATCTGCCTTGGGCTCAGGTCACGATCCCAGGGTCCTGGGATCGAGGCCCGCATCGGGCTCCCTGCTCAGCATGGAGCCTGCTTCTCCCTCTGCCTCTGCTTCTCTCTCTCTGTCTCTCGTGAATAAATAAATAAAATCTTTTAAAAAAAGGAATGAAATCCTGATCCATACTACAACATGGATGAACCTAGAAAACGTTATGCCAAATAAAAGAAGCCAGCCACAAAGGGCCATATGGTGTGTGATTCCATTTATATGAAATGTCCAGAACAGGCAAATCCACAGAGAGAGAAAGTAGTTTAGTGTGTGCCAGTGGCTGGGGGGGGGGGGGTGGGTGGGATGTGACTGCTACTGGGTTTCTTTTTGGGGTGACGAAAATCTTCTAAAATTAGTGGTGATGTTCATAGCACTCTGAATATACTATCTTACACTGGATTGTATGCTTTGGTGAATTTGTGAATTATATCTCAACAAAGCTGTTAAAAAATTATATGTGTGACTTGTATTTCAGTTGGACAGCACTGAATTAGAGCAGTAATTAAAAAAAATAACCACATTTAGTGTTTACTCTATGCCCGGTACTGTGACCTAAGCACATCACATTCATGAACTCATTGCCCTTCACAGGACCCTGGGAGACAGGTTCTGTTATCAGTGTCCTTTTGTAGATGAGGACACGGACATCCAGAGAGGTTAAGGGACTTATCCAAGATCACACAGCTGCTGAGTGGTGGAGCCGGCTTTTGAAACTAGGTGGTTTGGCTCCACAGACACCATGATACTCCGCTTCTAAAACATGGACAATGACAGAGCTGGAGGCAAGTGTCCCTCTAGCTGGGAATCTTGAGGTAGAAAAGGGATAAAAGAAATATAAACCTTGCTCAGAGACAGCCCAGGAACCCTGGTCTCAGATCCCACCTGTGTCCCCCCCAAGGGCCACTGATGACTTACATGATGGTGAGAGGGAATTCCAGGGACTGCCACCAACCTCCTCGGCCTTGCTGGCCAGCCCCGCCAGGCCAGGCTCCATGCTCCAGCAGGCCCCGGGCCAGTCCCAACCCACAGCCACGGAGGGCAGGTAGGGGGGCTCGGAGCCCCTGCGGGTCAGCCCCAGCCGGGGTCTTGGCAGGGTGACACGTGGCTCCGAATGGCGCCGGCCCCATTCCAGGTGGCCAGGGGGCTGAGGGTGCTGATAGCTGCATTGGGAAAGAGAAGTGTGAGGAGATCAGATAGACCCTCCAGGGCTCGGAGCTAGCTCAGCCTAGAATTTGGAGCTGAGAGGGGAGAAGAGGCTTTGGGAAGATGCATGGTGCATGAGGGGGGATTCCTCCTGTGTCCCCCACCCTCTTCCCCGTTTTAGGAGAGGAGTGCTTACCTGCATTGGTCTCCGTGGAAGCAGAAGCCTCGCTGGAAGTATCTGCAGACTTGGGACACCTTCCTGTCTTGAGCAAAGTAGTAGCTCAACCCCCAGCGATGGGTCCCTCGGGCAGAAGTCCTAAGAGATTGAGTCATGCTCAGCCCCTTTGTGATCCTTAGACAGAGAGGCTGTAGGATCGCAGAGCACGTGCTCTGGAGTTGGTCCTGCCTTCAAATCCTGACCTTCTGGGGTGCCCGGGGTGGGCAGCTCAACCTCCCTAAAGCTTGGTTTCCTCACCCTTAAAATTAGGTTAGCAATGCTTCATTGTTACCTCAGGATTGTTGCGGGGGGGTTGTTTAAAGATTTTGCACGATGCACGTAGTGGGTGCTCGGGAGATCACAGTGATTACTCTTCCTTCCTCCAAGCACAGAGTCTTTCTGGAGTCAGAACTCAGGGTTCAAATTCCGGTACCAGGGCCAGCCTCAGGGGCATAGATCTGTGTCGTCACACAGGGGCCCTGCCCTTGCTTTAATGACCTGCTGTTGCCCTCTTGAAAGGATTATATTTAAAATATATATATATATTTTTTTAAGATTTTATTTATTTATTTGACAGAGAGAGAGACAGTGAGAGAGGGAACACAAGCAGGGGGAGTGGGAGAGGGAGAAGCAGGCCTCCCGCCGAGCAGGGAGCCCGATGCGGGGCTCGATCCCAGGACCCTGGGACCACGATCTGAGCCGAAGGCAGACGCTCAACGACTGAGCCACCCAGGTGCCCCTAAAAAATATTTTATTTGAGAGAGAGCATGAGCGGGTGGCAGGAGGCGGAGGGAGAGGGAGAAGCAGGCTCCCCGCTGAGCAGGGAGCCCGACGCGGGCTCGATCCCAGGACCCTGGGATCATGACCTGAGCTGAAGGCAGACGCTTAACCGACTGAGTCACCCAGGGGTCCCTGAAATGATTACATTTTTGAACAAGGGCCCTGATGTTTTTTGGAACTGGGTCCCACGGATTACATAGCCAGTTCTACCTGATACCACTCCTTCTTGGTTGTGTGAGCTTGGACCACTTTTCCATGCCTCAGTTTCTTTATTTGTAAAATGGGGATAATATTAGTACCTATTTCATGGGGTGAGGTCAAATTTAAATGACACAATATATTTAAAAACAATATATGGGGGCATCTGGGTGGCTCAGTAGGTTAAGCGTCTGCCTTCGGCTCAGATCATGATCCCGGGGTCCTGGGATCGAGCCTTGTATCGGGCTCTCTGCTCAGCGGGAGTACACTGCTCTGCCACTCCCCCTGCTCTCATGCTCTCTCTCACTCAAAAAAATAAATAAAATCTTCTAAAAAATAAAATAATAAAGACAATATATATAGCAAGCCCTCAATAAATATTAGCGGTTTTCATCTTCATCATCACAACTACAGGGGCTTTTGAGGGACAAGGTGGGAGGCGGAAAAGGGAAGGAGGAAGCTGGTTGGGCAGGTGTTTATTGAGAATCTACTACATGTTCAGGCCTGGGCCAGGGCGCTGGGACAGCTGTCCACTCTTGTCATGTGTTTCCTTGCCTGGAGGGCAAATGAGACCACACATGAGGCGGCCAGGGCATCAGGGATGGGGACAGAGGCCTTATTCTAGTTGCAAGAGAACACAGACTGCTAGCTCAAGCTGAGGGTCTGCCGCAGAGTGGCCAGCACCATTCCCCAGAGAAGGTCCAGTGGTGAGGCCCGGGCCGAGACGCAGGCAGAGGGAGAGAACGATGGACGACAGGCCCCCGGGCTTGTCAGTGAAGGTGCCAGATTGTGGGTCACATGCTCCTTCATTTACAACAACAGCGTGGGACCCCGGGATGAAGAACCTGCCTGTGGAGCTCCTGCCAAGGTGACAGAGCAGAGAACCAAGAAATCAGGGCCACAACTAGCGGAAGGGGAGCGAGGCATTCACCTCAGACACAAAATTTCGAGGGATGCCCCCCAAAAACCTCACTAATACAAGAAATAATATCTTAAAGATCAAAATTCATGCCAAAAAAACCTACGATGACCAAAATATCAAACTTTGAAACAAAGAGAGGATTCAATCCCACACAATTTATCTGATTTGCCTCCCCCAGTCCAGGCCCTGCAAGAAGGGCACAGCCGACCCAGACAAGCACAGGCCGTGAGAAGGGTTCAGCCAGGGATAGATAGCTGGTAAGGTGGGGACCGACTTTTGACAGGGTGGCCAGGGAAGGCCTTTGAGGAGGTGCGAGAGGTAATAATCATTATTCCAGTGAGGGTTGTTCTGTTATTACATAATAATATAATAATAATAGTAGTACGGGGGCGCCTGGGTGGCTCAGTCGTTAAGTGTCTGCCTTTGGCTCAGGTCATGATCCCAGGGTCCTGGGATCAAGCCCCGCATCGGGCTCCCTGCTCGGCAGGAAGCCTGCTTCTCCCTCTCCCACTCCCCCTGCTTGTGTTTCCTCTCTCGCTGTCTCTCTGTCAAATAAATAAATAAAATCTTTAAAAATAATAATAATAATAATAGTAGTATGGTTGCTACTTTTATGGAAGCTATTGTGAGGGCCAGGAGTGTAATGTAAGGTCATTACACAGTAATTATTGATGAGAGACCACTATGTAAATTTTGGCATAATTTAGAGGAAATTCAAAGAATGTGCTTGTGTGCTTGCGTGCTCTCTCTCTCCCTCAAATAAATCAATCTTTCTTAAAAATTGAAAATAGAAATTGATGTTGAACCCTGGCTTCTTCTAACAATAAGCAATATTTATCCATGGACACATGAGCTTTTGCGGGGGGAGAGAAAAAGCAACTGTCCCGTCTATCTCAGGAGAAAATTTTCTTTCTTTTTGTTTTTTTTCTTTAGGAGAAAATTTTCTAAAGAAATTTTTTTGTTATTTAATTATTAACTGTTAAAGTATGTAATATATTTAAGTTGTTTTGATCAATTGAGTACTACTAATAACAACATCCAGAAAAACATAAGTTTCACAAATATTTTTGTTGCAGGAACATAGAATATTGTCATCAGTAAAAGATGGAATCTGAGAATAAAATTATGTTAAGATAAAACTCTGTGGGGAAGTGAAATAGAGAAGGCACTCAAGGAAAAAAAGGAATTATGTAAAACTGTAAGAGCCTGTATTTGGGGCGCCTGGGTGGCTCAGTCGGTTAAGCATCTGCCTTTGGCTCAGGTCATGATCCCCTGGGGATCGGGGATCAAGCTCCCTGCTCAGCGGGGAGTCTGCCCCTCACGCCGCACTCTTGTGCTCTCTCTCATTCTCTCTCTCACTCTCTCATAAATAAATAAAATCTTAAAAAAAAAAACTGTAAGAGCCTGTGTGTGTGTATATATATACACACACAAACACATATAAAATACATATATATTTTTAGATGGATGACATTATATGTAAAATCTCTCTGGTAGTTAGGTGCCACTGGATACATGAAAAGAATAATGTACTTATTCACAGCCACCCTGCTCACCTGCCATTTCTGGTCAGCTGCCCACACAGCAAGTTCACTGGCAAGACCCACAGCCAACAGCCCAGAATACCTAGGATTGAGATTTCTACTCAGAATTAGAGCCTGCCCCAGCCCAGTGCTCCATGGTACCTTGTCACCATTCTCACTGCCTGGCTTGGAAAAAGTGAGAAGCTGATACAGGACTGAGGGCAAGTTCTTGTGGGCTCAGGGCTTTGAACATATCCCTCAAAATCTTGCCTCAAGTGCCAGCCTTGGAGAGGAAAGATTCAGAAATGACAAAAAGCATTTGATTTAGTGATATAACTTCTCTTTAAACACATCTTTTAAAAAGCTCTTTTGGATTTTTTTTTTCCTAAAAAGTTATTGTTTTATTTTTTTAATAAACTTTTTTTTTTTTAAAGATTTTATTTATTTATTTGACAGAGAGAGACACAGCGAGAGAGGGAACACAAGCAGGGGGAGTGGGAGAGGGAGAAGCAGACTTCCCACAGAGCAGGGAGCCCGACGCGGGGCTCGATCCCAGGACCCTGGGATTATGACCTGAGCCAAAGGCAGACGCTTAACGACTGAGCCACCCAGGCGCCCCTACTGTTTTATTTTAAAGTGGGACTATTTGGGGCCACCAACTACCTCCTTCACAAGCTGAGCGGCTCAGCGACAAGAGCTCTCCAAGCGTGTCCACAGGGGGGCTCAGCCCCTTCGATGAGCCACAAGAAAAGGGGCTAGGGGCTTTGTGATCAAATCCATTTGAGTATCTCTTCCTTCTATATTTTCTTAGAGTCATGCTGTATATCGTTTATTGTACGTGAACATATAAAAGGTTCTGGTAGGGGCACCTGGGTGGCTCAGTCGGTTAAGTGTCCAACTCTTGGTTTCAGCTCAGTCATGAACTCAGGGTTGTGGGATCGAGCCCCATGTGGGGCTCCGTGCTCAGTGGGGCGTCTGCTTGAGGATTCTCTCCCTCTGCCCCTCCCCCAACGCTCTCACACACTCTAAAATAAATAAATAAATCTTAAACAAACAAACGGCTCTGATAAGCCCTGCAAAGGAGCCTGTCCCATCTAACCCAGCATTGCTTAAACCTGTTTTTATTGTTATTTGTTTTGGGCCCTGCACCCACCCACCCTTAACATGCCAATGAAACACACATTGCTTGTGGAAACACCAAATTAGTTCATTTAGGGGGCGCCTGGGTGGCTCAGTTGGTTAAGCGACTGCCTTCAGCTCAGGTCATGATCCTGGAGTCCCGGGATCGAGTCCCACATCGGGCTCCCTGCTCAGCAGGGAGTCTGCTTCTCCCTCTGACCCTCCTCCCTCTCATGCTCTCTGTCTCTCATTCTCTCCCTCGCAAATAAATAAAATCTTAAAAAAAAAAAAAAAAAATTAGTTCATTTAATTCTGAAAACAAGCCTTAAAAGTCAGGAGTCTTTTTTTGTTTTCCAAATCTGAGGCTCAGAGAAGTAAAGTAACTGACCTGGGACTCGGAACAAGAGCTAGGACCCAGGTGTCCTCATTCAGCCCAATCGTTCTCTAGGTAACCAAGATTGACTTGTCAGGCGTGAGGGCTGCCTGACTGGGGGAATTTCTCAAGCCAAGCTCTGAGGCCAAGGGGGAGGGACAGAGCAGCCGAAAGGCCCAGGTAATCCAGGCCTGGGAGGCAGCAGAAGGGGCTTAGTGCCTGGGTTGCTGGAGCGGTGAGCATACCCAAAGGAATGACTCTCTCATGGCATAATGTTCAACCTGCCCTGTTTCCATTCAAACGTTTACGAACATCCGGCTCCATGCTAAGTCCTGGGGCTACAGAGGTGACAGGACATCAGATCCCACCCACTGTTTGGTGTTTCTGGGCAGAGAAATCTTTGCTGAGTGGAAGAGAAAGAAGGCAACTGGGGAACGGTCAGACCTGAGCTAGCCCTGACGGAGCTGTGCAGCCTGGGTGTGTCTTTTCTCCTCTCTGGTCTCAGTCTCCTCCTCTGGGCTATGAGGGCATGGGAAGTGATCTCCAGACCCTTCCAACAGTGGGGTGGGGGCAAGGAAGCCCCTCCTTGGCCTGATGCACCCCACATTCTTAGACACTGGGCTTTCGAAAGCCAGGCCGAACCTCAAAGCCTTTTCTCCCACCTTCCCTGGGTTCCCCTGAGACCCAGACCCCCTACCTGCATGGCCGCTGGGAGCCGGGGCTGCTCTCTCTACCGTGGCCGCTACCATCTGCCCGCGTGGAGCCCATTCCAGCTGCAGCCCCCAGTGAGAATCAAGCAGGCTGCTCCGGTGCACCTTTATCCTCCCTCTCCAGGCAGGGCAAAAGGAGGAGGGGCTCCCCAGCCAGGCCTGCCCCTTCCCTTGGCCCCAGGTCTGCAGAGGGGAGGGATAGAGGGCGGAGGCAGGACGGTTGGGAGGCTGCGGGGTTGAGCAGCCCAGTCCAGGCTCCAGGAAGTGGGTGGGGTGGAGCATGAGGGCCTTCAGGGATCCCTAGGTGATTACTGGAGGAAACTGGGGAATGGTTTAAAACTTCAAGGGTGCAGAGGGGCAGGGTGAGGAGGGGATACAAGGACCTGAGACCTAGGACCAAAGGCCTCGGAAGCTGCGAGTCTCAGGGCTGAGGAAGTAATTTGTGGTGTCCGGGAGGGGTTTACCACTGAGGAGGCCAGAGTGGGGCCTCCCTCAACTCCAGGGCTATGTAAACCCCACATGTGGAGCTGAGGTTGGTGGAGAAATCAGAGGGTGGGCTGGGAGGCTTTGGAGCGTTCAGGAGATGGTGTAAGCCAGGCATGGGGTCCAGGGAGGCCTGTCCAGAGGGGCCACGTACTGGACAGATCCAAGAGGCTCTGGGGACCTGCCTCTGGGACCAAGATGTTCTTTCTACAGAAAGTCGCTATGGCCTGGTCTATGTTTGCCATTGAAGCCAGTTTGCTCCCCTGGCACAGAAATTAGAAGAGTCTATGCCTCAGCTCAGCAAGGGCTTCCATGAGAGGTGGCCAGGAGGGGGTTTGCCCAAGGCTTTATCCAATGAGGGCACCTCAGATTGGATGACAGTCCATCCACCAAGCAGAGCCTCTCTCTTGGGCAGGATAAAGATCTGGTGGATTCATAGCTTGCCGTGGGGAGAACCATGGGTTGGGCCCAAGAAGGATGCGGAGATAGGGGAAGGAGGACTGTGAGGTTTAACAGTCCTGTTCTATTTATTTTATTATTATTTTTTAAGTAATCTCTATGCCCAACGTGGGGCTCTAATCTCAGGACCCCGAGACCAAGAGTCGCACACTCTTCTGGCTGAGCCAGCTGGGCGCCCCTCCGTGGTTCTATTTCTAAGACCCCCTCAAGTCCCATCTTATGCCTCCGAAGCTCATGCTCTCTCCACTAGACTGCACTGTCCCCTATGGAAGAGAAGTTTAAGAACACCAAATAAGAGGAATTCACTTAAAAATTAAAGGAGCGGGGCACCTGGGTAGCTCAGTCGTTAAGCGTCTGCCTTCGGCTCAGGTCATGATCCCAGGGTCCTGGGATCGAGCCCCGCATCGGGCTCCCTGCTCGGCGGGAAGCCTGCTTCTCCCTCTCCCACTCCCCCTGCTTGTGTTCCCTCTCTCGCTGTGTCTCTGTCAAATAAATAAATAAAATCTTAAAAAAAATAAAAATAAATAAAAATTAAAGGAGCAATTTTAAAATTGAATTTAAACAACTTATGTCTATCAGTACATTGAGATCATAGATTGGGACCAATAGTCTTGGACATTTTTGTTATTTCCTTTACTTTTGTTGGCTCAACATTATTAAAAGACCACTGCTCTGAACACTGAGCTATGGAGCCCACTTTGGATCAAAATTATTACGTTTTATGTCCAGTTTTTATTTTAATTCCAGGTAGTTAACACACAGTGTTGTATTAGTTTCAGGTGCACAATATAGTGATTCATCACTTCCATCCATCACTCTGTGCTCATCACAAGGGCCCTCCTTAATCCCCATCACCTATTTCCCCCCATCCTCTTGACCCCCTCCCCTCTGGTCACCATCAGTTTATTCTCTAAGAGTCCGTTTCTTGGTTTGTCTGATTTTTTTCCCTTTGCTTGTTGGTTTTGTTTCTTAAATTCCACACACAAATGAGATCATATGGTATTTGTCTTTCTCTGGTGGACTTATTTCGCTTAGCATTATCCTCTCTAGCTCCATCCATACCGCTATAAATGGATCAAAATTATTTTTAAAAAATTTTCATAGGTGCTGCCAATCTTCCCTCTGTGGAGGCTGTGACCACTTACACTCCCACCAGCAGTATGGGAGTGCCTGGTGTTGCACACCCTTGTTGCCAACACGATGTCATCACACTTGTTAGTACTTGTTAATTTGGTGATTTAAAAAACAGTATCTCGGGGCACCTGGGTGGCTCAGGCGTTAAGCGTCTGCCTTTGGCTCAGGTCATGATCCCGGGGTCCTGGGATCGAGCCCCACGTCGGGCTCCCTGCTCTTCGGGAAGCCTGCTTCTCCCTCTCCCACTCCCCCTGCTTGTGTTCCCTCTCTCGCTGTCTCTCTCTGTCAAATAAATAAATAAAATCTTAAAAACAAAACAGTATCTCATTGTAGTTTTAATTTTTATTTCTCTTACTATGGGTAAAATTGAGCATCTTTCCATGTTTGTTTTTTAGGTAAATGCTATGCCCCACGTGGGGCTTGTAATCAAGACCCCGAGTTCAAGAGTCCTATCTCTACTGACTGAGCCAGCCAGGTGTTCCAAGCATCTTTTCATATGTTTAAGAGGCATTTCTTTTTTTTTTTTTTTTTAAGATTTTATTTATTTATTTGACAGAGAGAGAGACAGCGAGAGAGGGAACACAAGCAGGGGGAGTGGGAAAGGGAGAAGCAGGCTTCCTGCCGAGCCGGGAGCCCGATGTGGGACTCGATCCCGGGACTCCAGGATCATGACCTGAGCCGAAGGCAGTCGCTTAACCAACTGAGCCACCCAGGCGCCCCTTAAGAGGCATTTCTTTTTCTGTTCATATCCTTTGACCATTTTTCTATCAGTTGTTGACCTTTTATTTATTGATTCATAGGTGTTCTTTATATATTAAGGAAATTAGCTCTTTGATTATGTCACCTTTTTTTTTTTTTTTTACATGGTTGATTTAAAATGTCTTATGGTTTTAGCTCTGGGAATTAAATTTTAAGATGTATATATAGTAAGGTGTTTCATTTTTTATTTTATAGACTCTTAAGTTTTGTGTATGCTGCATGAAACTTAGAAACTTTTGTGTATATAATAGACTTGAAAGGTCTATCCACCTCAAGATTATACAAAAATATGGGGCCCCTGGGTGGCTCAGGCGTTAAGCGTCTGCCTTCGGCTCAGGTCATGATCCCAGGGTCCTGGAATGGAGCCCCGCATCGGGCTCCCTGCTCAGCGGGAAGCCTGCTTCTCCCTCTCCCACTCCCCCTGCTGTGTTCCTTCTTTCCCTGTCTCTCTCTGTCAAATAAATAAATAAAAAATCTTTAAAAGATTATATAAAAATCTTTTCCCATGGGTTTCTTCTAGTTTTTTTTACACTGTAAATATATCAAGTGTATCCATTTTCCTGTTGATGAACGCTATTTTGTTTCCAAGTTTTTGTTATTGCTGCAGTGAAAACCTATAGGAGTCTTTATGTAGTTTTGTGGGTTTCACACCAGGGTATGGTGTCAGGTTGGTTTCTCCAGGAAATACATTTGGAGGGTTACTTGCAGGACACTCTGTGGGGAGTGCTCTTTGGAACAACAGCTGTAGGGAATTGGAAGGAGGCGGGATGGCATAGAGAGAGAAGCTAAATTACAATGTAGTTGCAGCAGAAGCCTTGACTCTGGAGCTGGGGTGATCCTTCAAGCTGTCCCAAACAGGCAGGGTGGCTTGGCCTCATACCCCAGTGTTGGCTATAGGCTGCCCCTGGGAGGTGAGCTTATCCTGGGCAAGGCAGCTGCCTTCAGCAAGAGCACTTTCCGGAGAGGAAATCCGCTGGGCACCCTGCAGCCATGGAAACTAAGGGCTACGTTCCCAGGGGGTGGAACCTCCCTGACACCCCCACAGCCCACAGGCACATTTAAGCTTTACTAGGTTTTGCTAAGCTGTTTTTCAAGTGGATTATACCAACTTCTACTTGCTTCTCAGTGTGTAAGAATTTGTACTGCTGTTCTTCCTGTCGACATCTTCCATTTTGGTTTGCCTATACTATTTTCTGGATAATTTCAATAGGTCTTTCTTGAGGTGCAAAAATGACCTCTTTGGTGGTATCTAACCTGCTTCTTCTTTTTTTAAGATTTTATTTATTTATTTGAGAGAGAGAGAGGGGGGAAGCATGAGAGAACACAAGCAGGGGGAGTGGGAGAGGGAGAAGCAGGCTTCCCGCTGAGCAGGGAGCCCGATGCGGGGCTCGATCCCAGGACCCTGGGACCATGACCTGAGCCGAAGGCAGATGCTTAACGACTGAGCCACCCAGGAGCCCCTCTAACCTGCTTTTTAGATCGTTGGGTTTTTTTCTTTTTTCTGGAAGTTCTAGGTATTATTTTTTTTAAGATTTTATTTATTTGATTGAGAGAGAATGAGCAGTGGGGAGGAGCGGAGGGAGAGGGAGAAGCCGACTCCCCGCTGAGCAGGGAGCCCCACACAGGGCTCGATCCCAGGACCCTGAGATCATGACCTGAGCTGAAGGCAGACACTTAACCAACTGAGCCACCCAGGTGCCCCTGGAAGTTCCAGGTATTTCTTTTAAAATGTTTTTTTTCCCTTAAAAAACAAATTTCTCCTTATGGTTTTATTTTTTCTTTGTATTTTTTAATAATATAAACGTTATTTCTTTTTTTTTTAAGATTTAAAATTTTTTTTAAGGTAATCTCTACCCCCAGTGTAGGGCTCGAACTCATGACCCGGATATCAAAAGTCACATGTTCTATGGACTGAGCCAGCCAGGCGCCCATATATATTTCTTATAATATATTCAAGTTATATTTTTGGATGTCCCCAGGGGCTCTAATTTCACTGGTTGTTATGGCTATTTGTTTTCATGCAGGATTTTCTTCATTTTTTTTTTTTTTTAATTTTGTGGGAATTCTGTACTTCCTGCCTGTACATGTCATCCAGAGAGGTTTTGCATCTGCTTCTTCCGGGCTCCCCAGGGATATTACCAGCCTGAGACCCTGTTTCTTTCTTTCTTTCTTTTTTTAAAGTAAGCTCCACTCTCAATGTGGAGTTTGAACTCACAACCCTGAAATCAAGAGTTGCATGCTCCACCCATTGAGCCAGCCAGGCACGCCCCATCTTTCTTTCTTATTGAAATAAACGTATTGCATTAGTTTTTTTTTTTTTTTTTTAAGGATTTTATTTATTTATTCGACAGGGAGAGAGCAAGAGAGCACAAGCTGGGGGAACGGCAGGCAGAGGGAGAGGGAGAAGCAGACTCCCTGCTGAGCAGGGAGCCTAACGCGGGGCTCGATCCCAGGACCCTGGGATCATGACCTGAGCCGAAGGCAGACGCTTAACCAACTGAGCCACCCAGGCGCCCCTTATTGCTGAAGTTTTAAAAGAACTATTACAAAGATAGTAGCTTCTAATTCTCTTAAGGTTGCTTTCTTCTCTTTCAGTCTAACTGATTCATTTGTCCTGAGTATCATTAAAAAGAGATCGACTTGCTCCCCAAGTTTTGCTCATGGGTAAAAAGCAGAGGTCCTAAAGCCCTGGATCAATATGCCTCTTCCCAGCTGAGTGGCCCCAGGCACACTTGCTAATCTCTCTCATTGTGCGTCCTCACCTGTAAAGGGCAGGTGATGGTATTTACCTGTAGGGTAGTGGTGAGAATTAAGAGGTGACGTATGTAGAATGCCCGACACGAACTAGGAGCTTAATAAAGAGTATCACTTAGTGATATTAACAAGTTGCCAGAATGAAGTGATGCTGTCTCTTTGCAGCCAGGTAACAACAGAAAACTCGCACAGAGACAATACCTTCTCCCTCAACTGAGTGCTATCTAGTTCTTTGGTATCCTTTACTCTTACCTCTTTAGTGCTGGGAAGAGGACTGGCCATTAACAACTGAGCCAGTCTTCAACTTGACGTGAGCAAAATCAATCAAGCAAACCAGAAGATTCCATCGTAAGCAAGGCTATCAATTTCAGAGACGCCCCTGTTCTAAGCATTCCTCTTCCTCCTCCTCAGGTCCTCCTGTTCCCCTGGGCCTGTCCCTCTCCTGGCTGAGATGAACCCTATGGGGCTTGACAGAGATCAGATCGCTCCGGCCAGCAACAGAGAAAACAGGGAGGCAAGTGTCAGACTTGAAAGGGACTCTGATGGCGCTTCTGGCGGGAGCGGCTGAGTTGCGTGGAGCTCCAGGCTTCCTGCTCAGGGCATGAGGTCCCGGGGGCAGAGCAGCGGCCGTGACGGCCGGCACCCTGGCAGCCCTCGGTGTCGTGAGCGTGGACTCTGGTCCTGCAGTCACCTTGGCGGGCGGCTCCGGGCTCCTGGTTTCTGCAGTGTCCGTGGGGATTCTGGTGATGCTGGCCACTAGATGATCCCATTTCCCACACAGCCCTAGGGCTGACGGTGTCTGCCCAGTTACTAACGGATGGCCTCAATTTCCCCCCTTTTGATCTTTCACTCCTTTTGATAGTTTGGTCACAATTTCCTAGAGTACATTCCCCACTCTGGAATATTTCGGGGTGTCTGTTTTCCTGGCTAGACAAGCACCGAAGTCTGCCCTGAACTTGCCTCACTGCAGTCGAGCCCATGGGCTGCGGAGGGCCCGGCTCTCTGTGAAGGTGGCACCCCGGGAAGTAAAGGTGAAAACTAGGGTGCTGGCTGAGGAAAGCCCTGGTCTCTTGTGCGGGTGATGCCTCCTCCAGGGCCCTTCGGAGCCCTTCCCAGGCCCTCCTCACGCCAACAGAGTTGGTACCACGGCACCAAAGGTGTGTGTACCGTTCTCCCACTCGTCCCCCAGATGCCCCGTGCAGGGCAGGCACCTCAGTCCTCCACCTTTGCTGACCGATGAGTGGAGAGCAAAGCAGGTGATTGGGAAAGGTGGATCAGCTCTCCTGGCCTGCACCCCCAAGTCTCATTTGCCCAGCCTGGTTTCCCCCTTTGCACACTGGATAGGGAGGAGGGGGAGGAATCCGATCAGCCCCCAGGAAAAACCTGTAAAAAACGGAGTCAGCCTACATCAATTCTTAAATATTTAATTCCCATTTATTTAAAGTTCTGTCAGTCTGTGTACACTATTTATATTAAAAACACAGGAAGCTGGGGATCCTAGCAAAAATATACATTTCGATTTTGGAGATTGTGTTCGGACACTGAGAAGAGCCATATCCTCAGCACCAGGCCTGGGTGGGGGGGCGGGGGGGCGTGGTGGCGGAGGGGGTGGGGGCAGGCACAGCATCTCTCCCTTCACGGCGCTGGCTCAAAGGGAGCACCCTAACCCCGATCCTTGGTCAGCTGGGGGTGGCGGTGGGAGCTGTCAGTGGAGACTGATCCTAGGGCATGGAAGGCAGGGGCAGATGGACGGGACTCTAACCTCAGGTCTTCCCCAACCTTTCTGAGACCCTCACCAGTCCCTCACCCTTCCAGGCCAGTTTCCTTCCTGGTGAAGCAGGCTGGGTGGGCTGACTTCCTGCTCAGACACAGCATCCAAGCTGGGCTTCAGTCCCTCCTCTGAGGCCGAACACTTCACCTGGGAGGAGGGGAAGGGTAGATGCAAGGGCCAGAGGAGTGGGACTGGGCCTGGCAAGGTCCTTGGTCACCAGAAGCTGTGTAGGGGGAGTTCCCGGTGACCGGCTGGGCTGAATACAGGGGAAAGGGAGAGCAGCAGAACTGTTGGGACAAATGGATGTCACACTGAGCGGGATCAGTTTATCCCTGGCACCTCCCGCATGAGCAGGTGCTGGGCTGGTTCAGCAGGGCACCCCTGCCCACCAAGGGATCTGGGAACGAGGGCGCAGCTCTGCCCACTCACCTGGAGGCCCCTCTGGCCCATCTGCCTCGGGGAAGGGAGGGTGAGGGGTGTGGAACCAGGTAAAGTGATTCAGTGCTTGTGTGTGCTGGAGTGTTGGGGGGTGGGGGCGTGCATGAGCTTCCTCTGGGCTCCTGGTTGAGGCTGAGGCCAGGAACTCCTGAGAAACAGGAGTCATGGGTGGTGGCTGCTGCAGAGTGGTGGGAGAGGGGCTGCCGATGACCCCAAGGCCTGGGCTCAGAATTAAGTACACCACTTGCTGCCTTTTCTGCCAACCTCCGCCTCCCTCGAGGCTTGCTCCTCTTCAGTGGGGGCCCCCACCTGAAGGGAAGCCCATCTCCTTCCAGGCTAGGGGTGTCCCCTGGCGGCCAGCGCAGGGGACCATCAGTGACACTGGCCTGGAAGACTGGTGAAAAGAACAGAGAGGGCGTTGGTAATAGTGGGGCTGGGGTGTGCTGCTAGAGAGGGGTTGGGTGGGTAGGGGAGGGCGGTGACAGTCTGGGGGAGGCGTCCTGGCCCTCAGGGCAGGGCCCCCGTGACTGGGGGCCATTGCTGCAGTCAGCCCGGGCCCTGCGTGGCTTCCCCAGGAAGCCGGGCCCAGAGAGCTTAGTGTTTCTTTGGCTGGCCCATGTCCTTTGCTGTGAAGACAGGAGAAGTGAGGTGCCTACCCTTACAGGTGACTGTTGGTGCGGAGGGCAGACCCATTCCTCCCTGCTCCTGGGGGACAGGGGACGGGGCGGACAAAAGCAGAGGACCTGTTCCATGCTGCTGGTGAAGTAACACAAACTGTCTCACAGAAAGAGAAAGGGGGACAGACATAGGGATGGGGAGAGAGAGAAAGGGAAGGCCAGGGAGGAAGGAAGAGGGGAAACCTACAGAGAGGAAGAGAGAGAGAGCGAGCAAAGAAATTAGAGAAGAGGATCTGAGAAAGAGGCAGATGAAGAAGGGGAGGGAGGGAACGCAGGGAGCAGGAGGCCGTGTGTCTGAGCGCAGGAGTGTGATTCCACTGCTCCGGGCCCACGTGCGCCCAGGGCTCCGGGGCTGCTCTCCGGAAAAGTCCCGTGAGTGGCGTCTGTCCCAGCTCTGTCCGCCCGCCCCCAGAGGCCCTGGGCGCACGCCCTCAGTACATGTCCTTGTAGATCTCCTGGAGCAGGGGGTGCAGCGAGGTCTCCGTCTCGGTCTTCTTGATGCGCTGCATCATCTGCGCGTGCTCGGTGACCAGCTGCCGCAGGTCAGCCATTTTCTGCAGCAGCTTGGGGAAGAGGTACTGGGCGTACGGGTGGTTGGCCTGCAGGTGGAACTCGAGGGCACGCAGGATGGTGTCCTGGATGGCCTCCACCTGGGGCACGTTTATGAGGCCTGGCCGGTCTGTGGGGACACAGGGCAGAGGTGTGGGAGGGAGCAGGCATGCTTGGAAGGCTCTGGGGGCGGCAGAGGAGCTCCCCTGCCTCTACCCGGGTGGGTGACTTGGCCCAGGGGACAGCAGACCTACTGCTGTGACAGACCCAAGCCCTGTTCTGTCAGTGACTGTTCTACTGAGTATTCTAGCCCCTCCACCCCAGGTCCCGGCCCATCTCCTTCACTTATTTGTTTTTTCTTCTGAAAAAGGCAGTATGACCTCATGGTTAAGAGACTCACTGTCTGGATTCAACTCCCGTCCCTACCACAGGCTAGCGAGGAGGCTGTGGGCGGGCCACTCGGCAGCCTCTCTGACTTCAGTTTTGTCATCTGTAAAACGGGGTGACAGAAGTACCTTCTGCACAGGCTGCTGCGGGGACCAAATGAGTTATAATCTAGGAAAAGGAACCAGAACAGTGCCTGGCACGAAGTAAGCTCTATGGCACTGTGAGCAGGATGATTATTCTAGTTATTGCAGAGGAATCTGAAAAATGCAGGCAAAATATGGAGAATTTCTCCACCGTCAGAAATCATCCCCGTTAACATATTGGCATTATTTCTTTGCAGTCTTTTTTCTGTCTCCTCTCCATCGAGAAGAGGGAGCCGGTCCTCCATGTAGTCGGAGCGTTGCGTGTCGCACGGCTCTCATCACAGGGCACCTCCCCATGCTGTGCGCGCTCGGGCCTGGCGCCCCGCGGTGGGGGCCCGACCCCCAGCAGGGCGGCCCCACCCTCACTTACCTCCACAGAGAATGATGGCCGCGATGAAGAGAGCCAAGTCACTGTCATCAAGTTCCAGGGCATTGAACTTGACCGCAAACTCAAACTTGGGCTCGATGATGTCACTGAAGGGCTTCCGGAGGCTCCGCAGGAACTCCCGGGTGACGAACCCAGTGCCGTTGGCCACCAGTAAGCCATCCTTGTTGACGATGGAGGCCAGCATAGCGAAGATGGCCTCGTGCACACCATACTTGAGAAGGGTCACCTGGTCGTTCAGGAAGAGGCTGCTGAAGCTGGGGATGCTCTTGGCAAACTCGGTGAGCTCCCGCACGGTCTCGACCGTGGTGCACTGGCAGCGGTAGAAGACGTGCACACTGATCTCCTTGTAGGGGGGCAGGCCGGTCACCAGCTGCTTCCACACCAGGCCCTTCTCCGCTTGCCACAGTGTCTCGATGTCATGGATCACAAAGGGCTGAAAACCAGGCCCCGTTAGAGGCCAGGCCTTGGGAGGACCCCCGCCCATGTGCTCCCCATGCCCCCAGCCTGTACCACGAAGTGAGGGGAGGGAGGAGGCCCGGTTCTCCCAGCAGTCAGGCAGGCGGCGGCAGGGCCCAGAGCCCGGGGCTGCCAGGCCAAGCAGTGACACTCACCGCCGTGTGGCTGGCCTTGCCGGTGAGGATGCCGCGGGCCTTCTTTTTGGTCATGTTGAAGTTTTTCAGGTAGGCGTTGTAGATGTGCTTGGAGAAGGCCTTCAGGTCAGCCACCTGTGGGTTGTGCTGATTCCCCTCGCTTGCCGTCAGCCCTGCCACCAGCTTCCTCTTCTCGGCCTCTGGCATTCGGCCAAAGCGGATGGCTGTATTGGGGGGTGGGGGGTGAGGGGGGGTCATCGAGGAGCCCAGGCAGGAGCTAGCACCTCTAACCTCCTTGTCTCACAACAGGTATGTGGGCCAAAAATGGAGACACGTTTTTTGAGCCCAGGACCCTCAGAAGCTCTATGGCCAGCACACTGGAATGTTGGGGGACCCCTCCAGAATGCAAGCGCTGGGGGACAGGGATTCTGTCTTGTTCACAGTGCCTGGCACGCACACAAAGGCCCTAACTCCTCAGGGAGTCAACTGAGCCACTGTGCCTGGAAGGCAGTGTAGTGTGATGCGTAGGAAGACAGTTTCTGGTGTCAAAGGCCTGTGCCTGAGTTCCAGCTTGGCAGAAATAGGCAGGCTATTTCACCTTTATTCATAAGAAAAATGGGCTAATACTGAAATCTCACTGGACTGTCAAAAAATAAGAATATTCACACAGTAAGCACTAAAAAGTTAGTCATTAGTAATGGAACAGGATAGAAATCTGGCTTCTCTAAGAGAAAAAGTGAGAAGAACTGAGTTGGCCCTGAGATCTCCTAGGAAATCCGCTCGGCCCACCCAAGGAACAGAGCTCGGGCAGATACAGACTGAAGGGTGGGACCAAACCCCAGATCTGCCAGGCCCCACCATCTAGGAAAAGCTTCAGGTGGAGGGCTCGGTCCCGCTACCATCTAAAAGGGAAGACAGGGTAGCTGTGAGTGGAGACATTTAAACAAGAGGCTCTCCCCAGTCCTCTGGGAGGGCAGGGCGGGGTCTGACCCAGACAGGCAAAAGGGGCAGGTGGCTCTGCAAAATCCTACTGTATGGGGTCTGAAGACAAGACTCTGTAGGAGGCCCAAGTGCAGGGCGGGATCTGTCTCCCAGGAGAGGCCAGCCTCCAGGAAGCTCCTGCCTGGCTCCTGGCAGCGGACCCATGTGGTCCCTCACTGGCTCCTGCCTGCCTTCAGTAACCAAGGAGAGCTGAGGCGATCCCCGGCTTGGGCAGTGGCTTTTTATGCTGTCTCGGGTCACCTGAGCCAGGCTTGAGGTGCTGGGTCAATTCCCAGTCCCCCTCTGGGCCAGCGAGGGTGAGCGCCCCAGGCCGGGGCCCCACAGCGGACGCGGAGCCGGAGCCGTCCGGGGAAGGCTGGTCTTCGCCAGCTGCTGCGTCAAGCCGCACCTGCTGCGCGCAGGGCACCGCTCCGAGGGCCCCCCCACCAGGCCACGCCAGGCCCGGGCGGCTCTCACCGTTGTGCGACATGCCGAGCGCCACGCATTTCTGGAAGCGGCAGTACTGGCACTTGTTGCGGTTCTTCTTCTGGATCTTGCAGATGCGCTCGCACTTCTCGTACTCCAGCTTCATGCGGATCGTCCGGCGGAAGAAGCCCTGAGGGGCGGGCGAGAGGTGAGGCAGAGCCACAGGAAGCTCAGGGTCCTGCTCTGCCCCGTGGGTTCTGTGACGTCAGGGGCCCCAGTTCTGGGTGTAAATGTCAACCTTCCTGAAATCTGGAAGTAATTGGGAGAAATTTCTTTTGGAGGGGAGGGAGGAGGATAGTAAACAACTCTAAAGCCTTTGAGATCTATCTATATTTAATTCTTTATTTTAAATGCTTCCTTGTGAGTTTGGTAACCTAAAACTGTATTGTGGGTAATCTGGTTTATTCATAAAAGTATCTGGTTCTGGGTATTTTCTAGGCGGCGGTGTGGTAAAATAATATGTACAATTTTGATGGGCGTGCAGGTAGGAGGATGAACCTGAAAGCACCCCTGGAGAAAGAAATGTAAAGTTTCCTTTTTTCCCTCAAAAAGGCCCTTCCGGGCCTTGAGGTGCACGAAACACTGCCGTCAGGGTGATGGTTGAGCCCAAGACCCTCATTCTGCCCAGCCGGTGTTCTAGAGCTATGTCCCCAGGGGGCGCCAGCAGCCAGCCAGCCCACATGAGAGGCTGGGGCAGTGCTGGACAGGGCAGGCCTCACCAGGGACCAGCAGGACCCAGGGCGGTGGCCTGGAATGGGCCCAAGGGCCTGGCAGCCGCCCAGGTGAGAATTCCACAGTGGGGACTGTGAGGGCCCGGCCTCTCTGGCAGGTCAGCTCTCCGTGTAAACACAGCCCCAGCCGCCAGCCACCACTCGCCACGGGCCCTACCTTGCACCCCTCACACGCGTGAACACCATAGTGGAAGCCCGATGCCTTGTCCCCGCACACACGGCACTCCATGTTGAGGCTGCCACACGAGGCCCCGTCACAGCCCATCTGCAACTGGTCCAGCAGTGAGGGTGGCGAGGAGCTCCGGGAGAGGTCTGCAGACACACGACACAGGGGTGCCTTCATATTCGGCCAGGACGGGGGTAGGGGAGGTGACCAGAGCCCATGGGGCAGAGCAGGTGATGGGAAGAGCCCATGTTTCTTAAGCAGCCCTCACTCAGCTCAGACACTTAAGAGCTATGTGCCTCAAGGAGTCAACCTTTCTGAGATCAGTTTCTTCATCTAGACCATGGGGCTTTTCCTCAGACCTGACATACAGCAGGCGTTTGGGGAATGGCAGCTATCACTATTGGGGGGAAGTCAGAGCCTTCCTGGGCTGTACTCACCACTGGGGAGGAGGAAGGGGTGTGTGTGTGTGTGTTTTGGGGGGGATGATTGTGTTTTGGGGGGAAGGGAGCAAGAAGAGGAAGACAGAATCTCTTCAGACTGAACTTGGGAAGTAGCCCTCCTAGCTTAAGAGGCTCCACTGTGTGGGCCCATGTAGGGTTGTATGAAATGAGTGTTAGGGAGACTGCAGCCCTCTACCCACCTCTCCTGGGAAATTCGATTCTTGTGTGGACTCCAGAGATGCTGTAAAGGATATCTCAAGAAGCTCAAATCCATTCTTACAAAACTTCCTGCTCAAGTAGAAAGAAGGCAGGTACCATTCATGCTGACTGGGCAACATACTGAATTTCCCCAGGTTTTTTTCTATTAAGTGTACAAGATGTTTGAACCAGGTGTTGTAAGTATACGCAAGGAAAGCACTAGACTAAGGCAATGACTTCAGGGTGTATGTGCTGTCAGCTGACTCGGTAAGAATTTCTGGGAGTCTCTTTGGAATCTCTCCCCTAGACACTCAGCCATGAGCCCGGCCATGAGCCCGGCCCTGAGCCCCAGTGTCCCGGCCCAGGGCCAGCTGCATGACCCCACATGCCGCCTGTCCTGCCAATCTGCTGTTCTCTGCTCTCTTTCCTGATGACTGAGCAACCTCCTCAGGGCCAGGGGCTAAATCCCCAGACCAGAGAGTCAGTGGCTCAGAGCAGGATGGCACCTTAGGGAGACCCAGGCCGTGAAGCTGAGCCCAGACTTAACATTTCCCAGGCTGGTGTTGCTCCTGGTCTGTCACCCAAATATAGGTCACTCCACAAAATATCTTGATTTCCCTCCCACAGAGTAACCCACCCTCCCTAGACCGAAGTGTACTCCACTCTTCTCACACCTTCCTCAGCTCCGCCTTGGGCCCTAGGAGTGACAGCAGGAAAGCCTTCAGCCAGACCCTACCTGGGCCACAGGGAGGGGAGCATGAGCACCAGACCACAGAATAGAGGACCAGACAGCCCGCTGCCCTCCTGGGCTGGTAAGGGCAGGGGTGTGAGGTAAAATAGCCTGTCCCGTCCCAGGGCCTTCGCTCCCGACCATCGGTCATTCCAGGGGGTGTAACGACCCGCCTCAGCCCACAGATGGGGGAGAGTGCGCTCCCTCCGTCTCCTGGGCAGTGCTGCAGGGGGGCCTGCAGCCTGGGAGGGCAGAGCCACTCTGGTTTTCTCCATAGCCTTTGCCACCACATGACAGTCCGTGTGTGTTCACTCAGCGTTGGGTGCCCTCTACCAGAACGTAAGGGCCACAGGGCAGGAACTCTGCCCCCAGGGTGCTGCTACGGGATGGGAGCAGGCACGGGACAGTGACTATGGAGCAAGTAAGTGGACCTCAAGCTCCCTGGGTTGGTCCTGCACTCGGCGCCAACTGGCTGCAGGGGCTGGGCAGTCTCCGCCTCGCCTGGATGCCTCCGAATAGGGGCAAGAGAACTCATGTTATGAGCTGTCAGGAGAAAATGAGATCACGTGTGAAAACCCTTTGTAGAGACCTGTGTGGCGGCTGAGCAGGAGGGTTTCCAGCCCTCCCCCCTCTGATCTGTGTGGTCTGTGTGCATGTTCCCTGTGTCACTTCGTGTAAGCAGCTGTGTTTTGTGGCTTACACATCTGCCTCCTCTGCTAGACGTGGGACATCTCTAATCACGCCGCCTTTGGATCTCTAAGCTCACCTCCACCACCGAGTCTTGTCCGCAGCCACCAACCTTTTGGTGGTGCCCTCTGTGTTCTCCCTCCTGGCCTCGGAGGCCGGGCAGGGGTCTGGGCACTTGCACTGCACGTGGCAATGCCACCCTCTCTTTTCATTCAGCGGACATTTGTGAGCACCCGCTGTGTGCACGGCAGGATCCACACCCTGCCCTCGACTAGCTGAGGTGAGAATGAGCTAAGAAAGCTGGAATACGACACGGCGAGTGGCAACACTGGCTGAGGGGCGGGCAGAGGGTGCAGGACTTGGAAGGCGCCACCACCAAGCCTGAGGCTCTCGGGGAAGGTGACTGCTCCCCTCTTGGGGCTCAAAGATGAGATCTTTGGGAGACTCCAAGTCAGCTTCCAGATGCTCGGGAAGAGCAGGCATGAGGGTGAAGAATGTGACTGAGTTCAAATTGGTGTCTTAGGCTCAACACCCAGCTCTGCCCTCTGGGCCTCAGTCTCCTCCTCTGTAAGATGGAGAGGACAGGAGTATCTATCTGAGTCATGGTGAAAAGTAAGAGTTACTACAGAGAAGAGCCCTCGGACCTGGAAGTTCACATCAACATCAGTGTGAGTTAGGACGGTGCTTATTAGAAAGCTGCAATTCTGCACTCCCCAAGCTCTGTACCCTACACAGGCAGGGACCGTGACCTGTCCTCCTTCTGGCTGGCTGTACCTCTTCCCCTGCAGCTTCACGGAAATCCAAGGTGGGGGTGTCTCTGCTTATTGAGGCCCGGAGAGCCCCCAGGACCAGACCAAGCCTCCTTTCACTTCCCCTGGCCTGCCACTGGCCCGTGGCTCAGGAGCATTAGGACCACTGGGAACCCTGGGAGAAGCCAAGATGCTCCGGCCCCACCAGCCCCTGAGGCAGCCTGAGCTCCAGATCCTGAGGAGACACCCCGGGCGAGTGTCTCAGAGATTAGTGCTGCAAACGAGACTGTGGAGAAACAGGCCCAGGGCACTATCAGGGCGCTGGGCCATGGCTGTCCCGCCCCTGGGTCGTGAGCAGACACAGGCTGCAGAACCTGAAAGCAGTTGGCAACGCTTGGTGGTGGCTGGCTAGTGGAACAAGGGCACCCCCTGCCCGTCTGGAATAAAAGAACAAAAATAACTGCCAGGCGGAGAGAGGCAGGGGAGATGAGACGCTAGGATGGGCAGAAGTGTATGCATCCTCCAGGGGTAGGTTTTGTGCCGGAGTGCATGTGCAGTGGGGATACTGAAGTGGTGGGGGCTTGGGAGTGGGTTTGCTTTCCTTTAAAAAAAATTTTTTTTAAGATTTCACCTATTTGACAGAGAGAGAGAGAGAGAGCACATGTGCAGCAGAGGCAGGGGGAGAAGCAGGCTTCCCACTGAGCAGGGAGCCCGACACAGGACTCGATCCCAGGACCCTGGCATCATGAGCTGAGCCGAAGGCAGATGCTTAACTGACTGAGCCACCCACGTGCCCTGGGAGTGGGTTTTCTAAAGATAAAGGTTCTGTTTCTTCCTGGCTGATCACCTGGCTTAGGGTTTTATCTTTGAATTTTACCCAAAAGTAATGATGGCAGAATGCTCCCCATTCTAGGGACCAGGTTCTGAAGGTCCCACTGCCTTGCCCATGACCTCCCGGTGGGAGACTGGGATTCTGAGAGGCTGTCCCCCCTTACCAGGAGTCCCTGCCCCTCAGGTATGCTGGGTGGGGACACGGGCCACGCCAGTCTGAGGGCCGTCTGCCTGCACAGCGGCTCTCCCCAGCCAGCCCAGCATCGTCCTCCCCTGGCTCCTCCTGAGCTCTCAGGAAATATACTTGCTCACCCAATGGCCATCATCTGGGCTCTGCCCTGCCTCTGAACTTCCACTCCAGACACACCCTGCCTGACCCCCCCAAGCATCTCATGAAGGCCCACCTCTCCTTCTACCCCAGGAAGGGAGGGGGAAAGAACCAGCATTTATCGCCCACCCCCCAAAAGCTTGTTAGTATCATTCAATATCACCTTGGAAGATAGTAACAGACACCATTTAAAGTTGAGGAAACTGAAACTTGGTGAGGTTAAGGGACCTGCTCAAGGTTACCTGTCTAATACCTAGTGGGACTGGGCCTTGAACCTAAACCTGACTTCCCTGTGAAGAGTGCGTGTCTATACTAATAATCTCTTTTTTGTGCACGCCTCCCGTGTACCAGGCGCTCTGCTGGACCCTTTATACCATTAATCCCATGGGAACCTTAAAATAACCCTTCAAACAGGTCTTCTGACCCTTTTATAGGTGAGGTTAAGTAACATGCTGACAGTGGCATTAACCAGATCATTAATTTTATGTGTCACCTTGGCCAGGCCATGGTACTCATGGTGACCAGTTTTTGGTCAAACACCAGTCTAGATGTTGCTGTGAAGATATTTTTTAGATGGGATTAACATTGAAATCATTGCTCTCCATAATGTGAGCAGGCCTCAGCCAATCAGTTGAAGGCCTTCTGGAAAAAGACCGAGGCCTCCCTAAGGAAGAAGGAATTCTGTCTCTGGACTGCCTTCAAACTTAAGATACAGCCTCAAGTACCCTGGGTCTCCGGTCTGCTAGCCTGTCCTGCAGAATTCAACTTGCTAGCCCTCACAGTTGTGTGAGCCAATTCCTTACCTGTGCGCACGCACACACACACACTCTATGTATGCACACATCCTATGGATTCGGTTTCTCTAGAGAACCCTGACTAATACAGTAACAGAGTTAAGAATTATAACCTAGAACCACCTAACCCCCGGGGCTGAGCTCTTACTATTCATTAGTACTAATCAATAATTCATGATCATGATAACCGATTAGACATGTCACTGCTGAGGATGACACCATGCCATCATTCAAATGTTTAGGCTCAGCGTAAACACTAACCCCAACACCCAGGCAGTGAACTATCAGTTGCACCATCTTGGATTACAAGTTCAGCAAACAGACACTATTGACCTTACTCAGATCATTTACGTATGGATGAGAGTTCTCTTGCATATCTAGTCTCTACTGCTGGACGTACGCTGTTGTCATAGCTGTGAGAGTGGCCAGGAGGGGTCAACACTATTTACTTTGCTGGCAGAGTCCCACAGGCAAATAGCTTCTGAAGTCAGGGCCAATTCTGTGGGACTCTGGAGCTGGGTTACTAAGCAGCCTCCTTACTTCTGTCGTCCTGTTCACCTGCACAGTGGGCTTCTCAGGGCTGGCGTGCAGCCTTGTCCTCAACTGAAAGGCCAGCCCCTGCCTGGACACCCACTGAGTGCTTGCGGAGAGAGGAGGTGCCAAGGCCAGGAGGAAGGACACTTGATCTTCCTCAGCCCCAGCCCGCACTAAGACCCCTGACCTCTTCCTAGGGTGTGGATATGATACCCATCACTGAAGTAGGAGGGGACAGCTGCCCCCACCCCTACCCAGCTTGGGGACCCTGGGCGTGTGAGTTTCCTTGTTGCTGAGTGCTAATGGGGAGATCTGTCTTGCCTGCCTCTTTGTCAGATGTTGAGCTCGGGACAGAGATGCAGAACCTCTGAGGGGTCAGAAGGGAAGCAAACTAGGGATCTTCTTGCTGTTTCAAGGCTCGAGGCTGTGTCCCATCCTCCTGAATTCCTGAGGGGACTCGAGGCCAAAGTCACAGACTCATGGGGCAGGGTAGAGAACCTTACCCGGCCAGCCCTTGAGGTGGGCAGACTTTAAAGGCAGAGCCTGAGAACGGAGAAGTGAAGGCACCAGCAAAAGCCACAGCTGACAGTCACCGACTTGAGATTCCTGCCCTGGTTTGTGTGATTCCCAGCACAGGACGAAGCTCTGTCTCCAGGGCCCCTCACCTGCTGGCCTTTTTTGGGAAACAAAACTGCTTTACCTTTTTAAAGAAAAGCCACGCGTTTGCTTCTTAAACGGTGAGAGTACTGTAGACTTGAGAATAATACGTAATGGTGTGCACCACCGTATGATGCATCCTCTCCGCCATGATCCTACTCCCCTGAGCTAATGGCACAGTCCTTTGCGTGTACACTCTTCTAGTGCCTTCCATGATACTTAAAGATTTTTAAGCAGTGGGATCCCCCATTTGGCAGGAGCTCTTTTTCCTGTCAATAGATTCAGACCCACCCTATCCTTGTTAATGGCTACACAGCATTCCACAGTGTGGCTCTACCACAGTTTACATAACCAATTCCCCACAGATGGGCGCCTGCCAATTTTTTGCTTCTCTGAGCAGTGCTGCAGTAAATAAGTGTGGAAATCTCTGTGCACTCTGAGCGAGTATTTACATGGGATACATTCCTAGGAGGGGAACTGCAGGGTCAGAGGAATGAAAGAAGCGTTCTCCTGCATAGCCAGGCTGCCCTTCCACCCTTGGTGGCTGGAGGGCCCTTAATCCGACAGGCTAAATGACATCTCATTTTGAAGATGTCTTCTTTGATTGGTGAGTAGACTGAAAAACATTTTGTTTTCCGGCCATTTGTATTTGTCCAACCATCAACTGCCTGTTTCTATTTTTCTGTTGTTTGTCTTATAGAATTTGCGGGAACGTTTTCTATACAATGGCTTTAACACATAATGATTATATTAAAAAACCTCCTCCTGTTTCAATTATTGAACAGGGAAGTCTTTCTACCTCTATTGTTTTATTGGTAAATGCAATCCATTAAAAATCACATCACACATAGCACTGCAAGGGTGGCTGGGCAAATTTTTCCCAGACATCTCCCTGTGTGCCCTAAATCCCACTGATAAAGCTCCCCGAGATGCCATCCCCACGTCCACCTCGCCCTGCCTGTACACCCAGGCCCTGTGCTCTGGTCTGCACGTGAACAGGAGTATCATGTGGGGATACGGCCCCCACAAGGGTGTGTAGGAAACTCTGGTTAGCCATTCCTCTTCTGAGAAAGGCTGGTCTCTAAACTCATTCCAGTCACCAGCCAACTCCCAACCAGGGGTTGGGAGATACTTTTTCTTGAGTCCTGAAATCACACCAAGCCCACTTTGGTCATTCCTGGGTATGTGGGTGGGATCAGAGGGATGGGATAATGGCCCTCCCCTTACCCTACCCGCCACGTGCCCCAAAGAGGAAGAAGCTCTGCAGAATCCAGGAACTTGTTCTGCAGGTTCAAAGTAGTGTGGCTCCAGGATTTGGGCCTTCTTTAACTATAGGCCAGGCAGGAACCTGCTCTTCTCAGCAGCCCTGCCCTACCTTAACTCTGACACAGGGCTCCAGAGACCATCCTGTGGGGTGGGTCTACTCCTCTGCCCTCAATCACCACCCATGGCCGGGATCTCCTTCAGCTGAAACCAGCGGTGAGATCAGGATGTCCCTTGTGGAAGCGCATCCTCTCGTGACCCTGAGTTCCCTCTGAGGGTAAGGGAGCAAAACTCAGCTGAATGTGCTGGCGCTTAGGTGGAGGGAGAAGGAGAGAAGCGGGGGGGTTCAGAGAAGGGGCCAGGGACAGGGAAGGGGCAGCATCAGCAGCAGGGAAAACCAGGGGCCAAGGAGTGGATTCTGGGTGCCCCTGAAGGTGGACATAGCATGATGATGATGAAGAAGATGGGGCGAGAATAACACAGGGTCCCAGAGAAGAATGTCTACACTGCTAACAATGGATAAACAAAAGGGGAACCGACAAGTGAGATAAGAGCAGCTAAAAACTGGCTAGCTGCACAAAAGTAACCTTAATTATAGTCATTCGGACTAGCCGCTTAGCATTTATGCCTAATTACGGGGCCGCTCAATGATGAGTGTCAGCAGCAGGTCACTGCAGCTGTCGTGACTGATCGTTACAGCCGCAGGTACAGCTGATCTTTCCAGCGTGCTGTTAATGCAGATTGGCTCCGGATCCCTTGGGCAGCAGCAGTGGGAACCAAGCGGATGACGACACGCATTACAAATGCAAACTCATTTAATTCTCACAAAAGCCCCTGTCCACATCCCCTACAGGCCCCGTGGTTTTCACAGAAAGAAGAAGTGCAACTGGCCCGAGGTCCTGCAGCTGCAGGGCAACAGAACAGGGGTGTGAACCCCGGCTGTCTGGCTCTGCCCCTCTGTGCCCCATGATGCTGTCTGCAGAGGGCACGGTTCCTGCTCGGCCCACTCGGCATCCTCTACCCCGTGTCCCCCGCCACCCCCTCCTCACCTGTACAGCTGCTGGAAGGAAGTGAGCGCTCTGGTCCTCCATTGAGTTCTGGGGCTCCTTCTGCCTCTGCCACTTCCTTTTTCTCCTCCTCTTCCCGGACCTCAGGGGCTTCCCCCGGTGGCTGCTCCATGGCTGATTTCCCCTCGGCGCCACGCCTGCAGGCCCGGTCATAGCTCTGGCATCATCTGGGTCTGAACGCAGATGGACCTCTACAGGGCAGCTGCCATCAGCCTGGGCCAAGGAGACAGGGAGAGGATGAGAGGGTGTGAGAAGCGCATGTGAGAGGGCTACCACGGGGCGGGGGGGGGACAGCAGGGAGGGGGCTCCCCTGCTCCTGCTCCTTCACGGCAGGCACGCCTCCTCCCTGTAGTGCTAGCCCATGGGCTCTGCTCCTTGCACCCCGAGTCACTTCCCCTCCTGCCCTTTGTCTGCTTGGTTCCTGAGGCAGGTCTGTGGGGTTCCGAGCAGTCTCCACAAACCAGACAGGGTGACACACCCCTGCACCACCTTTCCCTGCCTCCTCGGCCCCATCCTGCTCTTGGCGCCACATCAGAATGACTTCAGGGGCTTCTTCCAACTCTGTGGTCCTCCTGGAGGTCCTGATATGCATTATACTTCCTAACCCCCGCCCTGTCCCCTCCAGCACTCAGGCTCTCCTACGCCGCAATTCCTGAAGGGAGTAGGTCCTATCCTTCCTGTGTTTGGGTGTGGGGGGACAAAAAGACCGGAGCCCCTGCGGTGCTAGGCTCACAGCTGGCAGCAGATCTGCAACTGGACGCTCAGCAGCACAGCCATCAGGTAAGGGGAGATGTGCTCCGTCCAGGAATCTTTCCGAGGTAGGGTTACTGGGTGGTGACTCCTCTGTGGAGGAGGCAGTTCCAACCCTCGGCAAGTGACATATTGCCCACAGATGCCACCATCAGTGGTAAGACCATGAGATGTTGTGGGGCAGTCGTCCTGGCAGGGAACAGTAGGGAGACACCTTGAGACTGGGGTGGATTTTGACCAGAGATGGCACGGAACTTGTCTTGGGGACAGAGCATGAGAAAAGACTCAGAGGCAGCACAGCAGGGAGTGGTGAGGAGTCCCGGTGGCCAGGGAGTGAGCACTGTGGGAGCGAGGATTTGGAGGGACGGCCGGGAAGGTGGGCTGTGTCCAGGCACGCATGCATGACTGACTCTATCCTGAGGCAGTGCAGGCTGTGGGAGGATTGAAAGCAGAAAAGACCTGCTTTAGGGCGCCTGGGTGGCTCAGTTGGTTAAGCGACTGCCTTCGGCTCAGGTCATGATCCTGGAGTCCCGGGATCGAGTCCCGCATCGGGTTCCCTGCTCAGCAGGGAGTCTGCTTCTTCCTCTGACCTTCCCCCCTCTCATGCTCTCTCTTTATCTCATTCTCTCTCATATAAATAAATAAAATCTTTAAAAAAATAATTAAAAAAAAAAAAAAGAAAGAAAAGACCTGCTTTAGGGAAATCCAAGCATCTGTGGGCCTTCTGGATGTGCCACGGGCAGCTCGAACTCAACCTATCCAAACAGAACCCACCATCTGCCCCCAAACCCGCCCTTCCTCTGGTAATCCCTACTTTGGTGACCCACATGTCCATCTACCCGCTTATCAAAGCCAGAACGCAGGGGTCAACGGAGACTCTTCCCTCTCCCCCACTGCTCTACACTTGCAAACTTGGCTGGACACTGCAACCACTGGGGAGTTTTTCAAAATATGGATGTCTGGGCCTGTCCCCAGAGATTCTCATCTGATGGTTGTGGGGAACTGCTTGGGCACTGGAATCTTTATTTTTAATTCTCCTGGTGATTGTCATGTGCAGCCGAGCTTGAGAACCACTGTTCCACAGCAAGGCCACTTCCAGCGGACAGTAAATCCTCCCTCTCTCATCATTCCTCTCCAGCAGGCTTTCATTTTCCCTTGTTTGGACTGACGACAACCTCTTCAAGTTTGTCAACAAAAGGCAGTTTGGAAATTCAGCCCTCAAGTCTAAGAGCTGGGAGTTGGGAATCTGGAGCTGTGGGGAGCATCCTCATTGATTTGACAGTCACGGAAGGGATTCAGTTCACCAAAAGAGAAAGCAACGTGTCAAGGGAGGTCAGGGGAATAGGCACCAGAGCAGTGGCCAGACGCAGGAGAGACGTGGGACAACCAGACAACTCAGAGTCATGGGAAGGGCTGTTTCACGGGGGAGCGCTCAACCGTCTCAAATGCTGCGGAGTTGAAGGGTGATAAACTGACACATGACCCCTGGATTCAGTGACCACCAGGTCATCAGTGACCCTGTGAGGCAAGTTTCAGTCAAGTGGTTAAGATGGAAACTGGGGCTCTGAAGAATAAGTGGGAGGACAGGAGGCAGGACGGCAAACGGAGACTAGGTTTTTGGTAAATATGTCAAGGAAATAAATGTACTGCCTCGAGAAAGTGGCAAAGCCAGGAAGAAGTTTTTGGACTAGAGGAGACTCAAGTAAGCCGTGGGTAGAGGAGAGGTCTGCAGAGAAAGACCGTCTGAAGATTCCAGGGGGAGGCTGGGGCAGAATGACTGATGAGAGGGGACTAATTCAAGGGCACAGGAGGAGGAAAATACAAAGAAGTATCGTGGCAATTGGGGAGGGGGTGATTAAAGCTCATCCAGGATGGCCTCACTCTTTTAGTTAATAAAGTAGGCGGGAAAGTTGTCCACTGAGAGTAAAAGATGGGACTTGCAGAAAGCAAAGAGGGTGGGTGGACGCACTTTGGTAAACATGACAGGGAATTAGCTGGAGAGCAATAAAAAGAACTGTAGCAAAGCCACAGTAGTTAAAACAGTGTCGTACTGGCACAAGAATAGACAACCAGTGAAAGAATACAGAGTCCATAAATAGATGCAAACACACATGGAACTTCAACATGTTACAAAGACAGTACTTCACATCAAAGAGAACAAATGAATTCTCCAATAAACAGTAATGGGACAACGGAGTAGCCATCTGGAAAAATTAAGATGGATCCCTACCTCAAACTTTATATCAAGATGAGGTCCAACTAAATAAAAAAAAATTTTTTTTAAGTTAAAACAAAAATATATGCATTATTGCACACCTGGCTGGCTCAGTCCATGGAGCACATAACTCTTGATCTCAGGGTCATGGGTTCAAGCCCCATGTTGGGCATAGAGACTACTTAAAAAAATTATATATATATGTGTGTGTACATACATATACACATATATATAAACTTTCTACATGGTAGAAAAAAATCATAACAAAAAACAGATAATAAACTGGGAAAAAATATTTGCAACTCTCATCAAAGGACTAATTTCTCTAAAACATTTCCTATAAGTAAGTAGAAGCAGGGCACCTGGGTGGCTCAGTCGTTAAGCGTCTGCCTTCAGCTCAGGTCATGGTCCCAGGGTCCTGGGATCGAGCCCTGCATCAGGCAACCTGCTCAGCGGGAAGCCTGCTTCTCTCTCTCCCACTCCCCCCTGCTTGTGTTCCCTCTCTTGCTCTCTCTCTCTCTCTGTCAAATAAATAAATAAAATATTAACAAAAAAAATACAAATTAAAACAATTCTCAAATATACTTTCTACGATCAGATTAAAACAAATGCTAACACGTTGCTAAACATGTGGGGAAACACAATCTCACACATCCCTGGTGGAGAGGTAAGCTGGCACGACCTCTGAAGAGGGTAATTTGCCTACATTTCTCTAAATTATAGGCGTATATCTTATGACCCAGAAATTCCACTTCTTTGTGGAAATCTTTGTGACATTTCTGTAACCTTCCAGTTTTTTCAAAACAGAGTTTTTTTTTAAAAAGCTAAAAAATTCTGGCTTTCTGGTTTCTCTTGAAAATTGGGCAGACCTGGCCACTGGGTGCCTGCATGGCCCCGACACCCTCCTGGGAGCTGAGCCGTGGCCTCCTCTTCATGTGGACAGGTGCTCGCCCCCGGCACCCGCGCTCTCGGCTACTTCCTGCGGTCACTCCCTAGGCTGCTTCACTCACGTGCACTGCATGAGGTGTCCCCTCCTGTGGGAACCCGAGTCTGGTTAGCATAAATCAGTTCCTCAAGGATCAATGACTGATCATCAAACTAGACCCGGAGCAAGGCCAGGGAGGGGCTCCCGCCACGTGGCTCCGATTACAAGTGGCAGCCTTCTCGTTGTTTACCTAACGCCATTCCCCCTTCTTCCTTACTGAGGCCCGATTGCTTTGGATCAGGCACGTGCTTAGCCAAACGCTCCATTTCCCAAGCTCCCCTGCGGCTACTGTGTTCACGTGACACAGTGCTGACCAATACGTAAACAGAAATCTACTGGGAGGGCCTTCTTATAGGTTTTCTCCCGGATCAAAAGAGACAAACGTTTACCTTCCCCCCTTGCTGCCTGGACTAGGAATAAGGGCCCGGACGCGGAGCAGCAGCAGACAGGTTGAGAGGGCAGGGCGGGAGCAGAGAAGGGGTCTCGGGCCGCTGCTGAACCAGCCGTGGAGCGCCTGTCTCCAGACTCCTTGCTGCGGGAGACAACGAAACGCCTGCTTTACGAGGCCCTGTTTGCCAGACTTCAGCTGCCGGCAGCTGAACACAATCCTAACTGAAACAACACGATATCGGACACTTAGCTGAAGAGGAGAATGGCATCGTGGGAGGGGGTTGACACCAACACTGGGAAAAGGACCTTGGTGATCACCGGGGGCAATTTGTGGACATTGTGGCATGGAGTAAACTCTCCAAAAACATCAGTTATTCTCTGAATACCAAGGACCAGAGACCCCGGTTCATCATGCTCCAGGACTGAAAAGTCTGGGGCAGGTGAGGGGTGAGAAACCCTCAACCAGGCCTGTGCCTGGGAGCTACAGGAGGCTTCTGAGGAGCAGCAGCCAGGGTCTGGGCAGCGTGCTGACAGAAGGCTCAGACAACGTGACTTCGACGGAGCTGCAAGCACAGCGGTGGCAATGACCACAGGGTAAGTAGTGTGAGGCTGAGAACAAACTGCTTCTGGATCTGCGGAGCTTGGCTGTCAGTGGACACGGGGAAATGCACACCAGACTGTGGTGACAAGAGCCGGGGAGAGAGGGACATGAAGATTTGGGGTCCCCCTTAGCAGCTGGAAACAGAGGAGGGAAAACTACAACCCTGTCTTGTATAGATAACTTGACAAAATATTTTCTCGCTCATTCCCTCATACCCTCCGATCCTCTGGGTGACTCTGGGGAGACGGGACAGAGTTCACAGTCAGTCCTGAGTCCTGGAAGGAGGGGTGGGAGGTGACTGAGCCCCCGCTACACGTCACGTCTGGTGCATGAAAGACAGGCTCTGCTCACTCCTCCCGAGCTCCCACAGGCGAGCCCTGTGAGCTGCCCTGCGGAGGTGAGGGAAGTGACAAAAAGCTCAGGCCTGCGGAGCCTGACAGAGTGTCTCTCGGAGAACAACGCGAAGGATAAAGCAGAAGACCACAGGGTTTCAGACACAACGGGGTCTGAGCCTGGCCAGGCTTCCGAGGAGCCGCGTGCACTGGGCCACCTTACGCACCTCTGACGCCTTGAGCCTCAGCTGCTGCTTCCATATATCTACTGGTAGAAGGTTCTTTCACATGACCAGAGGAACTGTTATCAGCTTCCGGGGGTGCAAGTGGATGCCTCTTGAAACAGATGCGGTTCTGGGCTCTGGCTAGAGTTTTGGATTTGGGGCCACGGTCCCTGGATTCCAGGCAGATGTTCGTCCCCTGACTGGAGTTGTCTCTTCTGGCTGGGACCAGCGGAAGGGGGAGGGGAGGAGCAGTCTGGTTGTTCTAAAACCCACACACATCCCTTGGGCTGTTTCATGTTTAGATGTAACCGCTGTGCTGCAGCCCATCCCTGCACTTTGCCAGAAACCATCCATTTTCACACAGCCCCGGCTGTTCCATTTACAGCTGAGGTCTGCCCATCTCCCGGCAGCCATGGCCGCCCCGCCCCCACCCGGTGGCTCTTCTGCGCTTGCCAGGTCAGGAGCCACTTTGATCCCGGGGGCCCTCCCTCCACCCCACTGGGCCCAGGCCCGCAGGCTGGCCCTATCCCTGCAACGGACCTTATTTCCCTTCCTTTCTTCAGCTCTAGCACTTAAAGTAGCACACCCTGGCACCAGGTCTAACTTTGGTGTGGCTGAGAAGCCCAGGTTTTTGCTACTGCGACCCCCATTACTGTGCCAGAGCCAGAAACCCCGATTGTGTCCCAGCTTCACCCCACTTACGAGGTTGGTGCTGTCAGCAGAGAGGACAAGGGTCCTGCAGCCAGAACAAGGAGGTGCTGTTCTGTTGCCCTTGGACAAAAAATGGAGTCTCTAGCAAAGGAATTTCTTATAAAACAAATGCCTGACTACCCTGATTCTGGCATGCACACATGTGTGTGTTGTTTGCATACATGCTCACACAAGCCTGTAGTGCAAGCAAACCCAGTGCTCCCATTCCAGTACCCTTTTTTTTAAGATTATTTATTTATTTGAGAGAGAGAGAGCACCTGTGTGAGCAGGGGGAGGGGCAGAGGAAGAGGGAGAGAATCTCAAGCAGACTCCATGCTGAGCATGGAGCCAGACGCAGGGCTAAATCCCACGACTCCGAGATCATCACCTGAGCCAAAATCAAGAGTCGGACGCCTAACTGACTGAGCCACCCCTCCAATACCCACTCTCTTGCCCCAAGAAGAATGTCTGGCCTTCTGAGGGAAGGTGGGGGGAGGCGCATGCTCCATCCATTTGCCATTGGGCAGGTCTAGTTCATGGGCAGAGGTAGGAGCTTGGCCCAAGTGACCCAGAGCTGTGCAGAGGCCTGGTCTGGGGCCGGAGCAACCAAGCCACCTGGGGCCCTAATCCATCCCCCAAGGTCTGGACATCCTCAGGAGGTGGAGCACCCCTGCCACCCACCAGCAGGCTGCATGCTCCGACTGGGCTCAGGCAGTGTGCTGGAGCCCCACTCATCTCTCAGCGCTGGGGTGCAGCCTGACAGCCTTCTCCCTGCACCAGAGCCTAAGCTGGGTCACAGCTCTAAGCCTCCAGCTCCCCACCTCCATCACAGTGGTACCAGCTTCCATTCTCCCAGGGCTTACTATATACCAGGCTCTGTGTGCACAGACATGTAATCCTCACAACAACCCTAAGAGTCAGGTACTGTTACTACATCCATTTAACTGATAAGGAACTTGCGCACAGAGAGGGAAAGTAACTGGCTCAAGGTCACACAGTAACTGGAACAGCAGGATTGGAGTCCAGGCAGGCTGGTTCAGGTGTTAATCACTGCACTGCGTGCCTTGCGTGTGGTGCTGGGTACGACTGTTATGTCCAGAAGACCGTATGTGCCTGCCCTGTTGGATCTAGTAGGGGCTCTTAGCCTCGGTGTGGAGCCATCACTGTTGAATTCTTTGTCTAGCTGCCAATCCCCAACTGTTTTTCTGTCAAGAATACCCTGGGTCAAAGTCCTTCTGGATACTCCCTGCCAGAAAATGACTGCCGTGTGCTAAAGACAGCCATAGGCTCTGGTCCCTGGCTCCTTCTCCAGCCCCATCCCACTCGCCCTGTGCGGCAGCACCACTCTCCGACCCTACAGGCTCGTACTGGCCTCAGCCTGGCATGCTGCCCCCTCCACCTCTCTCCTTCAAGAGTGGGCTCTCCTGCACCTCCTCCCTGTGGAAGCTCTCGCTGACCGGCCCCATTCTGTTCCTTCCTAAGGCAAACCTGAGCCGGGGCCCTCCAGATCTGCGATCACTGCAGCAAACTGCACTGTCAGGCAGCTGGTCTGGCCTCACCAGGCTGTTCTCAGTTTCCCAGACAATGCCCTCTATCTTGCTGAGGTAGGTCCCCAGCACCTGGCACAGTGCCTGGCATCCAGTGAGTGCTCAGCACACACTTGCTGGACAAATACACAGACATTAACCTTAGGCACAGTGTTTTTTCAGTCTTAGCATTGCCACCGTATCGGTTTTCGTGTATTATCACCCCTGAGATGCAATACTCCATAGAAGTTAATTCCAGGCGCTTCTGTGTCAGGCCGGATTCAGACCTTGGCTCTGCCCCACCCTCTCTGTGACTTGGGGAGGAGACTAACTTCAGAGTTCCTCAGCCCGACATCTGGGACGCTACTCCCTAGCGTGAGCAGAAGTCAGGAGGTTTAAATAACCACACAGCCAGGGCTGAGTAGTGCTGAGTATCCGGTAAATGCCCAACAAATAGGGACGGCGGCTGCTGCCGTGATCATCACTGTTGGCTCATCTTCAGGGATCACAGGGAGCAAGTGACATTCCAGGTCTAAAAATGGGCTAGCCTACTGGAATTCCAGGGACCTAAACTGACCCAGAATTTCCCAATTCCCTGCCTTACAATCAACTGTGTAGAAGAGAACCGACAGGGAGCTCCCTACTCTGGGCACGTGCTTCTCCTTCAGACAGCTGGGCCCAAACCTTCCTCCACTTCCCGTGCTCCCCCGCCCCAATGCAGATGACCCAGTTGTTGCCCTTTCCCCCCTCACCCACTGCAGGGGGATGAGGGTCAGCAGTCTCCAGATCAAGGGCAGAGGTTGCCCCATATCCCTGGCTAGCGCTTTCAGGATCAGCAGTGAGAGAGGCCATGGGAGAGTGGGCCTGCTTGGCTCTGTCCCAAGCTTTCCCATCAATCATGAATCCGGGTACTGACCCAGTGCCCTGGTTTTCCAGGCCAGCAACTCCATGGGGCTCTTTGCTCCCCATTTGCCAATCCAGGTCACCCCATCCCTCTCAGGGCATAGGAGAGGTCTGTGTGGCCTTCTTGCTGGCAGGCCACCTGAAACCAACCCCCCAGAAGTAGCGTGGGGGCTGGTTTTATTCAGAGAGATCTGGAACCAGAGAAAACACAGGCAGGAGGCCACCCTTGCCCCTCACATTATGTAACTTTTCCAGTTCCACCAAGAGTCAGCCCCTAAGCCCTGCGGAGTGGAGCTGAGCTAAAATAAAAGGAAAAGCCACCTCAGGGAGCTACTGAGAGTGTGGCAGGGAAGAGATGTGAGTGTGAAAAAGAGGGCTCTTCACTCAGGATCCGCGGGACCTGAGTATGCTGGGGGGCCCGGACCCCCAGCCATCACCTCTCCCACTGTAAGGGTTAAGGCGCTGAGCACTGCCCTGGCTGCCTTGGGCTGAAGCCACTGAAGACTAAGGAGATACCAAAAATCTCCAGTTTTGGGGCGCCTGGGTGGCTCAGTCGGTTAAGCATCTGCCTTCGGCTCAGGTCATGATCCTGGGGTCCTGGGACCGAGCCCCATGTCGGGCTCCCTGCTCAGCAGGGAAGTCTGCTTCTCCCTCTTCCTCCCCCACCCCCATCGTGCTCTGTCTCTTGTTCACTCTCTCTCTCAAATAAATAAAATCTTAAAAAAAAAAACAACCCTCCAGTTTTTACAGACAACAGAATCTCAGTGATGTCAAAACATGTACATAAGGCAATAGAAACAAAACTGGAAAGACATGGCCCAAACTGAATGGTATTTTTCTCTGAAGGGTCCAGTTATGTGCTTCTTTTCTTTTCTTTTTTAAAGATTTTATCTATTTATTTGACAGAGAGAGACACAGTGAGAGAGGGAACACAAGCAGGGGGAGTGGGAGAGGGAGAAGCAGGTTTCCTGCCGAGCAGGGAGCCCGATGCGGGGCATATGCTTCTTATTTTCTTATATTTTTCTGTGTTCTCCAGTTTCTTCACCATGAGCATAGGTTACTTTAATGATGGGAAGGGATGGGGGGAGACATTTAAAGAAGTGTGGTGGACAAAGAAAACGGAATCATATGCTGAGATACTGCTGTGGTAAAAGAAAGGCCTGCCCAGAAGAGACCCAGATCTCTCCTCCTGGAAGCCTGAGGGAGGAAGGAGGACCCACTGCTGCTCAGAGAAGGCTCCTAAGGTAAGGGTGGTTGTGCCAATGGGCAGAGGGCCACACCGGGGGACCTTTCCAGAACACTTCTCGTCTGAGGGCCTCAGGTGCTATGGCTCCTAGTGCTGTCAATGCCCTCCATTCTTCTTCTGGGCCCTGCCAGCTGCTTTCATTCACTCACTCAACAAATATTTGTTAAGTACCTACTATCATGTGCCAGGCTACATGAGGCAAGCAAGCAACACAAATATGGAACTAGGAACCATGACCAGGGCTCCGAAGGACAAAGGCCAAGCACAGTGGGGGCACACTCAGAGCGTGCTAGCCTAGCGTGGGTGGTCAGGGGAGGCCTCTGACTGAGAGGCAGGCCTGCAGGGTTCTGGGCCATGGGGAAGAGAGATGTGAAAAGGCCCCACGGAGAGAAGAAGATGGCATGGCCCCTTTGAGAGCACAGGAAGGCTGGTCTAGCTGGGGCTGGAGATCACTTCGGGCTTCAGAGGGCAAGCTGAGGATGTGGGTGTTTATCCAAAGAGCAGGAGAGTGCTTAGGAGGGTTGTGAAGAGGACGGGCAGCATCAGAGCTGCATATGAACTTCTCGGGCTGCTGTGGAGGACGGGTTGCAGATGATTTCAGCCGGGCTCTGAGAAGCCAGGGTTAGAGCAAACCTAGCTGGGCACCGATGGGAAGGAGAAGGCCGCCTCCCAGGGCCCTGGAAGGCTGGGCATGGGACGCAGCCGCCTAGTCATTCCTGGGAAGATCTGCGCGACAGAGCGGAGGGGTGAGGCCCTTCCACGGTGCTGTGTGCTTCTCCAGCTGCCCCATCTGTGCCTTCTCAGTAAAACATCAGTGCAGGGTTAGATGACCTCCAAGGCCCCTTCCTGCTCCGACTTCCTTGGCTCCAGCCTCCTAGCACTGTCCTGGTCTTACTGATTCCCAGCTGTGACATACACACGGATCTGGGGAGCAGACGTGGCACGTGGCACTGCTTGGCAGGAGGCTGACTGCCGCAAGTGGCCATGTTCCTGGGCCCGACGACTCCATGCAAGCCCCCCAAACTCCCGACACACAGCTCTCACGGCCAGCACGCCAAACTGTGGGCCAGTGGCCCCGCTCTGGGAGCTACGTGGCGACAGGGCACAGGCCAGATGCCACTACACATACCCTTTTCTTCTTAAACAACAAAGACCAGGACACCGGCCAGCCCTTTAAAGTTCACGAAGCGCCTTCGGGTACACAATCCCATTTAATCAACCCGGTGGGAGGGCGGCAGACAGACTAATGTGTGTTGAGCACTAGAATGGATTATTTCACTTTAAAACCATGATGACCCTCCCAGGGAAGCTCTAACTCCTGCTGGCCACATGAACAAACTGGGTGAGGGAACAGAGGCTGGTGGCAAGGGAGGGGCAGCGCACTGAGGGGGTGGCCAGGTCTAGCGAGAGGGAACGAAACTCTGCCCAGCCCAGGAGAAATGGGACTCACAGTTGGAAGGGGGAGGCAGAAACGGGGGTCAGCAGGGCTGAGTGACTTCTGAACCTCTCCAAAGGGAGGGGAGACAGGAAAGAACCCTATAGCTAAGCCAGGATTGGTCAGTCCTGTCCAGGAGAAACTGTGGCTCCCAAGTTCAAGCTTCACCTTTAACAGTGTTCATGTCCTTTGACCTTGTAATTCCCCTCATAGGAAAATGCACTGCGCTGTTCAGGGCAGTGTTATTTATAATAATGAAATTGTTTTTTATAATAATGAGAAATATTTATAATGAAAACGAACAGAAATGACTCTATGCCCAATACAGGAATGGTTACATAAATTAGGCACCCCCTGAAAAATGGAGTACTATACAGCCATGGAACTCATGTTTCCATACAGTATTTAATAACTTATTTTTAAGTGAAAAGTAATAAAATACAAAATTACATAGACAGCATGATTCCCATAAAAATGACAAGAGAAAGAATGGAAGGAAGTTCCCTTGTATGCATAGGGTGGTAAGTGATTTACTGTTTTTATGTTGCTGTACTTTTTGAACTTGATGTACCAAACATGTATTATCTTCATCTTACACTTAACCCATCAGAGTATGTGATACCATTGCTGGATCCTCCCTCCTTTACATCTTTTCTTACTTGGCTCCCAGGCTTCCTGGCTGCTCCTACGCAATCTCTTTTGCTGGTCCCAGTCAACTCCCAATCTGAAGGTCTCTTTCATTTTCCAGCTACACTTGCCCCCTGCATGATCTTAAACTGGCTCGTAGCTTTCAATACCTTCAATAAATATGCTTATGACTCCCACATTTATTTCTCCAGTTCCAGCTTCTCTGACATCTCCACATGGATGCCCAATGGTATCCGAATGGAGCCCTTGACCTTCCCCCAAGGTCTTTTCCATCTCAGTAAAGGGCATCTCCAGCCTTCTAGTTGGTCAGGCCAAAACGGTGGAGTCAGTGAATCCTGTGGGCTCTGCCTTTAACAAACACCCAAAACCGAGTCACTTCTCACCACCTCCACTGCTATGATCCTGGTCCAAGCCAACATCCTCTCTTGCCTGGATTATTCCAACAGCCTCCCAACTGGCTTCTCTGCTTCTGGCTTTGCCCCCTACTCTCCACACAGCAGACTGATCCTTTTAAGTCAGATTCTGTCCTTCCTGTGACCAAATCCCTCCAGGAGCTTCCTGCCCATCTCTACAGTGGCCTGCGAAGCCTTCCGGAACGGGGGCCCTGCCCTATGGCTCCCTTCCTGGCATACTATGCACAGGCACACGGCCTGCCTGCCGGTGGTCTTTGCAGCTGTTCCCTCCAGCTGAAAATGTACTTCCTCAGGGCTCTGCTCCCATGTGACAGTCAACCTGATGTCGGGGAGGGTCACTGGCAATGAAAAGATGTGACCAGCAATGGACCCATGAGCCAGACCCAGGTGACTGAAAGCTCCCCACCCCCTTCCCAGTCTTTGGAATGTGCGTTCTGCTTGTCTTTCCCACTCTCCGGAGGCTGTTCCAAGGACACGGCCTTGAGATAGTGATGTGGTATTGAAAACAACGAGGTATACATGACTGACTCCAGTTAAGACCTCTTTGTAAGCTTTTAAGATTTGGTGGGTGGATGTGCAGCTCCATTTGTCTTGCTGCCACCCAAGATAAGCCTTGCATGTAAGCTCCCTTTCCTTATTCAAACTGCCACTTACTGAAGAACCATGAGAGACCTCTGAAAAACAAACTGAGGGTTCTAGAGGGGAGGGGGGTGGGAGGATGGGTTAGCCTGGTGATGGGTATTGAGGAGGGCACGTTCTGCATGGAGCACTGGGTGTTATGCACAAACAATGAATCATCGAACACTATATCTAAAACTAATGATGTAATGTATGGGGATTAACATAACAATAAAAAATTAAAAAAAAAAAAAACTGCCACTTACTAACCTGGAGTGGCCTGCCTCTTTCTTCGGTCTCTGCCTGCCCTCTGCTCGAAGGGACGCCTGACCACCTAATTTAAAACCATCCCAGCCCACCCCCAGGTAATTCCATTTCCCTTCCTGCTTCAATTTTTTCCATAGCTCTCACAACCATCTGGAATGGTGTGTGTGCATGCATGTATGTGTGTGTGTGTGTGTGTGTATATATATATATATATATACACACAAAAGTTATTTTTAGGGGCGCCTGGGTGGCTCAGTTGTTAGGCGTCTGCCTTCGGCTCAGGTCATGATCCTGGGGTCCTGGGATCGAGCCCCACATCGGGCTCCCTGCTCTGTGGGAGGCCTGCTTCTCCCTCTCCCACTCCCTCTGCTTGTGTTCCCTCTCTTCCTGTGTCTCTCTCTGTCAAATAAATAAATAAAATCTTAAAAAAAAAAAAAAGTTATTTTTAAAAACTCATTTGTTTACTGATTGTCTCTCCCCAAAAGAATATAAACCCCACAAGGCAGAAATTTTCACCTGTTAGATTCACACTGATCTTCAAGGCTTACAGCCACTACTGGGAGATAGTCATTGCTCAATAAATATGTACTGAAGGAATGAATAACTTTTTATAACTGAAAAAAAGATTTCCATTCATGGCCCAGCCTGAAATAGCCCCACAGAGATCTGTCCTCAGATTCTGTTTTCCAGGGGTATCCGAGCCTGCTCTCCAGACCATTCAAGAGAGGAGCTCATCAGGCTTACAATAAACTGGTAGAAATGCACTGTAGGGAAGACAGGAGTCCAGAAACAGCTGGTTGAGGGTACCCAGGTGTGGTCCAGGCCAGCTTGTTTGTTAATCTGTCAGGTGACCTTGGGAGGAGATGGTTCATCTTTCTTGGCTTAATTCACCTCCCCGCCCGCCGGGAGGGAGTGTTGGGTGCATCTATCTCCCACCTCCCCTTTGATTCTAAAATCCTCTCACTGAGCAGACCCTACGGGTAGTAGTCAATGGAAAAAGGCCTAGGTCACTCACAGCCTTTAGCTCCTCTCAGGGTAGGGATGGGGAGATGGTGACAAATCCTCAAGTGCCTTTAAAGTGTTTACACTCCAGTCAAGGAGGAAGAGAAGACCATACCTACAAAAACCTCAAGGAAAGCTGCACACAGACGGGGAAGGGGGTGGGGGGAATGGCTAAGAGGAAATGGCTTCTGCTGGAGGCCTCAGGGAAGGTTCAAGGCTAAGGAGAGCTGGGTTGTCCAGAAATGATCTCAAAAGTAAAATATGCTCATCAGAGAAAACATTTAAGAATTCAGAGAAGAAAATAAAATCAAGGAGTGGGGAGATTGCTTTTTAAATACAGACTGAGGGGTAGGGTGTTCTAGGTTGGGGAAATGCAGGGTCTTAGGCCCAGGACGGGGTAGATGGAGAGAGACACAAGCAGACAGGGTGGCAGGGGCCAGAAAAGGCTGGGGAAGGAAGTCATAGCCAAACCATAGCATAGAGAACCTCCTCTAACTCTCACATGGGGCCTACCCAACTTCTGCGTGAATCACACTGTACAAAGTGTTTCTATGTGCCGGGCATTATTGTAAGCTCCTTACATGTAGTGACTCACTGGGGCTTCACAAGTGAGAACTATGAAGCAGGTACTATTATCATTCCCATTTACCGATGACAAAACGGAGCAGGAAAGAGTGAAGTAATTTCCACGCCCAACTGAGCCAGGATCAGGATACAGAGCCATGAGCCAGTGTGCCTTCAGGGTGGGAGCTCTCAACCTCTCCAGTGGACTGCTTCTTGCCTCCACTCCTGAGCCCCTCTAGTGCTAAAAAGGCTCCTGTATCCTGGCAAGTAGACCCATCCTCCAATGAACCTCCACTCCTGGTCCAGTCCTGCCTGATCTCTGGTCACCAAGTCCCTACCTGCACCTCCTCCCCCCTCAAGCCGTCCTGTCCAGGTGAGACCTCTCAGTTACCACAGCAATTGTCACAGGACCCATTCTCGACCCTCCTCCTCCTTCGTTTATCATGCCCTCCTACTGTGTGGCTCCTAAAACCCCCAATGGTCAAGATGAAGCTAGAGCATTGGAGTGGCAATACTTTAAACCTATCTTTCCTCCTAAGTCAGTAAGGGGCCAAAGTGTCATGAGACGCTTTCCTCTAGGTGCTGTTTATTAACCTTTGGATAAGGCAATTCGACAAATTACAGTGACTGCCTGGGCCCTGCTGAAATCCAGACCCCCAGCATGACTCTTCTCTGTCTGGAGGTGAGAAGAGAGTGGATACGGTGGGGAGAGCATTAATGCTGGGCTATATGGCAAGAGTATTCCCAGCTCGGTCTTTAATATGCTGTGTACCTCTGGGCGACCTTCTAACCTGTCTGTGCCTCAGTTTTCCCATCTGTGAGATGGGATTAGTATCCACACGCCTTCCCCAACGGAAGAAGCAAGGCTCTGGTGAGATATTCAAAGTGAAAAACATTTGTATTATACAATCTATACACCAAACTATCAATGGTGGTGATCTCTCAGGGGTAATATTTTGTTTCTTCTCTTATGGCTTATGTGATTTTTCTAAATTTTCTATAATGAACATGTGCTGTGTTTAGTAAGCAAAAAGAAAAAAAAAGTTTTAAAAGCATGATACAAACAGAAGACATCATTATTTTAGAGAAGCAAGATGAAGCAGAAGAAGCTGAAGAAGTCAATCTCATGCTGCGACCTTCTGGCACATTCCTGCCACGGAGCTCTCTGCAGAACCCCCAGAGCAGCAGGTGGCCCACACGTGGGGCCATGGCAGGATAGCCCTGATATGCCGCTGGGAGGGGATGGCGAGGAGTCACGTTGCATATCTGCCTCACACCCATTTCGTTTAAGACAATGATACAGAGCCGACACACGTTTGCCCAGTAACCCTGGGCAACTGCAAAGGGAGAACAGTCTGGAATGGGAGAGAGGAAGGAGATGTGTGATGGTGGGAAGATTAATAGTTTTTATGAGTGTATAGTTGTAATTGTTTTTAAAACAGGCATCAATGTCTTTTGCAAGGAAGCTGAGGAGAAGAGCCAGGAGTCTCCTTCAAAAACTTCTTGCTTTCTCCCTAACGAAAGCTCTGGATCTCACTTGAGTGAAACCAGCTTGGGAACTAAGGGTGAATGTGGACACCGGAGAAAGCAAAGCTTGCCTGGTGTTGGATCTCAAAAGACATTTTCAGAATTTGCTTTCTGTTCTCCCTTTCCTTTTCTTTCTTTTTAACATTATTTGGGGGGGGGGGGAGGGAGAGAGGGAGGGGGAGGGAGAGGAAGGGCAGAGGAAGGGAATCCCAAGTAGACCCTCCCTTCCCCCCGAGCGTGGAGCCCAACATGGGGCTTGATCTCATGATCCGGAGATCAAGACCTGAGCCAAAACCAAGAGTCAGATGCTTAACGGACTGAGCCACCTAGGTGCCCTCTCCCCCCACCCCCGCCGCTTTCCTTTTCAAGTACACACCTATGTGGTTGCTCTCTAAGGTCCCAGATAAGGGCCTAGTTAACAAATATTTGAAAAGCATGAAGTCCCCCAAAGAGGAAAGGGAGAACCAGAGGTGAAGGAATGAAAGGACAAATCAAAAAGAGTATTCAAATCTCAGGAACACCAGAACATACTTTTTCAACATCAAAGCACCTTAGAGAGTCAGAAAACTGGCCCACGCCCTCACCTTCCAATTTGCATATCGCTTTGACAACAGCTTCTGGATTTTACGCCTGCATGACAGACAGCCTTCAGAGTTCTCAGTGGGAAAGCTGGTCAAAAATCTGCCATCTCACTTCTCAGGACTCAGAGCCAGGACGAGGATGTGCAGGACAAGATGGGGAAATACCAGGCATGGAGCGACTTAGGGATGACACTTGGGGAATTCATTCAGAGAGCGGAAGGCCTCACATGTTGGGTCCTGTCAGGCTCCTGATACAGATTTCTGCCCTATCCGGCAGGAGGAAGAAGGGGCTCCCTTGAAAGAATCAAGTAAAGCACTGCCACTGTTCCCCGAGTGTTACCACCAGTGATGATGGGGAGTCTTGTCTGTTCCTCTGGGGTTCTCTCCAGGAGGACCCTCTGTCCCTGCCTACCTGGGGGTCTCTCCAAGATGCAGTGCCCAGGGAGGCCATCAACCGGGATAGAAGAACTCCCCAGAATTCCCCTCTGGGCCCACAAGGCACAGCTTGCTCCTCGTCAGGCCACTCTGGCCCTGCCCTGAATTTGGCCACTTCCCCGGAGGCCTGTGAAGACAAACAATTCAGGGAGAAGCAGCAGGAACTTGGGAAGGCTGCCTCTCCCGGACTCTCAGCTCCACAGCAATAGGACAACTGGTCCTGACAAACCAAATCCTGACTGAGCCAGAGCCAGTTTTCCTCACAACAACTGCTCCCAGGAAGGGCACGAGGAACAGACATTACTCACCAAGTGCTCAGGTGCTACTCGCTTTGGAGAGAGCTGCTAACTGGGAAGATGTCGGTCTGGTGGGCTGGTGGGCCGCCAGAGCAGCCCTGGAGTACTCCAGAGTCACTGCCGCAGCCTTCCTTTCTGCTTGCCTCCTTGAGAACCTCCACCCAAATCCTAGGGCGTCCAGAGCACGCAGGCAGTGTCTCCCCACCCACAGTGACCTGCTTGGCAAGGTTCTGCACATCTTTCCCCCATTAATACTTCCTGTCTCCCTCCCTCCCCCCAGGAACCCAGGCAGGCTGAGGCAGTACCCCCTCCATCCATCTAGACTGTCCTTGGAATTCACGGGCCAGTTTGGGGATCCTGGGCACTGATCCTAACAAAAGCCAAGGCCAGGTCCGGGAAACCTGCACTTACCTGTTTGGGGAGGCGGGGGCTGGAACAGGGCCAGTAGCTCACCTTTGTAACATCCACACAAAAGCATTTATTCCAAAGGTGGCTGAGGAGAGTCCAACAGCCCGCCTACCAGCTTACCTGAGGTGCTTGGGCCTTCCTACAGAACAGCCTGCCACGTGCCAGGGAGGAACCTGCACACGAGAACCCTCTCTCTGACCTCTCACCTCGGACCCTGCAAGGGCTGGTGTTCTGCTGGATTCTGAGCAGTAGTACTTAGAGCTCGCTGCCACCATGACAATGACGGGGCGCCTCCGAGGAGGCAGACTGACGTTAAGGACAAGGGCAGGGCTTTGGCTCCAAAAGAACAGCCTGTGAATCCTAGCTCTGCCACTCACTAGCTGAGTGGCCTTGGGCAAATTGCTTCACCTCTCTGAGTATCTATTTCCTTTTATGTACAACTATTCAGCCCAGAGAGATGATGTAACTTGTCTACAGTTTTGGGGAGAGATGGTCGTAGAGCTTGGTCCCCCATCCCAGTTTCCTGGCTTCCAGGGCCTTTTTGAGAACACCAAGATGCTTCTCAAGAGCAGGTGCAATTGACAGAGAAACGAGTCAGTGAAAAGTTCCTTCCAAAGTTCTCTGCCTTAAAACAAAAGTAGCCTTCCCAGACACCAGTTTAACCAGGTGATTAAAGTTAGCATCACCTTTACTGGGGCCAACTGGGACCATCATGTTGCCTGATGTGGAGCATCAGGAAGCACTCAATACCTATCTGGGTTCTCACCAAAAAAACGATAACCAGAATCTACTCGCAAGGAAATGACCGAACAAATATGAAATGTGGACAATCGATGACACAGTGTCAAGCAAATGAACAGACTGTTAGCAACTGGTGAATCTTACTGAAGGAAACAGATGTTCACCACACTATTCTTTCTACTTGCCTGTAGCTTGGACCTAGTAAATGAAAAGCAGAGAGGAAAAAGGCAGTTCTGCCTTCCGCTCACCCATGACTCTTAACAAAGACTCAGTTGTATCATGTTCTGTTATCTATCCAGTGTCCGGAATATAAAAATCCAAGCTTCTCTGCTTGTCATTCTTGAATGACACTTCTTGGCACAGCAGAGATCTCACAGAGTTTTCTAGGTTCATCTTCCACAGAACTCTACAACCTGAACCACCTTCGTCAGCCACAGCTGTTTACACACTGCTTCCAAACAGCCAGCCATTAGTTGGAAACCCATTTATTGAGCCAACAACTTTCATGGAGTACTCTCTAAGGTCATGCACCCACCTTGGGTAAGGCACCAAGCCAGGCCCCAGAGACACTGTAATAGACAAGACTCGGTGGCTGCCCTGTGGATCTTATCTGCTAGGGAACCCTACAATAGTTGGCACAATAGTTGGCTTTTGTCAAGTCCTGCCTTTTGATCTCTCGCTCTCTCTTTTTTAAGTAGGTTCTACACCCAGCGTGGAGCCCAATGCGGGGCTTGAACTCACGACCCTGAGGATCAAGACCTGAGCCAAGATCAAGTCAGATGTTTAACCAACTGAGCCACCCAGGCACCCCCTGCCTTGTGATATCTCTTGACTATACTTCCATATAAGACTTCCTTCTCAACATTTCTTGGGAAATTTACCTATTTTATTTAATCCCCAAACTTGAGAAACATCAATTGAAACGTTGGGAAAAATAGGAAAAAGTATGATAATACTCTGGTGAGAATTAAAGCTTAACAATCAATCCAGAGATGTTACTGGTTTGAAGGAATCCACTGACTTCAAGTCAAACAAGAGCAAGAAGCTAACATGCAGAGTTGAAGGTTAAGGCTGGCATCTCGGAACCAGGGCAGAAGTGCGAAGGAGAGAAGTGGTCACAATCTAGTCGAGTCTTGCTTGTAGCCACTGCCACGTCTAAGTGTGTGTTTATGGCTCTGTTTGCCATTAATGGTGAGTCATTCTTGTAACTATGTATTAATATATTTATATACATAGTATGTACAAATCCTACAAGTACTATTCTAATGAATAAGTTTGGAAGGAAAATAAGTCCCTAAATTGGCAATTCTGACACACAATTTTGTGTAGTGCTCTAAATTTTGTTAGGAGATCCACCTGTTAGGTTATTCAAATACACTCAATAATGTTCACTGGCATTTTCCAGCATTTGACTATTTGATATGGAAGAAATACAGACAAAAGATGTGAATATTGTGGAATTCTAGGACACAAAATCAGAAATGGATCTAAAATCTGAATTAATAAAGCATTATTGATTAGTAAAAGCAGTAACTAAATCAAAATTGGGGCAAGCAAAGTATTTTCATCACTAAAAAAGGAAATGAGCCTATATGAAGTAATATGTGCCTCAATGTCCGACTCGAAGATGCTTTTGGACACTTGCATAACAAACAAATAAACAAACAAAAACCAATCTGATTTGGGATGCCTGGCTGGCTCAGTTGGTTAAGCGTCTGCCTTCGGCTCAGGTTATGATCTCAGGGTGCCGGGATCGAGCCCCACATTGGGCTCCCTGCTCAGCGGGGAGCCTGCTTCTCCCTCTCCCTCTGCTGCTCCCCTGCTTGTTTTCTCTCTCTCTGTCAAATAAATAAAATCTTAAAAAAAAAAAAAAAAGAAATGGGCAAAAGATTGAATAGATACTTCACTAAAGAAGATAAACAAATGACAAGCACACAAAAAGATGTTCAACATCCTTAATCATTAGGGGAAAAGCAAATTAAAACCACTACATACCTATTAGAACGGCCAAAATGAAACAAAAAGTGACAATACCATGTGCTGATAGGGTTATAGAGAAACTGGAACTCTCATACATTGCTGGCAAGGATTCAAAATGGCACAGTCACTTTGGAAAAGAGATTGGCAGTTAAACATATTCTTACCGTAGGTCTAGCAATCCACTCCTAGGTATTTACCTAAGTGAAATGAAAATCTTTGTTCAAACCAGCATGTGAATGCTTTTTCAAAACTGTCAGGAACTGAAAACTTAAAGGCCCCTCAACTGAAGAATGGATAAACAAACTGTGGTCCATCCTTACCACAGACTACTACTATTCAACAATAAAAAGGAACAAATGCAGGCAATAACAACAGATGAATTTCAATACATTATGCTAAGTGAGAGATTAAAAAATGCTATGTACTTTATGACTCCATATGACATCCTGCAGAAGGCAGAACTATAGGAAGGGACAGTACAGCAGGGGTTAATGATATGGGGAGGTTTGACTATGAAGGAGTGGGTCAAGGGAATATCATTGTTTTGAGGGGGTCATGGCACAGTTCTTTATCTGGATCATGGTGGTGGTTTATGACTATAAATTGCCAAAATTCACAGAACTGCACACTAAAACGGATGAATTTTAGTGTCTGGAAATTTAAAAATAAAATTTTGTAATTATTTAAGAATAACTTTTAAATATTAAATGTTTGTGGTATTATCTTTAAATCATTCAATGATTCCTTTTTTTTTTTTTTTTAAGATTTTATTTATTTATTTGACAGAGAGATAGAGAGAACAAGTAGGCAGAGAGGCAGGCAGAGGGAGAGGGAGAAGCGGGCTCCCCGCCGAGCAGGGAGCCCCATGCGGGGCTCGATCCCAGGACCCTGGGATCATGACCTGAGCCGAAGGCAGCCGCTTAACCGACTGAGCCACCCAGGCGCCCCCATTCAATGATTTCTACTGGGCATTCATTTTGTGTTAATGTTCTCATCCTTTAACATTTTCTATTATCAAGTATCCGTAACAGGTAGAGATCATTTTTACATGTTAATAAAATATATAATATAGTCTTGTCACAATACAGTGTTCCTAATAATAATAATAAACCATGCATTTAATATTATATCTTTTTTCATTTTTTTACAGAAAAACCTCTGAAACTTTTACCATAGAAAAATAATTCAGTTTATCATGGTCTCTCATTCTTATTTAAAAACTCATAAATCCAAGAAACAACAAGTGTTTCTGCCCTACAATCCAGTAATCGTACTACTGGGTATTTGCCCAAAGAATACAAAAACAGTAATTCAAAAGGATACGTGCACCCCTATGTTTATAGCAGCATTATTTACAATAGCCAAATTATGGAAGGAGCCCAAGTGTCCATCGACTGATGAATGGATAAGGAAGATGTGGTATATATACAATGGAATATTATTCAGCCATAAAAAAGAATGAAATCTTGCCATTTGCAACATGGATGGAGCTAGAGAATATAAGGCTAAATGAAGTAAGTCAGTCAGAGAAAGACAAATACCATATAATCTCACTCATATGTGGAATTTAAGAAACTGTAAAACAAACAAACAAATGAAAAAAGACAGAGAGACAAACCATGAAACAGACTCTTAACTACAGAGAACAAACTGGTGGTTAGCAGGGGGGAGGTGGGTGGGTGGGGGGTTGGTTGAAACAGGTGAAGGGGAGGGCGCCTGGGTGGCTCAGTTGGTTAAGCGACTGCCTTTGGCTCAGGTCATGATCCTGGAGTCCCGGGATCGAGTCCCGCGTCGGGCTACCTGCTCAGCAGGGAGTCTGCTTCTCCCTCTCCCACTCCCTGCTCTTGTGCTCTTTCTCTCACTCTCTCAAATAAATAAATAAAATCTTAAAAAAAAAAAAAAAAAGAAACAGGTGAAGGGGATTAAAGAGTGCACTTGTCTGGACGAGCACTGAGTGATGCACAGTATTATTGAATCATTATATTGTACACCTGAAACTAATATAACACTGTATGTTAACTATACTGGAATTAAAATAAAAAACTCAATAAAAATTCAAAAAATAATACAAATAATAAAAACTTATAAACAAAGGTTATGAAAGATACAGAATAACTTGTGATTTGGGCAATTCCCGGGAAATTCAATTCCTTGTTCCCAAATCCTGAAAAGTTAGGAGCTGTCGGGAATTTGGAAGCACCAGAGCCTTGACACTTTCCCAGGCAGCCTTGGCTATGACCCCCATGGTAACCTTCTACCCACCTCTAGCCGGAGCCCTTCTATTAAAAAATTGTTTATGGGATTTGGGAAGTATGCGCACCAGCAACTGACCTAGACTCACTCCTAAAGGGGGAGATGCCAAAAGGAGTAAGTCAGAGACTGCCCTTGAGGACAGCTAGCACACAGAGAGCTGTGTGATGGAGGTCACATGGGCGGTGGACACTTTGGAGGAAGAAATATTTCCAACTCAGGAGAAGCAGGGATCGTTTTGGAGTAGTTGTTAGGGCCCTTCTTCCAATGGGCCAGAAGGCTGGCAAAGGCAACTCCCAGGGAAGGCCAAGGTGAGCCAGGCAAGGCAGCTGAAAACACCAAGCACGTCTGGGAATGGAGAGCTTCTTTTGGCTGGGAGCCCACCTCTCTGATGGACAGATAAGGGGCCCAATATGGCCGGCCTTGACTTCCTACTTCCTAAGTGGGACTTAATTCTGAGGCAAGGGGGAAGGCAGAATCAGAGAAGTGTTTTGGTTCCAAGGCCTGTAAGACCAGAGAGAGGCCGAGAGACTCTCACTAGGGGGTTTCTGAAACAATACCGTTGAGAGAGGATGAGGGTCCAAAATCTCATCTCTCATCCCTTCCAAATGCTACACTGTGTTCACCTGGAACTTTCCAGCACATCAGGCTCTCTGCTCTGGGCCCCCGCACAGGCTGTTCCTTCCATCGGCGACACCTCACCCCTTTCTTAACCTAACACCTCCTCATCCTTCAAATCTCAGCAAATAGAACACTTCCTCAGATAAGCCTCCTGCAATGTGCTCCTAAAGTCCCTGTATTTCTGTTTTTTGTTTTTTTTATTTAAATTTTTTTATTGTTATGTTAATCCCCATACATTACATCATTAGTTTTAGATATAGTGTTCCATGATTCATTGTTTGTGCATAACACCCAGTGCTCCATGCAGAACGTGCCCTCCTCAATACCCATCACCAGGCTAACCCATCCTCCCAACCCCCTCCCCTCTAGAACCCTCAGTTTGTTTTTCAGAGTCCATTGTCTCTCATGGTTCTTCTCCCAAAGTCCCTGTATTTCTGCAAGCACAGCCCTTCCCACACTTTCTTGCTACTGCATTTTACTGATTGATTTATTCTGGGGATATGCTATTTATTTATTTGCTTGTTTCCTTGCTTTATAACAGGAAATATAACATACCCATGATTACAGGGTGTGGTTTGCATTAATCTTCAGTGTGTAGCTCCACAAAGTCTTACATTTATATACACTACCACAAGATCACCCAGCTCAAGATCCCAAACGTCTCCAGCTCCCCAGAAGGTTCTTGATACCCCTTCCCAGTCAGTGCCCCGAATAAGAGGTAACCACTAGTCTGACCTCTATGAGCATCAACTAGTTTTGCCTGTCATGCATACAGTGTCTCCTGGCTGGAGTTTGAGGGCCCATGGAGTTGTTCTGTTGCTCTATGGACCCCAAAAGGGCTGAGCACAGAGCAGGCCTGTGAACATCTACTAACTGAACGACGAGACCAGGCTAGAAGGGGAAGCCAGAGTGCCCGGGCCCGGAACCCCGGCCATGCTTGCAACTCCATGCCTCTGCTCATGCACTCTCCTGCCTGAAATGCCCCCCCTTTTTTATCGGTCTCATTCCTACCCCCCATCTTTTTTAGAGGTTTGGCTCAAGTTCCATCCCCTTTGGGGAAGCTAGCCCTACGGCCTCCTCCGCCCACTGCATTCATTCCCCAGAGGCTGCTTCCCAAGTCCTTTCCGAGTATATGTGGATGAACCTCTCAGTCCTGCTCCCCAAACAATCGGAGTCTCTCACAGCAGAGACGCTGTTTTACTCTTCATTAAATGAGAACCAACCTCTCTCACCTCCTCACTGCTCACAGAGTATCCTGAGCTGCAAAAATTTATTCTGGTCTGTCTTCCTCATAGGGCTAGGAGGATCACACCAGAAAACAGCTGTAAGAATGTTCTATAAGCCACAGTTCACCTGACAAATCTAAGGCACTGCTGGAAAATTATTGGCTAAACTATACATGCACCAAATGTACAACAATAAAGATTAAAAAAAAAAAAGAATGCAGGGGCTCTGTATGTGTTGATGTGGAAAGATTTCAAAGATATACCTAAGCGAAGAGCCAGGTGTCCAAACAATTTAGTGTGCTCCCCACTGCCACAGGGGATAGGAGGAGGAAGAGGAAACATACATACACACTTGAGTCTGCGCATGGAAAATTTCGGAAGAATACACAGGAAACTGATCACCCTCACCTGTACCCCTGGGGGGTGGGGCCGCAGTCCCACAGCCAGCCAGTCGCTTTTGGTCCTATAACTGTCTCGCCTGTCCATGGGGTATTTTTATATATATATAGACATTTTAACATAAAAACAAGGTAAACTGACTAAAGTTCATCCTGAGGGTAAACTGAGGACAGCCTGTTGACACCTGGACTCAGGCCCCAGAAGCCAGGTACACATTGCAATAGGCCTGATACCAGGCAAAATTTCAGCACAAGTCAGAGAGATGACAACAGCCTGTGAGCTCACCCGGGGCAACCCCTGGGGCCTCGTAAGGAGCAACATCTGATGCAATTCTACCTTTTGCTTAGCAGCCCAAAGCTGGGAGCTGAGAGCCTAGGGCCACAGCGGGAGCAAGGGATCCATGGCCACAGGGGGCAAAGTGCTGCCTACCCTGCCGTGTGGCTCAAACTGACCTGGGCCTGGGAGGGGCCTGGCTTCCCCACCTCCCGACAAACATGCACACACAAGGTTGGGAGAAGCAACCCAAGGGAGGGGGCAGAAGGACCAGGGCTCCCAGGGGGCTGCTGGGCTTCGCAGCTCTGAGAGCTCCATGCAGCACAGGCAGGGCTTCCGGGGGTGGGGGAGAAAGACTGCAGCAACCTTTCTGCAAGGGCCTGTCTCTTTCTCTCATCTGCAGGGCTGCCCATTTCTGAAGCCTCACCCTTGACCTTGATGAATTACAGGACCTTCAAGGTCAACCAACAAACTCCAGCTGCCAGGTGAGCAGTGAGGTGGATTCGTTATCACTTTCCTGGTTTATGTTTGGGTGGGCTCTTGGTTGACGTCTCAACCTTGAAGTTAGACTCCTTGAAGCTATCCCCTCACCCCCTAATGAGCCCCCAAGATCCACACACTCCAAGTACCTAATGAACCAAATACTGTTCAACCGAGTGCCAAATATCTCCCTGGATCACCTCAGATGAATTACTACAACAGTCTCTAAGAGGGTCCCCTGCCTCCATTCTTTGCTCCCTCCCCAGTCTGCAGCCAGAATGACCTTTTAAATCACAAACTGAATCATATCTACTTCCGTGCTTAGAACGTCTCAAAAACTTTCTGCCACCGTAAGACCAAACCCATCACTGCTGTTTTCACACACTGTGACCACATCTTTAGATCTCTGTCCCGGACTCCTCACCTGCTGACTGCCTGAACACTACACAGAGGCCTCGCGGGGCCCCATCACGCCTCCCAAACACCAGTGATCCCCAGGTCAGGCCCCAGGCAGCCTTGCCCCTCGTGCCCAGCAGATGACAAGTGCTCATGTCCTCTCCTGTTACCTCCCCCTGCAACTCCTCTGACGCTCCTGTACTTGTCAGTGGGACGCCATCCCTGTGTCACACGGGCTGCAATACCAGCATCAGGCCCTCCCTCACTACTGACTTTTCAACCATCCTCTGTCCCCTTTCCCTGACTTTGCGCCCCCACCTGGAACTGCCCCTAGGCACCCCCTTGCTGCAGTCCAGCCTCCCTCCTTAAGCCCAGACATGATCTGTCACAGCCCTGCCCACAAGTCTCCTGCAGCTCACTGTGCTGAAAAAATAAAATCCAACTCCTTCATGTGGCATCCAAGGCCTCCCATGCTCTGGCCTCAATCTATCATAACAACCACCGTGGGTAAGAGCAGTCACAAGGAGTGACGTGGACCAAGTGCTTCCCACGTGCCTCTTGATCTCTGTAACAACCAGGATTACAATTTGGCAGATGAGGAAACTAAGGACAGCAGGGTTAAGTCACTTGCCCAGGGTCACAGTCAAGCTCATAAGGAGTGCACTGGGTCATAAATGACAACCTTTTAACCCATTAGTCTTCCCTGAAGATTACATCCTTCAGGGCCAGAATACACCTTTAAAAACAATCTTGGCAGCAAGCTTCCTGTTGCCTCCGTGACATCCCAAAGAGAACTGGGCAAGGGGTGGAGGAGGAGAAAGGGCAAGTGGTGTTCCTGAGATCAAAATCAAAGAGACCACAGGTCAAGGAGACACCAGATTACTTCACGTGCATGAAATATTCATGCCTATTTTATGGGACTGGGAGAAGGATTTTACTCCTCTAAGAGGTTTCGTTTTATGACAAGCTGCCAGGGGCAGCACAGCAGAGCCAAGGCCAGGGGCCTGGTGAGGAACACCCGTCCTGATGCGGGGCCCGTTCCTGGAGCACCATCTCCTGGCAGTGCCACACCTGTCCCAGGGCAGAATGTATGGCTGCCGCCAGCCTCCAACTGCCTGTGGGCCTGCGACCTGGACCTCCAGACGCGTGGCCTCAGCCCAGAGCTTCCCACTCAGCTGCCCACTGTTCCCACTTCCTCAGGTCCTAGGGGCTGTTGCGGGGCCAGAATGAAGGGGCAAAAACAAGCCCAGCAACGACGGGGACAGCAATACAAGGGAGAGCAGGCAGAGGAGAGGGCACAGAAGGTGGGTGTGACAAACTCAGGAGACTGCCTGGGTGGCTGGGCGGGTGTGGGAGGCGTGGGAGGAGCGCTTGCTTGTGCCTTCCTCCACGCCACCCCTCTTCTTCTACTCCCCTCACTCTGTGCTGTACTTGTTTATGTATCTGTGTCTCCCCTCTGGAATGGGGACCTCCTGGCTGGTCCTAATAACTAGCAGACCGTAGGTGCTAAATTCATGCTGAGTGAATCGCAGCAGACCTTCCTTACAAGTTGTTAACCCTGTATCTACTCTCCCGTTGCCCCTTAGTTACAGAATCCTGATTTTATTTCAGGTGGCAATGTGTCCAGCTAAAAGACTTCTTGGCCTCCCCTGCAGCTATGGGAGGTCAATGAGGGAAGTAGAAGCTATTGGGTGGGACTTCTAAGAAAGCTCCTGAAGAGGGAGAAAGACAGCTTGGCATAGGTCTTTTCTGTCTCCCCTCACCCCCCTCCTTTCTGGAAACCTGACTTGATGGCTGGAGCTCTGCAGCCATCTTAGACCATGATGCAGCCCTGGGCTTGGAAGCCACACACTAAGGATGGCAGAACAGAGGCTGGCCCTAGATTGCCTTCCCCAGATTTCTTTTAAAAACCTAACAGAGAACAAACTTCTACTGCTTTAAGCCACTGCTCTTTCTGATCGCTGCTTACCAACTGCCAAATGCAATTTGCAATTGGTTCATGAATAAACCAATTAGACGTGTTTTCTTAACTCACTCATTGCTGACTTGCAGTTCAAAGGCCAGTCACCACCTCTAACCTCTCTGATCCTTGCAATAAAACAATGACTGGCCATTAATTTGGGATACCAGGAAGATAGAGGGACGGAAACAATACAAGGATGCGGTAGGTAGTACAAGGTGGGGGAGTAGGGGATAAAGATGGCAGCAGGACGGGCAGCAGGAAAATGAGGGGCAAAAAAACAGAGGGATGTGGGGAGAAAGCAGGGTAGGAATAGAGGGCAAAGTGTGTCAGAGAAAAGGAAAGGGGAAGACGAGAAGCAGGGCAGAGACCATGCAGGGAAGGGGAAGGGAATGGTGTCAAGATGTGCCGTGACAGCAGTCACCATTCAGAGAGCACTTGCCGTGGCCTGGGCATTATGCCAGCCACTGGATGATCCTCTCTAATCCTCATCCCCCTGAGGTAAGTGCTATCCTGCCCATTTTACGAAAGAGGTAACTGTGGCTCTGAGATATTAAATAATTTCCCTTCAGTCACAGAAAGCGGTAGAGGCAGAAGACATTCCTGAAGTAGCCTTAAAAGGGAGGGAGGGGAGACGTCACCCTTCCCTCTTTCTTTCTCTATCCTACTGCCTGGAATGCAGATGTGATAGCTAGATCCATGGCAGCCATGTTGGACAATGAGAAAGACAGTCACACCCTAAGAATGACAGAGCAAGGAACTGGAAGGAGCTTGGGTCCTTTATGATCTAGTGGAGGTTCCACAATTACCTGAGACTACAGACTATGTAACCCACTTGGAGTCCCTATCCATAAATCCACCTATAACGGCTTCAGACCTCAATTTGCTTGATTTTCCTCCAATCCTCAATAACAGATTCCAAGGCCCACTCCCAGAGACCCTGATTCAGCAATCACTTTGAGATGTACTCTCCTAGAAAAATGGAGTCAGATTAGAAAAGGCAAAGAAACAATCTGAGGGTCCACAGGAAAATCCCTAATGCCTCAAAAACAGCAATTGCTGGCTGGTGATCTGCCCCAGGAGACCAGCAAGTGCCATTATAAAACTAACTTGTCATTACGTAAAGAAATGGAAGGAAGGACAAATTCATAAGGACACATTTGGGGCCATTCCTCAGAAACCTAAAAGGTGGCCCTAGTCATCTCAGACCAGTCTGTAACAGTGCTAGCAAATCATCCAAGAAAAAATAAGCTGATGGTCCAAACCTCCCCAAACAAGAGCACTAGGCTGTTGTGAGGGCCAGATTTGCACAGAGCAGCACCACTCAGAATTGGTCTCCCACGGTCGGCTGCAGCTTCCTGTGTGCTAGAAATTCTCTCCAACTAGTGTCTCAGGAGAAGGGCTGTGTTGTTACTGTTCTGGTGTCTTCAGCAGGAGGGCCCAGCAGAGTAGTGAGCACACAGGTGCTTAATTCACAGCTACAGATTGAGAGTCATCAGGAATGAACTAAGGGAATCAGGGGTGTTGGCCGAGCTGTCCACCAACCCCTAGCCCTGTGTCTCCGAGTCAAGGTTGATTCCTGAAACCCCGGCCAAGGGGACTGAGAGTCAGTGCTGTCACTGCTCATCCTTCCTACCAGACTACTGTCTGCCAGACACCCTCCAGGGAACTTCAAAGATCAGGTTCCCTTCTCTTATGAAGCTATTCCTGTTTTGGAGTCCCAGGAGTCCAGAGGATTCATGCAAAGCCAAAGAGGGCCGGCACAGGCCTGTTTAGCTCTGGCCCAGGCCTACCCAACCCACCCTTTCTAAGGGGATAGAAACCTTAACTAAGTCATGGGCATAGATGACCCATAGTTCTGAACACCAGAGCTTTTACACCCTGCTCCTGCTCTCCTTGGAGGCCCCAGCACAGAATCATCTACTCCTAAAGCAACTGTCCCTTTCAGAAGTGCAGTCTTATTCTAAAGTTAAAGGTCCTTAGGGTCCACTACGGATTATAATTAGTTTGTGCTATTCTGCCTGGCACTTGGAGAAGCCAAGTTTGGGGATGGAATGTGGGCATGCATCCTTAAGGCTGGAAACCACCTTAATTTGCAGGATTTCGTGGCTTCTTCTGGCTGCTGTCTTGCCTTAAGTCTCTGGCACCAGCAGCTAGATTGAGAACTGCTACCTGGTGTCCCCGCCACACTCCCATCAACTTGGCATAAAACTTGCCAAAAAGACAAACTTCCTGCTCTCTCTCTCTCTCTCTCTGCATTTGTGTCTCCTGCCACTCCCACCTTTCTTCTATTCGACCAGAGAAATTCAATGCACTTCAACTCCACAGGCAATACTGAGCAGCCACCAAGTGACAGAATGCCAGGAGCTTCAAACAAGGAGCTTCAAGACCCTGTTCTCAAGGGGCTCAGAGTCTGGCACGGAGACACAAACAAGCAGCCACCCCCAGAGTGATAATTACTATAGAAAGAGACTCCAATCACAGAACGAGCAACGGCCACTCTGTCGAGGGGGATCAAGAAAGGAAGTCAAGGGGAGATAAGCACTTCTTGGGAGGAACGAGCATGTGCAAAGATGCAGAGGTCTGAGAGTGTGGCCTACTGGAGATAGCAAACATGGAGGGAGTTAACAGGGATTAGGTTACTATATGCCTGATGCTGCCATTTTACAGATGAGAACACTTGAGGCACAGAGATAGGAACTTGACTGAAACCACAAGTTACAAAAGGATGAAGACAGGTTCCAAAACTAACAGTTGGACACTGAAACCTAAGTTTTCAAACATCACAGTACATAGTGTGCAAAGAGTTCAATCTGCTGAAGTGTAAAATTTAAGAGCGAAGTTTATGCAGGGGCGCCTGGGTGGCTCAGTCAGTTAAGCGTCCAACTCTTGATTTTGGCTCAGGTCATGCTCTCAGGGCCGTGAGATCCAGCCTTGCGTTGGGCTCCATGCTGAGCATGGAGCCTGCTTAAGATTCTCTGCCTCTCCCTCTGCCCCTTCCCCTGTTCTCTTGCCTGCGCGCTCTCAAAAACCAAAAACAAAAACACAAATTAAAGAGCTAAGTTTTTGCAGGACAGGCAGAGGCTGGATCATGAAGGGCTTCATACACTAAGACCGGTGACTTGATCTTTCAGCAATCCAGTAGACTGAATTATTATGAAAGACCTTCCCCTTCCCACTACAGTCACACAGAAATACCAGATAAAACAACAGATATCCTTCAACATACAGCCAAATTTGAAAGAAAGAGAAATACTCCATGTGCCAGAAATAACAAGAAAAATGGAAACACGAACAGTTAGTGGAACTGACACCAAAATGACCCATGGACTTCTGAAGCACATCTGAAGTGGCTGGCTGCGGCTGGCTGTGGCTGGGAGCCCCGATACCAAGACGAGAGCCTCAAAGGGCTGCCCAGTTTAAGAAAGCAACAAGCAGCTGGCAATTTCTCCAAGGCTCTACTTACTGGAGGATAAGTCTCCTACAAGAAGCTAAACTACTAAGCTAGCCCCACGCATAGATATGAATCTGATTTGACACTAATAGAGTGGTGAAGAGGCACCAAACTGAGAAATGAACATAAAAACTGAGCCAGAGGATGCCTGGGTGGCTCAGCAGGTTAAGCATCTGCCTTTGGCTCAGGTCATGATCTCAGGGTCCTGGGACTGAGTCCCTGCTCATCGGGGACCCTGCTTCTCCCTCTGTCTGCTGCTCCCCCTGCTTGTGTGCTCTCTCTGTCAAATAAATAAATAAAATCTTAAAAAAAAAAACTAAAACAAACAAAAAAACTGAGCCAGTACCACTAAAACACCAATGGCCCCACCAGAAGCAAACTGCTCTTAGGGATACTTTCACAACCCAAGACACAACACTTACCCATAAAGCAGAGTCCTTCGTGAAGATGAGCTCACAAACCAAAGTTACAAACCACACAAGGAAATAAAACACCAAGAGGGAGAGACCAAAAAAAGAGTAGTATCATCCCCATAATCAGAAATAATAAAATAATCTGAGACTAAGAAATGAGAACATTTAAGATCATTAAAGAGATAAAGCAGCAGAGAAAAAACAGATACAGAGACTTGGATGGTAGAATGGTCAACATATACCTAAGAGGAATTCCAGACGGCCAGAGTAGAGAAAATGGGGGAGAACTGAAGAGATAAATGACTGACAATTTCCCAGAATTTTATTTTCATTTATTTTTTAAATTTTAAGTAGGCTCCACACCTAATGTGGGGCTTGAATTCATGACCCCAAGATCAAGAGTCACATGTTCTACTAACTGAGCCAGCCAGGTGCCCCTGAGAATTTCCCAGAATTTAAAAAAGAATTAAATGTAAGATGTTACGGGGCGCCTGGTGGCTCAGTCGGTTAAGTGTCTACCTTTGGCTTAGGTCATTATCTCAGGGTCCTGGGATCGAGCCCTGAGTCCGGCTCCCTGTTCACTGGGGAGTCTACTTCTCCCTCTCCCTCTGCCCATCGCCCTGCTCATTTTCTTTCTCTCTCTCAAATAAATAAAATCTTAATAAATAAATAAATAAATAAATAAATAAATAAATAAATAAATGTAAGATGTTAAGTATCCTGGACTTCAAGAGCTGTGTGCTCCTCCAACCAGCCAGATGCCCCAAGATGTATAATTTTCAAACCAGTAATGGGAATAAAGAAAACTCAAGCAATCTAACAGAAGGCAGGAAAGGAGAAAAATAGGCAAAAAAGGAAGGTATATGGAAAGTATGCAAAAACATGATATATTTAAGTCAAATACCAAAAATGTAAATAATTATACTGACTTAAGACAGATTTCCAGATTTGATTTAAAATTTTAAATGCAGCCACATTCTATTTATGAAAGAAAACTCCTGGAACACGAGGACACAGAAGGTTGAAACTCAATGCAAATAACAACCCCAAGCTGAGATAGCGCTAGTGTCATCCGACTTTAAGGAAAAAAGCAGAAGAAATATTTAGAAGGAAAAATTACCAAGACTTGGTGACTGAATAAAAGAGGCCTTGGGGAGAGGGAAAAAATGGAGGGTGATCGAGGAAGTGGGGACGTCCTAATAAGGCAGGGACTGCAGGAAGAGGAGGTCTGGCAAAAAACATAGGGGTCATTTTGGGGCATATTGAGTTTCAGGAACTCTAGAGACCCCCAGGTGACAATGTCCTATGAGCAGTTACAGATAGTCACAAGTTCAGTGGGTTATTCTGCAGTTTTCCAGAGAAGATTCTTAACACTCAGTATTAAGAATGTACATAATTCCTGGGGGCACCTGTGTGGCTCAGTCAGGTAAGCATCTGATTCTTGATTTTGGCTGAAGTCATGATCTTAGGGTTGTGAGACTGAGCCCCACACTGGGCTCCACACTTGGTGTGGAGTCTGCTTCTCTCCCTCTCCCTCTGCCCCTCCTCCCTCCCTCTCTCTCTCTCAAAAAAAAAAAAAAAAAAAGGAATGTACATAATTCTTGTTTCTTTCTTAAAAAAAAAAAAAAAATCCAAAAACAACCAAACCCAAGTGCCAGTACCAAGACTTATAATGACCTTGGCAGTAAACCTGTGTCTCCTTTTGATGCCTGGCCCATCCAAACAATGCCCCTGTTGGATGGTGAGAGAGGCAGTGATAGACTCCACGGCCCAGGGCTTCTGGAGCCACTTCGGGTCCCATGTACAGAGTGGAAAGCTCTTTGGAAAAAGGAACCCTGTATCTCGCGGCCATGAGAAAAAGACTCGCTAGAAGTGGGGGTCAGGAGCCAGAGGGTCCCTATGGTTTGATAGCAGTGGGTTGACTACTCCCACTGCTGAATCCCAAGGTTCAACTCCAGTAATCAAATAGTTACCCAATGCCTGATCCTGCTCCCAGGGAATGTGTGGTGGTAGAAAGGATAACCATGACACAAGAAAGACTGTAACAACCCCCATAACAGAAATACCAAGAGCTCTGGGTTTAAGAAGGACAAGCTCCCCTGCGCAGTTCAGAGGAAGAATCATGAGTTCACGGGAAGAGGCAACATTGGAAATGTTCTTTCTCCATGTCCCCTTGTTACATAATTCCAGGGGCACCAGCATTCCTGCAGTTGTGCCTCCCAGGGGCTCAGGGCCTCAACGCACTTACTGCTCCCCACGGTGGAAGCTGGTCATTCTAACGATATTTATTAGTGCTTACAAAGAGGCAGGCACGCGCTGAATGTTTTATGAGCATTCTTTCATTTAATCCTCTCAATTACCTCCTAAGGTGTGTACCACTGTTATTCTCAGTTCACAGGTGTGGAAACTGAGGGTTAGAAAGGCAAAGAAAACTTTCCCAAGGTCACTGAGGTACGGTCACAGAGCCTGAACTTGAACGCAGGTCGATATCCAGAGCCCACATTCTTTTTTTTATTAAGATTTTATTTATTGGGGTGCCTGGGTGGCTCAGATGGTTAAGCGTCTGCCTTCAGCTCAGGTCATGATCCCAGGGTCCTGGGCTCAAGTCCCGCATCAGACTCCCTGCTTAGCGGGGAGTCTGCTTCTCCTTCTCCCTCTGCTCCTCCCCCCTGCTCGTGTTCTCTCTCTCTTTCAAATAAAAAATAAAATCTTAAAAAAAAAAGATTTTACGTATTTATTTTAGAGAGAGAGTAAGAGTGTGAGCAAGGAGGGGGCAGAGGGAAGGAGAGGGAGAGAGAACCTCGAGCAGACTCTGCGCAGAGCCCAACATGACCGAAGCCAAAACCAAAAGTCGGAAGCTCAACCGACTGAACCACCCAGGCACTCCTCCAGAGCCCACATTTTTAATTGCTTTGTCATACCACCTCCCGTATATATACACGCTCTGCTTACGCTCCTAGAGGATCATGTCATCATAGACCCCTGCCACGGCTGGCACCAAGCACAGATGAGAAAGCTGCTGCAGGACGACAGAGGGAGGGGCTGGATTTGAGGCAGAGCTCCTGGGCTTGTCCCAGCTTGAGCGCTCGCTGCAGAGGCGGAGTGAATCGCTCCAAGTATAAAGCAGACAGTGGCAGGCACACTACTACATAACCTAATCCACACAACAATCCATCAGCCCCATTTTCCAGAAGAGGAAACTAAAGCTCAAAGGGGATACATAATCTGTCAGAGGCCCTGAGCTAATGAGTGAGAGAAGCAGGATTCAAACCCAGACCTACCTCCAAGGACCGCACTCGTAGCTGCTGTACATACAAGCCTTGAACGTCTCCAGACCCAAGAGTGAGGGCGAAGAGGAAGGCAGAGGACCCTGCCTTTGGACTCGAGAAGACTGAATGAAATAATGAACACGGAATCACTGTAGACTGGGAACACTGTCCCTATTTCAGGCCGAGGTCAGCGAGCGCAGGTTTGTCCCTAGCCGCAGCGCAGGCAAGAACCCCACAAAGAGCCTTTTTCCGAAGGTCACACTCACAGGTTCTAGGGATCAGGACGTGGACATATCACTTGGGCAGCCACTATCCAACCCATTAGAGGTGAAATCAGAAGAGTGGGGATAAACATGGAGAGAATGGGAGGGACACCTGAGGATGGGAGAGGAGAGAAGGGTTCAAGCTGTCATGCAACTCCCAGGAACTGACAGAATGGCATGTTAGGAATAGAAATGGAGACGTGGGAAGGGCAGAGACAGGGCCGTTCTGCCCTGAAAACTGAGCACTCCAGTAGCCAGGTGGACATGTAGGTCTGGCATTCAGCAGAAAAGGATTTGTGGCAAGAAGTTCAGTATTTTGGGGTGCCTGGGTGGCTCAGTCAGTTAAGCAGCTGCTTTTGGCTCAGGTCATGATCATGATCTCAGGGTCCTGGGATGGAGCCCCGCATCGGGCTCCCTGCTCCTCGGGGAACCTGCTTCTCCCTCTCCCTCTGCCCCGTCCCCTACTTGTGCACACGCTCTCTCAAATAAATAAATAAATAAAATCTTAAAAAAAAAAAAGGAAGAAGTTCAGTATTTTTCCCTATAAGGGAAGAAGGTCCTAACCAGGAAGGGCCAAGAGGGTGAGAGGAGCAGAGAAAGGACAGAGCACGCAGCACATTCACGTGCAGACGGAGGAAAGAGGAATAGGAAGCAGGGCAGCAAAGACACAGAGAGGAAGGAAACCGAGGCCAAGGCAAGGAGCGAGACGCTGGCCTTGGAGAGGGCAGGGCTGATCTCTTTCTGCTGCATATTTCTGCAGCCTAATACGGCAGTGGGCATAGAGCGGGCTGAAGTAAGAATCAAACAGTGAACAACTGTGTGAGAGACCAAGTAGGAGCGATTTCGGAGACGCAAAGAAAAGAAGTGACGGCCTCTGTAGCGCTTGTGATGCCCGTGGTTCCAAGAGGCAGCATCCCAGGAGAGAGACGCGGGGGAGTGGGCGAAGGCTTGGCGGAAACTCTATGTGGAATGTGATCCGAAAGCCACGGGAGGTGAATAGGAGAAGCAGCGAGCTGCTGTGGGAGAAGGTGAATGGCTAGGGCTCTAACTGACCCCACACAAGGACACAAGCACTACCCCGGCCATGCGGCTCTTCCTTCAAATCCTGCATATGCTCCATATGCTGCCCTAGAGGACACGCAGACGCCACCGCTCATCTGTGGAGACAAGGACTGCCGCCCCGACGTGGGGAGACCTGCCTGCACCCCTGGCAGCTCCTGGGGGCGGCTCCTCAGCACGGGCGGGTAGCTTGCTTTCCCAGACAGGAACTATGCAGACAGGGGCAGGGACTGCGGCCAGTAGGTGACTCAGGCAGTGTTTACCAGCCAGGTGGGTGCCCACCACCTTCAGAGGGGCAGACTGGGCTGACTGGGCTGTGTCACACTTCCTGGAAGCATTTCTTCAGTTCTATTTTTGAAGACACACAACTTCCAGAGTGACATCTCTCCTGATGACTTCAAAAGGCATTTCAATCAGCAGCCGGAACCAACGTCCTATACATACTTGACCAACCCAACTCTACTCACTCCCCAACACGTCCACACGTGACAGGGCAAGTGGCCGGAAAATGCCTCGCAGCCTCTCTAAGGGCAATAGGGAACGGTGCAGTACCACAGGGCCATGATGAGGACCCAGGAGGTCAGAGTCACCATCTTACCCAATAGGCAGGACTTCTGTGGCCCACAGAAGGGGGCACGTGAGCTCGGACTCCTAAGCTAACTGGCTCACAGGTCAGAGAGTGCTGTATTACAAAAGATCACAGGGCTTCTTTTATAAATTAACTTTATAAATTAACTTTATAAAGTCAAGCACTCTTGTAGACTGCAGAGAGAGGGTAAATTAGTATAACTCTCTGGAATTTGGCAGTTTGGTGAAGTTTACCAATGGCCTTAACATTTTGGTTCATTCAAAATTATATAAACACACAGACACTCTTAAAACCGAATACCTACCAAGTTGCCAGGAACGATGCTGGGGAGTAGGGAGACAATGTTACCAAGAGAGACCAAGTGACTGTCCTCAAAGGGCTTCTGTTCCAGTCAGGAATTCAGACAGTTCAGAGATAAGGTTTTTTTTTTTTTTTAAGATGTTATTTATTTTTTTATTTTAGAGAGAGAACGCACATGCAAGTGCGCAAGTGAGGGGAGGAGCAGAGTGGGGAGAGGGGGAGGGGGAAAGAATTTCAAGCCCCCTCAATGGGGGGCCTCAATCCCATGACCCCAAGATCATGACCCAAGCAGAAACCGAGAGTCTGACATTCAACCAACCGAGCCACCCAGGCGCCCCGACAGTTAAGCAATGAATTAACAAACAAGATGATTTCTGAGTACAGGAAGCATTAGATATAATAGCAAAAGATGATAAATAACCATCAGCAGGACTGGTTAAATAAATAAGCTCAGATACACTCATAAGATGGAATACTGCTCTGCTTTGTTAAAAATGCATTCTTGGGGCGCCTGGGTGGCTTCAGTAGGTTAAGCAGCTGCCCTTCAGCTCAGGTCATGATCCCAGAGTCCTGCGATCGAGGCCCCCACCCCCACCCCCCAGGCTCCCTGCTCATCGGGAAGTCCGCTTCTCCCTCTTTCCCGCATTCCCCCCCATGTGCGCTCTCTCTCTCTCTTGAATCTCAAATAAATAAATAAAATCTTAAAAATAAAATAAAATAAAAATGCATCCTTGAAAACTATATTCAAATTGTTAGTGATATAAATGTTTAAAGTATCACAATTATGTTTGGTGAAAGAAGACAATCGCAAAAGCACATATTGTATAACCCCATTTCTATGAAATGTCCAGAGAAGGCAAATCTGTGGAAACAAAAAGTAGATGAGTGGTTGCCTTGGGCTGGGGGCAGGGGAGGAAATAATGGGGAGTGAATGCTAATGGATACAAGACTGCCTTCTGGGATGATGAGAAGGTTCTAAAATTAAATTATAGCAATGGTTACACAACTCTGCAAATATACTCAAAACCATCAAATTGTACATTTGATGGTGAACTTTATGGTATCTGAATCTGCTAAATAATAGTATCACAATATGACTTCGGTGTGGTTTTCAAAAAGAGGGTGTAGGGAGGTGTGTGTGTGTGAGAGAGAGAGAGAGAAGGCATGAAAGAATGAATATTCATGAAAATATTAACCATGGTAATTCTCTGGGAGGAAGATTCTAAGGTAGCTTTTATTTTCTTCTTTATACTTCTCTGTATTTTCCAAATATTTTAAAATGTAGACGTTAACTGTTTAACTGATCAATCAGCCAGGGTTTTAAAAGCTGTAAGAGGACCTTAAGTAGATCCAAGACACAGAACTAGAAAGGTCTGCCTATTGTCTTACCTTGGGTATCGCTTCTCCGCCTTTTGGCTAAGATCAAGTGTGGATATATCTGCGGTTGTCACAGTCTTTGCACCAAAGATAACCAGAGGGCTAAGCAAACAAATTTTGTATTTCAGATAAATCAGACCAAATAGGTCCCAGTTAAGAAGGGTCTGCCAACCGCAGGCAGAGCTTACTCCCCTCTACAAATGCTTTAAAAGAAAACCAGTGGGGCGCCTGGGTGGCTCAGCTGGTTAAGCGTCAGACCTTGATTTGGCTCAGGTCATGATCTCGGGGTCATGGGATAGAGTCCCATGTCAGGCTCTGTGCTGGGCGTGGAGTCTGTTTCTCTCCCTTTCTCTCTCCCTCTGCCCCTCTCCACCCGCCCCCTCCCCCAAAAAAGAAAGAAAACCAGTTGTCACCATAAAGCTCAGATACTATCAAAGAATGCAGAAGAATATCAAAGATTTGAGCAGATGCGGTCAAAAATCTCCTGGACGTGTTAAAGGAGTCATTTCCTGGTTGTGAAGTGTGAGGCCCTCAGGACAATCGCTGTCACGTCCCACTGACTCCTCTGATCAATGACCTCAGAGGCACCTTTCTGAGAAGTCAGTGGTCCCCCCAATCAGGCTTGCCACCTCAAGTCAATGGGGAGTTTTAAATGCAGATTTCTGGACATCATTCCTGGAAATCCTAATTCAAGAGGCCTGAAGCAAGGCCCAGGAATCTACATTTTTTTCCAAAATTCCCTGACGCATCTACCAGCTGAGCCACGTCTGGGAATCATGGGACTAGATACTGTCTGAGACATCCAGTGACCAGGCCAGCCTGCACATCTGGCTGCAAAGCCACAAGGATCCCACTCGGCCAGCGCTGGGGATCAAAAGGGTACTAAGTGCAGAAAGGGAAACTCCATGGGGAAATTCCATGCATGTCTAGCAATGAGTGCTAGAGCCTGGGGAGGCAGCTAGTGAATCCCTATGAAAAAGCCTGTTTTAGAAGGTTCTCTCAGGCCCAGTGATCTTGGATGTTCACCTGGGAAAAGAGGGTAACCAGTACAACTTCTACTCTGGGAGACTAAAAGAATCATTGCCCTCTAACAACACAAACATGAGCCAGCAAGCTTTGCAGCCCCCAAGGAATCAGAAGCAGAAAGGGACACGGTGAGGTGTGGCAGAAAGAGCTCTGGGTCTGAGTCACACAGCTGTGGGTTCAAATCCCCGCTTTCCATTACTGGCTATCTGTGGATTAAAGATGGCTACCATCCCTTTGCTACTCCTCCCATCAAGATGTGGAGTCTAGTTCCGCTCCTGAATCTGGGCTGGCCAGTGACTGCTCTGACCAGCAGACTTTGGCAGAGGCCCCACCACAGAGTGTACAGGCTGCTGAGAGAATGTGTCAACCTAGTGTTCAAACAAACAACCCCACAGTAAGTACCCTTTCACCAACAAGCTCCCACTTTTGGAACCCTTTTTGGCCAAGGGTACCCCTTCATATACAAAGTACAGGAACTATTTACAATTCCCCTACAACTGGGAGGGACCCTGCCAACAAGTGCCCAATGTTCCAAGGATGACTCACCTTCTCCCACCACACCAGTGTCCCCTCTGGCCTCTCTTCTTCCTGCTACAGTGTCTTCTTTGTCCTAGTCACCTGGGTTCAAAAAGTCAACCTCTCAGGCTCCTCTGTCTCTTTTCAGCATCCAGGAACGGCCAAGACCTCACCTCTCCAGTCACCCCCACCTTTCCAACCCCATGGCCCCCAAAAGACAGTCTTCAAGGCCAGGCAGACCTGAGTGCTGTTCTGCAACTTACTAGCTGTGGACCATACACAAGCTTCTTATCTCTTTAAGGCTTAGTCTCCTCAGCTGCAAACTAAATTTGTAGTCCTTTCAAAGATAAGAAAACCTAGAGGTTAAGTACATAGTACAGAGAAGGTGCTCAATACGAAGCAACTGTTTTCACCTAAGTTAATACAGATATCTCCTCAGCTAATTCTCTTGCTGTGTCTCTCTCTCCATTTTGACTCCTCTAGTATAATGCTAGCACATTAATTGTCCAAGATGACAGCTACCACATGATTCTCCTACTCAAGGGCCTTCTGCTGGCTCCCACTGTTCTCACATCAATCTCAGCTTCTCAGCCAAGCGTGTCGGATTAGCTACAATAATGGCTGCCCACTGTCATGCTGGCCTGCCCCAGCCAATCCCATCCTCACTACGACTTGCTGCTGGGGGCAGCCTTCTAAAATGGCTCACAATAATACCTTCCTCCTGACCCACAAAAACTGCAAGATCACAAATGTCGTTTTAAGCCACTAAGTTTTGGGGTCATTTGTTATGAGGCAATAGATAACTGATACTCTTGATTTGCCCGAACACATCTAAGCTGTTGCTCCTTTACTCACACTTGCCCTTCCCACATCCAGCCTACTGCGATCCTTTCCCGCCTGCAAGGCCCACCTCCCAGGCCAGTGCTCACCCCGAGGCATCAACCAGCTTCCTCCAGGAGCCTTTCCCTCTCCCCCCACACGCTTCCCACACACATCTCCATCTCTGCATCTGTCACGCAGTATCATTGTCAATCTGTTCATCTGGGTGCAAAATGACACTGGGTGCAAAATAATGGCAAGGTTATTCACTACAACAAAAGACTGGAAATCACCTGTACATCCATGAATAAATAGAGAATGGCACACCCGTAAACAAATGAGGGAGCAGTTAAAAAGAATGAGGAAGCTCCACAGTGTATTGGTATGCCAGGAGGGACAACATACTATACGTGAAGCAAGGGGCAGACTAGTGATCGCAGCGGACAGCCATCTGCCTGAAAGGTAATAACGTAATAATAGAAAATATATAGGTACATGCTCATAAATGAAAGTGACCAAGAGGGCTGCCTCCATGAGGTGGTACTGGGCAGCTGAGAGACAGGGGAGGGAAAGAGGGAATACCTTCTGAATTTTGTAGCATGTCAATAATTACCTATTCAAAAATAAACAGCTCCAAAGACTGACAGCTTTCCCCCTGAGATCAGGAATAAGATAAGGACGTCCACTCTCACCAGGTCTGTTCAATACTGTACTGAAGATTCTAGCCAAGGTAATTAGGAAAGAGAAAAAAAAAATAAAAGTTATCTGGGTTGGAAAGGAAATAGTAAAACTACATTACCAGATAACATGATCTTACATGACATGATCTTAGAAAATCCTAAGAAATCCACTAAAAAGCTATTAGAACTAATAAACAAATTCAGCAAGGTTAAATGATACAAGATTGATATATAAAATTAATCATAAAATCCTCAACAAAATATTAGCAAACTGAATTCAACAATACATTAAAAGGATCAGATACCATGATCAAGTAGGATTTATTCCAGGGATGCAACAAGGATGGTTCAATATCCACAAATCAATCAACATAATACACTACATTAACAAAATGAAGAGTAAAATCATATAATCATCTCAATAGATGCAGAAAAAGCATTTAACAAAATTTAACATCTGTTTATGATAAAAACTTAACCAAGCAGGTATAGAGGGAACATGTCTCAACATAATAAAGGCCATATATGACAAGCCCACAGCTAACATCATACTCAGTGATGAAAAGCTGAAAATTTTTTCTCTAAGATCAGAAACAAGACAAGGATGCCCACTCTTGCCACTTTTATTCAACATAGTATTGGAAGTCCTAGCCACAAGAATTAGGCAAGAAAAAGAAATAAAAGGCACCCAAATTGGAAAAGAACAAGTAAAACTGTCACTCTTTGTAGATGACATGATACTATCATAGAAAACCCTAAAACTTACACCATGAAACTAATAAATGAGTTCAGTAAAGTTGCTGGATACAAAATCAATATGCAGAAATCTGTTGCATTTCTATATACTATAATGAACTATCAGAAAGAGAAATTAAAAAAATTTACAATTGCATCAAAAAGAATAAAATAGCCAGGAATAAATTTAGCCAAGGAAGTGAAACACCTATACTGTAAAAACTATAAGACACTGCTGAAAAGAACTGAAGACAACACAAATAAATGGAAAAATATCCCCTGCTCATGGACTGGAAGAATTACTATTGTTAAAATGTCCATACTACCCCAAACACTCTACAGATTCAATGCAATTCCTATCAAAATATCGATGGCATTTTTCACAGAACTAAAACAAATAATCCTAGAATGTTAATGATACCACAAAAGACCCTGAATAGTGAAAACAATCTTGAAAAAGAAGAACAAAGCTGGAGGTATCATGCTCCCAGATTTCAAACTACACTACAAAGCTACGGTAATCAAAACAGTATGGTATTGGCACAGAAACAGACACAGAAGTGAATGGAACAGAAGAGAGAGTCCAGAAATAAACCCACACTTATATGGCCAATTAATTTACACAAAGAAGTCAAGAATATATAATAGGCAAATCTCTTCAATAAACGGTGATGGGAAAACTAGACAGCTACATGCAAAAGAATGAAACTGGACTACTTTCTTACACTACATACAAAAATAAAGTCAAAACAGATTAAAGACTCAAATGTAAGATGTAAAACCATAAAACTCCTAGAAGAAAACATAGGCTATATAAGCTCTTTGACATTGGTCTCAATAATATTTTTTTTTTTTTTGGATCTGTCTCCTCGGGCAAGGACAATAAAAGCAAAAATAAATAAATGGGATTACATCAAACTAAAAAGCTTTTGCATAGCAAAGGAAACAATCAATAAAACAAAAGGCAACATACTGAATGGGAGAAGATATTTGAGAATGATACATCTGATAAGGGGTTAACATCCAAAGTTTGTATGAGTTTAAAGAACTCCTACAACTCAACAGCAAAAACAAACAAACAAAAACCAATCTGATTAAAAACTGAGCACCGGAACTGAATAGACATTTTTCCAAAAAAAGATACACAAATGGCCAACGGGCACATGAAAAGACACTCAACATCATTAACCATCAGGGAAATGCAAATCAAAACCACAATGAGATACTGCCTTACATTTGTAATAGTTAGAATGGCTATTATCAAAAAAACAAGAAATAAGTGTTGGCGAGAGTATGGAAAAAAATGAACTCTAGCACACTTTTGGTAGAAATGTATATTGTTGCAGTCACCATGAAAACCAGTATGGAGGTTCCTCAAGAAATTAAAACTACTATATGATCCAGCAATTCCACCTCTAGGTATTTATCTGAAGAAAATGAAAACACTGGGACATTAAGTTAAGTGTCCAACTCTTGATCTCAGCTCAGGTCTTGATCTCAGGGTTGAGTTCAAGCTCTGCGTTGGGCTCCACACCCAGTGTAGAGCCTACTTAAAAAAAAAAAAAATGGGGCACCTGGGTGGCTCAGTCAGTTAAGCGTCTGCCTTCAGCTCAGGTCATGATCTCAGGGTCCTGGGATAGAGCCCCACATTGGGCTCCCTGCTCAGTGGGGAGTCTGCTTCTTCCTCTCCCTCTGCCCTTCCCCCTGCTTGTGCTCTCGCATGCTTGCTCTCTCAAATAAATAAAATAAAAACACTAACTTGAAAAGACATATGTACCCCTATGTTCATTGCAGCATTATTTACAATAGCCCAGATATGGAAACAACTTAAATGTCCACTAATATTCTACACAATGGAATATCATTCAGCCATAAAAAAGAATGGAATCTTGCCATGTGTGATCATGTGAATGGACCTAGAGGGTAGTGTGCTAAGAACTAAGTCAGACAGAGGAAGACAGATACCATACAATTTCACCTATATGTAGAATCTAAAAAGCAAACAATCAAACAAAACCGGAAGGGTAAATTCATAGATACAGAGGACAAACTGATGGTTGACAGAGTGGGTGGGGGGGGAGTGGATGAAATAGGTGACGGAGATTAAGAGGTACAAACTTCCAGTTATAAAATAAACAAGACACGAGGATATAATGTACAGCATAGGGAATATAGTCAATAATACTGTAACAATATTTGTTTGGGGACAGATGGTAACTAGACTTACTGTGGTGACTATTTTGTACTGTATATATTGAATCACTTTGTTGTACACCTGAAACTCAATACAATATTGCACGTCAATAATCATTTTTTAAAAATCAATCATATTTCCACACACTAGCAGTGAACCAAGAAGTCCAAAAGTCCGAAGTCTATTAAGAGTCCTAGAAGTAGAGGAAAGAGACATTGAAGGAAACAAATAGTAGAAAATGTCCCAAGGACTCTTCAGCCATTAGGGCCCTGCAAGAATTAAGGAAAGAAGACAAATACCTAGCTATATCCTGTTGATATGCCTAAATTCCAAGAATAAAGAAAATCCTTACATCTTTCAGAGCGAAAAAAAACCAGATTACTTACTTACGAAGTACCCAGAATCCAATTAACTTCATTATTCATACTGAAACATGGAGCAGTGACCTCAAAATTCTAAGGATTCTATACTCAATCAAGCTATCGATCACAAGTGAGGGCATGGGAACTCTTGTACACTGCTGTTGGGAATGTCAAACAGTGTAGCCACTACAGAAAACAGTACGGTGGTTCCTTAAAAAATTAAAAATAGGGGCGCCTGGGTGGCTCAGTCGTTAAGCGCCTGCCTTCGGCTCAGGTCATGATTCCAGGTCCTGGGATCGAGCCCCGCATCGGGCTCCCTGCTCCGCGGGAAGCCTGCTTCTCCCTCTCCCACTCCCCTGCTTGTATTCCCTCTCTCGCTGTGTCTCTCTCTCTGTCAAATAAATAAATAAAATCTTAAAAAAAAAAAAAAAAAAATTAAAAATAAAATTAGCACATGATCCAGCAATTCTACTTCTGGGTATATACACCCCAAAACACTGAAAGCAGGGCCATGAACAGATATTTTTACATCCATATTTATAGTAGCACATTCACACAGCCAAAAGGTGAAAGCTACAGATGAACGGATCGTCAACGGAGGAATGGATCAACGAAATGTGCTAGGGGCATACCTTATACTTACTGCAGGTTCAGCTCCAGACCACCGCAATCAAGCACACATCACAATAAAGCGAGTCCAGTGTTTTTTTGTTTCCCAGGGCAAAGAAGGAATGCCCACACTATGCTGTAGTCTATTAAGTGTGCAAGAGCACTATGTCTTAAAAATGGACATACCTTAATTACAAAACACTTTATTGCTAAAAAATGCTAACCATCATCTGAGCTTTCAAGGACTCGTCATCACTGATCACACAGATCACAACAAATATAATAAAAATGAAAAAGTTTAAAATATTGCAGTTATTACCAAAATGTGACACAAAGAGGTGAAATGAGCAAATGCTGTTGAAAAAATGGTGCCAGGAGACTTGCTCCACGCAGGTTTGCCACAAACCTTCACTTCATTTAAAAAAAAAAAAAAGCAGTATCTCCAAAGCACAATAAAGTGAAGTGCAGTAAAACAAGGTAAGCCTGTATATACATACAATGGAATATTATTCAGCCTTAAAAGGTAAGGACATTAACATAACAACATGGATGAACCCTGAAGACAGGATGTTGAGTGAGGTAAGCCAGAGTCACAAAAGCAAAACTACTGGATGATTCCACTCCTGACCTACTGAGCCTAGTCGAATGCCTAGAGACAGAAAGTAGAACAGTGGTTGCCAGGGGCTGGGGGCAAGGGGTGGGGTGGGGCATTATTTACAAAGTTTCATTTTTGCAAGATGAAAAAAAGTTCTGGAGATGGATGGTGGTGATGGTTGTACAACAGTGTGGATATACTAAATGCCACTGAACTGTACGTTTAAAAAATGGTTAAAATAATAAATTTTATGTTATGTATATTTTATAATGAAAAATAAATAGCTAATCAACCTAATAAACAAATAAATGAGTGAGGGCACTGTGCAGCCACTTTGGTAGTTCCTCAAAATGTCAAACACAGAGTTATTAGCACATGACCTGGCAATCCCATCCCTAGGTATACTCCCAAAAGAACTGAAAGCACATGTCCACACAAAAGCCTATAAATGAACGTTCGTAGCAGCCAAAAAACTGGACACAACCCAACTGTTGAATGGATAAGCAAAACGCAGTATTTCCCATCAAGTAGAAATAAAGAGGAATGAAGTACCATTACGTGCTACTTAGACAGCAAGTACACAGATGAACCTTGACAACGTTACACTGAGTGAAAGAAGACAGACACAAAAGGCCACACATTGTATGATTCCATTTATACAAAATGTCTGAAATAGGGAAATCCATAGAGAAGGATAGGTTAGTGGCTGAGGGGAGAGTGGTACTGGGACTAACTATTAATAGGTACAGGGTTTGTTTTGTGGTGACGGGAATGTTCTGGAATTAGCGGTGATACACCATAGTAAGTATACCAAAAACCACTGAGGTGCACACTTTAAAGTAGCGAATTTTATGTTATGTGAAGTAGATCTCAATTTTTAAAATGCTGGAGAAAGATACAGAATGTAACATAAACCGGGCGCCTGGGTGGTGCAGTCCGTTAGGTATCAGCCTTTGGCTCGGGTCATGATCCTGGAGTCCTAGGATCGAGTCCGGAGTTGGGTTCCCTGCTCAGCAGGGGAGTCTGCTTCTCCCTCTGCTCCTTCTCTCTCTCTCAAATAAAAAAATAAAATCTTAAAAAAAAAAAAAGAATGTAACATAAACTGCTCACAATCTGCCTCGTGGCTCAGTGATTCGAAAGCTTGTCTCTGTCCATGCCCTCTCGCCCTGCAAGGCAGCCTGTCTGTCCCCTCCACCCCCTGTGTCCCCCGGCACTCTCTGGTTGCTCACCAGCCCCGCATCGCCCCCATGACTTCCCGCTTTCTGACTCTTGGGCAAGGCCTGCCCCCGCCTCACCAGACCCACCCCTTTCCTGGCGGGTCTCCACCTCCTACATAGACCTACGCAGGACCGTCTGGAGGCTGAGACACCAGCCCCAGGAGTCACCCCAGACGAGCTGCCCAATGACGGGGACTGCAGTTACAAGCGTGTGTCAGCTGAGGGATTTGGTTTCACGCAGGAACTTAATTATAGCTCAGGAATGGAGGAAGGGAGAGGAGCAGTGCAGGCTTGAGGGGACGGACAGGAAGCTACCCTGCTCTGTGGTCCAGACGGCATCTGCCAGGTCGCACCAGGACTGGGATCCACAGGAAAACAAGTATGACCCAGTCAGGCCCACAGCAACACACAGCTTATGGAAATCATCCTGTTCGTAATCACGAATTCCTGGCCCCACCACGCAACACCAGCCTGTGTGCAGACCAGAGTGGTCCAGAAAAAACCTGAGATGCCAAGTCTCACTCACCCTCAGGGCTCAGATAGGCCTTTTCCTCACCTACTGCCAGGGACCCCATTTTACTCTGTGAGAAATAAAGGGGAGGCATAGCTTATTCCTCCCAGAACACCCCATCTTTAGTTTTCTCCCTGACTCTGGGCTGTTTTTCTAGAATGGAATCTGAGCTGCTGAGGATGCTGGGAACATCTTCCCTATGCCCGACTAGTATGCTCAGACCCCTGCCTACCGCCCAGTGAGGTACCACGGAGCAGCTAACACACGGTGTCAGCAGGGCCGGGTCTACCAGACCTGTCAGACCACTTGGCCTGGACCCTGCCAGGTGGGGAAAGTAGACCAGATGCAAGTTCATGGGAAGAGCAGGGCCTCGGTGGAGGAGCATGTCCCACTGAGACGTATTTCCTTCTCCCTGTTTCCGACCCATATCTGGGCTCCTTATTCTCTACGCTTCTGCCTGGTCATCCTGTTTGCCCTGTCAGCGAGGAGTCCCCACTGCCATCCGCAGCTGCCCTGACCCCCCAACCTATCATCCAATTCCTTCTCCAGAACCAGGGACCCAGGCCCTCCTCTCTATTATTCTTCCCAAGCACCCCCCTCCCCCCAAGCTGAGGCACGGTCCTTCCCATCTCCTCTCTGTGTACCTTTTTTTCTGAAATCATGAGAGGGTTCTCCCTAAAAGCCATGAAAAGAAACCTTCAGACTGGAGGCGGTATCCTTTCTGGGTTTTGTATGGAAGGAGAAAAAAAGGCAGACGGGTGGGGAGGGAGAGCAGACAGGGAGGGGGGTAGGGAGAAATACGGATGGGGAGAAATAGGCACCTTTTTCCCTCTGCCCTTTAAACCATCACAGCAATGAACAGTCATTCAGTCCTTCCCAGATGCCTCCCTTTGGGCAAGATGCCTTTCTTTGCTCAATCACAAAGGGCAGGGAAGGTTAGAGAGCAGACAGAAGAAACCACCTGAAAAATGGGAAAGGCAAGTCCCAGAACTGACTGTTAAATAATATCCCACTTTTCAAAGAAAACCAAGTAAGTACACACAGAAAATCTGAAAGAACATAGACTAAAATTTACAGCAGTCACTTATGGATGCTATGATAATGTATGACTTTTAGTTCCTTCTCAGTGCTCAGCTGTATTTTCTTTTCTTATTGAAGTATAATTGACATACATTAGTTTCAGGTGCACAACATAATGATTCAACATTTATACCCAATGCAAAAAGATCTCCACAATAAGTCTAGTCACCATCCGTTACCATACAAACTTACAAATATTTTTTTCCTCTGGTAATGAGAACGTTTAAGATTTACTTTCTTACCAACTTTCAAATTTGTAATACAGTATTATTGACTATACTGCATGCTATCCATTATAGCCCCATGACTTAAGTATTTTTTTTCAGACTTTACTTGAGATATACATATAGAGAGAGAAAGAGTGCGTGCAAGCGCAAGCACGTGTGAACAGGGGAAGGGCAAAGGGAGAGGGAGAAGCAGACTCCCCGCTGAGCAGGGAGCCCAACGTGGGGCTCGATCTCAGGACCTAGAGATCATGACCTGGACCGAAGGCAGACGCTTAACCGACTGAGCCACCCAGGCACCCCGACTTAAGTATTCTAATTGTATATTATGAATAAGCACTATTTATATAATTAAAACATTTTAAAATAAATTAAAAACCACACACATGGAAACGCTTGTGCCCGAGTGCCAGCTCCAGATCCTAAGAAACACTGTTTCCCAAATACCCATAATACTGGCCACTGGTGGTATCTGATGAACTTCTGAGCCCCCAAGTACAAGTTTCCAAAGATGTCCTTCACTGTTACTAGCTACAACAGCTTGCCAGTGGCAAGCTCCTCCTTCAGAACCTTGGGCCCAAGCACCCAGAACCACCTGGTAATGTCTGCACCCATGGGACACATGCCCCAACCCCTCCAGAGCTCACAACCCAAAGCCAGAGCCTCAGAAAGGTGCAAAAGCAAAACCAGGGCCGGGGGCTGTGGACTGCAGGCAGCTGCCATGGGAATTACTCTGTGGGGTCTTGCAGGCAGTCACTGACTACAGCCAACATTCTGATGGAAACAGGACAACCAATAGTCTTGAAGTTCTGTTTAGTCCAACCAACATTTACTGGCATCCACCGCGTGGTGCGAGGTGCCAAGGGTCCAGAGATATGCTAACAAAATAATCAACACCTAATGAGTGCCACAGCTGTGCCTTGACATGGACGAGCTCTCTGAATCCTCAAGTCCCCCGAGGGGTAGGGTCTACGGTTCGCTCCCCGACGTTACAGACAAGGAAGCCATCAAGGCATAAAGTGACTTGCCTAAAGCTACCAGTGGGGCCAGAACGGAGACCCACGGATTCTGGCTCCTAACCAGGACCCCATATTCCCTCGAAGTTCTTGGCCTCAGAAACAGCCAGTGAGCTAAAAATATAAAGAGTGCCACATGCTACTTCCTGTTCCGCTCCAGGGGAGAGGCTCATTCCCTTCTGATAGGCAAAGAAATGAGGAGCGCAACTGTCCCTCTGTCCAGGACCCCCTGGGCCTATGGCTGACCTGAGGAGCTCATCAAGGCAAGCAGTTGAGCACAGTCCCCAGGGCCCAGCCGAGGGCACCAAGATGCCACCTAGGCCTGCCTCTGCCTCTTTTGATGCCCAATGCCTTCCTTGCACCCCAACCCCAGCCTCTAGCCAGAAGTGGGAGCAGAAATAAAAAGAGCTCTCTAAAAATAAACCAGGGATGGCAAGGTACAAGAAAGGAGAAAAATACAAGGCCACTGCTGGTTTGAGCCCAGTGTCCTGCTGGACTAGGTAGGGCCCATACTGCTGAGCAGGACAGGTCCAGAGCCCTGATTTCCCCTTCAGCCTCCGCTCACGGCCTGCAGATGCACACGTGCACACACTCATAAGCACAGGGGGTCCAAAGGGGTTTAAACCTCAGCTCCGTCATTTGTCAGGTGTGTGACCTGAGTAAGCTGTTTATCGTCTGATCCTACACCTCCTCATCTGTTAAATGGCTATACCAATACGCGCCTCTTGCAGGCTGTGTGAGGGACAGTGAGCTCATCCATGGCGTGACGTCTGGGCCAAGGGAGAAGCCGAATAAAGGCAACTTCCCTTCCTTTCTTCTCTCCCTATGTGCATATCTGGGCCCCCTTCTCCTTCTTCTCTCCCTTCACCAGACTGAAAACGGGCTGATTGGTCACTTGGATCAGAGATTGTTTTTTTCCTCCTACAAGTCTCTTCCACTCTACATGCCTGGCCCACCAGTTGGCCGGTTATTTCTTCTGGTTTGAGGGGGGCTGCACACTACCTTGAAGCAGATCCAGGGAGACACTAAATGCAGCCATATTCTCAGGACCTCCTCTTCCCACTGACCTGGAACAAGACTCTGCAGGGGGCTCCAAAGCCTGCCAACATTTGGTTCTGCTCAGTGACCAACAAGACACTCTGCTGTGCTCGAAAGCAGGGAGTGTTCTTGGAAGTCAATACCAGTCTGGCCAGTCAAGCAGGTACTTTCCAAACTGGAAGAATTAGATTCAACCATCCATCCTCCTTGGCGAGGCCCTGCTGTGTGGTAATCAAAGACACAGCTTTACACACCTGGGTTCAAATCTCAGCTCTGCCACTTACTAGTTGCGCAGCTTTAGGCAAATTTCCTAACAGTCTGAGCCTCGGCACGCTCATCTGTAAAAAGGGTGTGATGACTCCTACGTCTCAGGGTTGTGGGCATTAAACAAGGTGATGCATGGGAAGTAATTAGCACAGTGCATTCAATACCTGAGAGCCACAGCCTCACTTGGCTCCTGATAGCTACTGACTTCTGTCGGGAATGGGAAGGGGATTAGACACAGGTGAGCCCAGCTCTCAAAAGAACTCACAGTCCGAGCCTAGAATGTGGACAGTAACTCCACCATAATATACTATGGTAGGTGCTGAGCCAGAGGTATGAGAAAGGAGCCTTACTAGGACCCCCAGTGGAGGAAGTGGAGAGAAGGAGACATATGGAAAAGATTCTGCCAAAACCAAAAACCTCAGTTGTCTCCACTAAGCTTCAACCAAAGGGAAGAGCAAGAACTAGGAAAGGGGGCCTTAAGTTTCCTTCTACAGATGTCTGACTGCTGCCCCGTGAAATGACTTCCCAGACAGGGCTCTGGGGTAGGTTAGTGCCAGGGCTACTCTGGGAAGCAAGCCGCTTAGGCCGGCCATCCAGGCACTCTTCCGTCTGACAAGAGCTCGGTGAGCACCTCTGCACAAGGCACTTGCCCATCAAGAGCCAATTTCTGGGGAGATGATCTAAGTGATAACCATAAACATGCAGTGGCACCAGCTTGTGCACTTTGCTCTCTTTTTCCCCGCAGCCCTCAGCCTCCTGGTTGGGTAGCTGGGGAGAAGGCAGGCTATGGGGCCGCTCCTGGGAGGACAGGCAGGGAGGTGAGTGAGCTGTTAAGAATTTCAGGTGGGCATCTGTGGGACCACACTGAGTAGCCCAGGTAGAGTGGAGTGTGAAGAAGTAGCAGGCATGGGGGCCTGGAGGTCCTCATGGAGCTGAGGAGGAGAGTGACTCAAGTGAGGACCCCCAGGAACCACCCCAGAACTGCCTGGGGAGAGCAGAGCGGCCAACCTGCATTTCTAGGAACACGGCTCCACACTTCCACAGACAGTGGAGCTGCTTTTATTATTCAGCAAGAAGAGGTTGCTTTTTTCCCTCTTCTAATATTTTAAGTTGACTATATTTACCTGCTGATGTGCCCTAGGTATGACGTGACAAATATTCTATGGAATGGAACTGAGGAACACAGGCATAAAGACTGAGAGGGGGTGTGAAGAGGAGGAAAGGAGGGAAGAGGTTAAGGGCCAGGTGACGTGAGAGATTTTACACTTCTTTAGGGTCAACAGTGATCTGGCCCCAGTCACGTCTCTGACCTCATCTTCTAGGCTCTTCTCTCCTCATTCCGCTCCAGCCACTGTGGCCTCCTGACTATTCCTCAAACACACCAGCCATGTTCCTGCCTCAGAGCCTTTGCACTTGCTTTCCCTCTGCTTGTGAGATTCTTCCCACACATGGCTCCTTCTTCTCTTTGAGCTCAAATACTACCTTCTCAGTGAGGCCTTCCTCAAGCCCTCTATTTAAAAGTGCGACTACGCTTTCCTGCCTTTTCTTAAAAGATTTATGTATTTATTTATTTGAGAGAGAGAGAGCGCTCGCGAACAGGGGGCAAGAGGGAATCTCAAGCAGATTCCACACAGAACCCGACACCAGACTCAATCTCATGACCCTGAGATCATGACCTGAGCCGAAACCAAGAGTAAGACACTTAACCAACTGAGCCCCCCAGGCGCCCCTTATTTTATTTTTTAAGTAGGCTCCATGCTGAGCTTGAACTTATGACCCTGAGATCATGACCTGAGCCAAAACCAAGAGTCGGACACTTAACTGACTGAGCCACGCAGGTGCCCCTCCTGCTTTATTTTTTATGATATAGCATTGACCACCATCTGACATGCTAGCTACATAATTCTGGCTCTCTCCTGTTCTCCACCATAACCACCATGAGAGCACGGGACTTTTTTATCTGCTTTGTTCACTCCTTCAGCCCCAATGCCTAGCACATAGGAGGTATCTGATCGCTGCATATTAATGAGTGGAAGATGGAAGTGGAGTCAGGTTTAAACTAAATCCTGGAGCCTCAACAGTCTGAAAGAAACCCTTTCTTACTCATCTGACTGAAGGTGTGGGGTGACTTCCAAAAGCAAGGATCAGACACTACCTGAGGCCTTTTCTTTTACTCCCCAAGAACTCCCTGAAAGGTTCCTCCAAAGAACGTATTGCTTCGAATATTAGTCTGGGAACAGGCAGGACCTAGAATCTTGAACTGCTATAATTCTTACTGAATGAGGGCCAGCCAAGTCACCCCCTGGGCCTGGAGTGGTTTCCTATTGCCACTGTTACAAATTACTACAAACCCAGTGGCTTAAAACAAAACATATTTATTCTTTTACAGTTCTGGAGGCCAAAGTCCAAAACTGGTTTCACTCCAAAATCAAGGTATTGGCAAGGCCACGCTTCCTCCAAAGGCTCTCGGGGAGCGTTTGCTTCCTTGCCTCTTCCAGCTTCTAGAGCTGCATTCCTGGCGCTCCCTGGCCTCTTCCTCCATCTGCAGAGGCAGCGGGAGAGCATCCTGCTGCAGCAGTCACGCTGCCTTCTTCTGTATCAAATCTCCCTTTGCCTCCGTCTTCACAGGACACCCGTGACTGCACTTAAGGCCCACTCGGATAATCCAGAATAATCTCCCCATCTCGAGATCCTTAAACTAATCGCATCGGCAAAGTCCATTTTGCCATATCAGGTAGCATCCACAGGTCCCAGGGGTTACGGCCTGGATACCTTCGGAGGCCATGACCCCGCCTACACCATGGCAGACGGATTCCAGGAATGTGGAAGAAACAGAGTTCAGACCTCTGGTCCACATGAAAGAAGGACCAGAGCAGGAATCTTGGCAGCGTCCTGGGCCAGGGTCTTTCTTTTGCTATCACTGCTTGCTATTATCTAAGGGGTGGGGAATTAATTTCATGGAACTGAGCATTTTGGCCTTTGGAGGGCCTCCTTAGAGAAGAAGGGTAATCTCGAACCTGGACCTTCCAATGGACCACGCAGGAGTTCATCCTAAGATGCAAGTGCTGAGGGCCAAGGGGAACCTACTGGATCTCTGGACTGTCCTAAAGGCTTTTGCAGGAGGGGAAGCTGGAAAGAAATGACCCAGACAGAGAAGCTCACGATCAGGGACAGCAGGTAAGCCTTCTCTCATGAGAACTGCCTTGGGTAGAGGGTTCTGAGAATCCATGTGGCTTCGGAGAGAGGAGGAAGACCGCTGTGATCAGAGCACCAGATCAGCTGGTAATGTCTGATGCCAGGAACAGACAGGTTAATGGTAGTCTACCTGCGACATATTACCAACTCTATTCTACACGGCGCCTCTGGCAGCTATAGGAAGGTGGTTTTGGCCCAGACACTGAAATACTTGGAAAAGCAAGACATGACAAACACAACCACTCCAGGACATTGCTTTACACCTTTGGACACTGTCCCTCTGTTGCGCGGCTATCAGTTATAACTTCTTCCTGAGGTGGAACACGCTAGCTCATTGGGAATTATTCATAGTTATTGACAATGATTATCATTGTGAATTATTTCACTCCTCCCCAAACCTTCAAGGGCCCAGTGAGGTGACTGAGGAGGAAACATTTCCAGTGTAAGAGCTGCATGCTTACTGTATTGGTTCTACTGCTGTGATGTTCACCAGGGGGCCCAGATGGCCAGGAATATTTAGTAGGCGAAGCGGCAGGGCAAAGGCTATCAACCAGGGGTGAGTTCGCCCCCTAGGGGGTATGTGGCAACGTCTGAAGACATTCTTGGTTTTCACAACTGCTGCGGGAAAGGGAGGCAGAAGCGGGGGAGACGCTATTAACATCTAGTGGGTACGAGCCACGGATGATGCTAAATATCCTACAGCGCACAGCCAGCCTACTCAATAAAGAACTCCCCAGCCCAAAATGTCTGTAGCACTGGAAGTGAAGAAGGTGAGAGACGTGAACAAGGCAATGTTGGAAGCAATTAAGGGAAACTGAGGAAAGCATGCCTCCTCTGCTTGTTTGGACAAGGGGATGATAGGTAAAGCTCTGGGCTCTGGCACATGGCCGGACAGGCCGTTTCTGAGGAGAGGGTGGGCCCGCAGACCGCTACATATGTAGGGCGGCCGGCTTGGCAAAAGCTGCCATTGGGAGAGCAAAGCTGGCCGGTACTTCCACTGGAGTGGTGGCCAAATAAACGTGTGCCTCTGAGGTTACAGCTCTCGGATGAGGGAAGTACCAGAGGCAGTGGTAAGACAAGGCTCAAAGAGTTACAGAAGATTACAATGAAGGCAGTGAAAATCGGTTTTTAGGCACCTGTTAGTCTAACAGTAGAGAAATGAACTCAAGCATGAAGTGGTTTTCCCCCAACACCGGGAGCCTCTCCCTTCAGTATCCTCCCCGTGGGAGAACTCTTTCACAGGTGTGTCACCAGGAGCTGTGGAGAATTCGCCAGCGGTCTCGGGGAGCTGCTGAGATGATGATAAGGCTGGGTGGAAGTTAGGCTTTGAAGATTGGACTCGGAAAAAAAAAAAAAAAAAGAAGGGGTGTCACGATACACTGCCCAGAACACCAGCTATTGAAGAGAACCTGCAGGCTCCCCCACACTGAGGCTGCAGGGCCACAGCCGGAAAATCAGGGAAGGAACTGTTTCAGACAGGCATGTCTTTCTGAGCTCCCCACCTCAGAAGAAAGGGGACAAACCAGCACCGCCCGAGGTTCATTTTAATCATTAAGTCAGGACCCCATACACGAGAGCGAAGAGTCCCCCCAGGTCTCTCCAACAGCAAATCCGCCCCAGCTCTTCCCATGGCCTCTTCACAGACAGAAAAGCCAGAGAGACGGGGTGAGGATGGGAGGTGCTGAAAGCCAGAGGCCAGGGCCCCAGGGAAGCACAGAAGGAGCCGGCTCTCCGCCAGCTCTGCAGTCTGCCCAGAGTCGTCCCTCAGCCGCGAGCAGTTCCTCCGATCTCGACCTCCTTCAAATCCCTTTTGCTGCTTGCTCCTCTTGACCCCCTTCTTTCTCCCTCTCCCTACCATTCTCGAATTTGTCCCCCTCTTTCTTCCTCTCACTCTTCTCCTCGCTTCCTGGCGGTCTATGAGCGCAAAACTGGGGTATATTTGAAACATCGTCAGTGGCTGCACGTGAAGCTTTAGCTTTCTTTTGCTTTTTCTTTTAACAAATTATGATTTGGGGCGCCTGGGTGGCTCAGTTGGTTGAGCGTCAAACTCTTGGTTTCGGCTCAGGGTCGAGGGGTTGAGCCCCGAGTCAGGCTCTGTGCTGTGTGTGGAGTCTCCTTTGAGATTCTCCCTCTCCCTCTGTCCCCCCCCAGCTCAAATAAATAATGATTAACCTCTTATTGTGCCTTGACAATAAAGCCTCACTTTAGTTGCCTTCTACCTTTTGTGAAGCTTTTGATCTCTCTCGTGTATCAGCATCCCTAAATAAGGAGGGAGGAGGGGTTCCTCCAGCCCTGCTCTGGGTACTTCATCTGTGTGGCTGAAAGATCAAAATCAATAATTTTAACAGCAACCAGAGGAACTCATATTTAATATGAGGAAGAATTTCCTTCCATTCAGACTACTGCAATAGTCTCCTACCTAACCTCTCTACCTCCGTTCTCCCTCTACTCAAACCACCTTTATGCAATACTAACACAATCATTCCTTGCTCCAAAACCATCAGTGGCTACCCACTGCCCCAAAAACATACAGTGCAAATTCCTTTACCTGGCATTCAGCCTGCTAAGAACTTCCTAACTAAAGGTGGTCTCCAGGAACGGAAATTGTGAGAAGGTGCACTTTTCTCCTGGAAGTGTCACCCATATACAGGCCAGGCTACGTCACATAAAGGATGCTCCGAAGTCGTAGCTGGCCTCCAAGGAGCCTTCGCTCCCCCCCAGTGAACCATGTCTCTCGGTATTCATACCCTTGTATAGTCCTCTGAATCTGAACCAGTCCTGTGCCCAAGAAAAGACAAAGGAATTGACACCGTGTCACTTGCAAGGCTAGGTCATAAGAAACCTTGCCCTTCGTGCCTGGATGTCTCAGTATACTCACTCTGAGGGAGCTTCTGCTCAGAAGCCAGCCACCGTGCTGGGAGAAGCCCGAGGCACGTGGAGAGGCCACACGTGGGTACTCCAGTCAACAGCCAGCATGAAGTGCCAGCCACGTGAGTGAGCCGGTGTGGGTGTCCAGCCCGGCTGAGCCCCCACGACTCCTGCCCCGGCCTCCATCTGCCTAAAGCAATACACCCCAACTGAGAACTGCCCAGATGAGCCCAGTCCATCCAAAGAACCATGAAAGATAATAAAGTTCCAATTTCACTTAAGAATGTGCTAGACAAGGGGCACCTGGGTAGCTCAGTCAGTTGAGCGGCTGGCTCTTGATTTCAGCTTAGGTCATGGTTGCAGGGTGGTGGGGTCAGGGCCCCACGCACTCAGCGGGGAGTCAGAGCCTGCTTGAGGTTCTCCCCCTCCTGTCCTCCCCTTCTCCCTGCTTGTGTGCTAAGATAAATAAATAAATCTTAAAAAAACTGTCCTGGAGGAGACAATAAAAACTGACTTTATTAAACTGTGACCCTTAAGTACATGTCTTTTAAATATTCTTTGTAACAAATTAAGAGTGACATGGTTGTCTCAAGAAAAACTGTGAGATTGAGCTGTAAGCTAAACTAGTCATTTTTTTCATGAAACAACATTTTTACTTGAAAGAAAAAAGTAACACATTATAATTATTTAGACTTTGACTATTTGACAGACTTTTTCTTGAAAATGGAGATTCAATTAAAAAAACCTGACAGCATGGGGACACCCATGAGTGGCTCAGTTGGTTATGTGTCCTACTTGTGGTTTTGGCTCAGGTCATGATCTCAGGGTCATGGGATCAAGCCCTGTGTCAGGCTCCACGCTCAGTGGGGAGTCCGCTTGAGATTCTCTCTCGCCCTCTGCCCCTGCCCCCCCACACACGTGTGCACTCTCTCAATAAATAAGATCTTTAAGCAAACAAACAAAAAACCTGACAGTACATTACCAGTGATAAAAATCAAGCTTTCAAGAGAAAATCCAAATTATGGAAAACTCGTATCCACCACTCTGAGCTTGACAGCTTCCCAACACTTGAACGCTTTTCTGTTGAGATCAGTGGTATTAATATGATTTATTGATATTGTAAAATGAAATATGTCAACATTTAGAAGATTTATATGACTCAGTGAACCAATATTTTCCGGTGACCAATGTAAAGTAAAAGATCCATTTAAAGTACAAGATGGACCAATGGATTTTAATGTTACAAGTATGAAAACTCCGTTGGTAAGGTTTCAGACTCCACATTCCAGCTAATCTTTAAGAAACTACCACTTGTCCAGTTTTGGTATCGTATCAAAGAAGAATACCCACAATTATCTGCAAAAGCTACTAAAAGCTATTACCCCCCTCTTTCTCAACAAGCTATCTGTGTGAGGCCAGATTTTCTTCATAGCCTTCAAATAAAACAACATATCTCAAGAAACTGAACATTGAAGCAGTTATGAGAATCCAGCTGTCTTCTATTAAGCCAGACATTAAGAGATCACCAAAAATGTAAATCAATGCCACTTCTCTCAACTTTGTTTTGAAAAATAGCTATTCTTTCTTAAAAATGTCATTTGTGGTAAATGTAATGGGTTTATTATTATATTAAATGAATTAGTAAGTTAGTAATTTAAAAAAATTCCTCGGTTTTTAGTTTCTACTATGGTAAACAAAAGTTCTTGGCTCCCTAATAATTTTTAAGAGTGTAAAGGGGTCTTGAGGTCAAAAAGTTTGAGAATCACTGTTTATGACGTTCTAAAGTTGACCTCAGCGGCACCTGGGTGGCTCAGTCGGTTAAGCATCTGCCTTTGGCTCAGGTCATGATCCCAGGGTTCTGGGATCGAGCCCCACGTCGGGCTCCCTGCTCTGTGGGGAGCCTGCTTCTCCCTCTCCCTCTGCCTCTCCCCTTGCTTGTGCTCTCTCTCTCTCTCTCTCTGACAAATAAATAAAATCTTAAAAATAAAGTTGACTTCAAAATAAACCAACTTTCTTTCAAGGCCCAATCTGAAACCCAGTTTCTTCAGGGACAAAGTTGATCCAAAGTGATGACCTGCTCCTCCAAATGAGTATCCCTGCACGGTATGTTCTCAGTACCCACCAGCTCTCTTCATATTTTCAAAATCTTTTTGTGTATGTGTCTTCTCTCCCCAGCTAGACTCCACACACTTGGGGGGGGGGGGAGGGAGCAGCCAAGGACCGTATCTGAAACATCTGTCACAGGACCTGACCCACAGAAGTGCCTCAGATGGGAAAGACTAAGATAACGACCAAACCACAGTCTTCTGAGATTAGCACTGGAAAATCTGATAAAGCCCTAGCCTCGCCTTTGCTGGTGGAAACTAAGAAAGAACACTTCTCGCTGAGAGTGGGAGCTCCAAGCTCAGGGATAAACTGGACAAGTAAGCCCTGGACAGGTACAACTGTTGCCACTGTGGCCAGCTGCTGCTGGAACGAATGACAAAGCAACGAACTCAGTAGCTCTCCCTTCCACCTGACCCCTCTCAGGGAACCTCCGCAGCCCCCCACATCCCCCTTCTTCCTCATTCACATTTCCTTCAGACGAGAGGACTGGGTCTGGGTTTGACAACAGGAGGGGCCCCTGCCTGAGGCCTTCCTGCAAGATCCACAAACAACCTGACCCCCCCCCACAGACTGACAGACATATGGGCTCAGCACCCTGTCTGGCAACAGGAAAACCCACAGGGTGTTAAAGGCAGAGAAAGGGAAGTGAAGCCCATAAACAGCTGCTGGAACCACTGAACTTCAGAGATTAAAACAAATCAGACAGGAGCCCATGTTTCCCGTGGCCCCAGCAGGGACCTCACCACAGCCTGGCCTCCCAGATAGTTGAGACAATGAACATCCAATTCCCTGCAGCTCCCCTTCTGGGAGTTTATAAAATCCACCAGGCATCCTGAGAACAAACAGGGAAACAGTAATGAGCGGCCCAGAGCATTGTTCAGACTGGTGAAGACCTGCTACGCCAGCAGAGATGGAAGAAAAAACTCTTGTGTATTATGCCCAGATCTCATATGTGCCAACGAACTTTGGACCCATGAGGCAGGAACTGCATCTGGGTTTTTCGCTATCATCACTTCCCACGTGTCTAGTACACTGGCTGGTACACAGCAGACACTCAGAAATGTCTGTTGCATAAAGGAAAGAATGCTAGACACCATCTTTGTGGCCTGGCATCCATATGGACAGAGGAGAAAAATTTGAACACTGATTCATGCAACAAATATTTGAGCATCTCCTCAGCACTAGGCAGTCCTAGACACAACAGGAAGCAAAATAAGTCCCTGCCCTTGTGGAATTTATGTTTTAATGCATGTAAAGGTGAGCAAATCTCAATGCTCCCCAAAAAACTACATAAGCCATAGACATTTAATAATTATTTAATAAGTGCCCACTATGTGGAAGCAATGAGTATCAAATTTTATGATAGGCACCTGGGATGTGGGAACTCAGCCCCAGTGAAATTGTTTCATCTTTTAGGCCAGGATCCTAAATCTGGGATGCCTCAGTCGGTCGTCAGAGGTCCTGGGTAAGGAAAACGGGATTACCTCTTTGGTGCATCTGTCCTCATCTGTCGGTGAACAGAAGCCACTGCGTGAGGACCACGTGCATGCCCAAAACACCACGCAACACTGCAGGACAGAAGGAAACCCAACATTTTCAGCTGAGAGGCACTAGAGGTCAGAAAAGCAACGTTAATGTTATAATTCAACACTAGGACTCGGGACGCCTGGGTGGCTCAGTCGTTGGGCGTCTGCCTTTGGCTCGGGTCATGATCCCAGGGTCCTGGGATCGAGCCCCACATCGGGCTCCCTGCTCGGCGGGGAGCCTGCTTCTCCCTCTCCCACTCCCCCTGCTTGTGTTCTCTCTCTCGCTGTGTCTCTCTGTCAAATAAATAAATAAAATCTTTAAAAAATAAATAAATAAATAAATAAATAAACACTTGGACTCAAAAACTGCTTGCAGGTAAGCTGGCTCTTTCTCTGTCCCTCACACACACACACACACACCCTGAGATGCTGTTATTCTGAGCCTGAGTCAGCAAATATTTCCCGATCCTGGAAGTAGTCTGCTCATCTCCAAGTAATCAGACACCGGCTTGGCTGATTTTACCGGGGTGAGGCAGAAGGGGCTGGCAAAGTGAAGAAGGACCTGGAGCCCAACATCCTCCACAGGTGGCAGCTCAGAAATGGAGATGCCCTGAGTCATGCTTGAGTCCTTGACCAAAGCCCTGTGGCGGGACTAGAGTCACACCCGAATCACCAGCCTTAGAGCTATGAAGGCCAGGAACCATCTGCCAAGAAGAAGACCCACATGGCTGAAACCTGACGCAAGGGGCCATCTCCTCCCTGCCAGGCTCCAGCAAGCACCCAGCCCTCCTCTGACGTGGTGAACTGCAGCTGCTGTGAGTGGCTCCTCCCCCTGGACCCAAAGGGACAGCAAAATGCTCAGGGACATCAGACCACCTACAAGAAGCAGCCGCTGTGCCATCTGAGACAACGTGGCACAGACGAGGGCATCGCACACAGAACTTCTGACATGACACAAGCCAGGGCCTGGTGGGACAAAGTCCATGGAGACGCTGGGTGGGGAGAGGAAGAGAGTGATCCCAGAGTGGACAGTGCAGGGCAGTGGGGCAAGTCCTGGCACTTCCAGGCCCTACTCAGGTGCTGGAGGCAGGCCCTGCAATTCAGCTCCCCAGCCAGCAGGGAACACCCTAGGAGGTGGGCCGCAGGGACAGGCGCTGTAGCTGAGGCCTTTAGAGGTGACAGGTCCGACTCCTCCTGAGAGAGAGGAGCTGCACTGTCCCGGGACACGCCAGGATCTGCAGGCCCTCGGGACGGCTTGCACAACAGCCAGAACTGCTGCACTCTATCCAAAGCAGAAGCCTGCATGCTTCCCAGGTCAGCGCGCAACCCTGGCTAGCCTCTATCAGCCCCTGAGGGAAGAGATCTGAAGGACCACATGTGGGGTAAGGGCCATTCTTCTGGAACTGGTAGAGGTATACACCAAAGGAGGAAAACGGTGGAGAGGCAGAGAAGAAAGAGCCAAACAAAAAGAACAGTCCATTAAACTAAGGAGTTGATGGGCTACACCCTCTGTAGAATGTCAGGGGCCTGCCCCTGTCTGCCCACACCTTTGAAAAAGAGAGAAGGCTGACCCAAATTCTGCAAAACTCACTGAATGGGAACTTGGTCATTGATAACCCTGACCATCCACCTAGGCCGCAGGGTGGACAAACTGCAAGAAGCTAACCAGCCAGAGCTGGCGGTGCCCAAGCTGTTCCATAAGGACTGGACTTGACCTCTTCTTAAGGCCCTCTCACCTGCTGCCTCCGTGGAGAGTACCACTAATGGGTAAGCAAAAACAGAGGAGGAGCAAACCTCTCAAAAGAGTCAGGTAAAGTCCTTGGGAGTCAGAGACTGGACTAACTTACTGCCAAACACACGACCTCAGCTTCATCAGAATGACCCATTAAAACCCTGGAGGGATGCTCTTCATAAGAACAAGGGACCCCTTTTGGTCCATTCTGCTCAAATCCCACCCAAGTACTGCTTAGGGAGGGGCTCAGGGGTCAATGGAGTGGGGACTGGCTCAGATGCCCACAGTCCTATTTCTTTCACAGAAAAGGGTCAGTGCACAAGAGGATTCCAAAACTTTAAAGTCTGGTCTAAGCTGGTTCACTTGGCTCTCCACCACAGCTCCTGAAAGTTGCCAATTCTGTGTCCAATTCTGGCTCAAAGACAGAGAGCACGATCCTCAAAAGAGAAGACCTAGAAACCTGGAGCCAGGTGAAACAACAGGCCTTCATTTCTAAACGTGAGAGTGGGTCATGCTTTCAGAATCCGCCAAGATCAGACTGGGCAGAAGCAGAGGATAATGTTGTTTCCTAAAGATCTCTCCAGGGGACCAATGCCAAATAAAGGGGCTCAAATTGAAGGCATCTGAAAAGAACTTTCTGCCTGACAAGAAGGTTAAACCCCCAGATACACTAGGAAGGTGGTAGGCTTTCTGGCCCCAGAGAGGGTATCTTGGTGACGGGACAGAGACACTGACTCCGTCTATCTAATGTAGCCCCACCACTTCCCCAGGCAGATATCCACCTGACAGGGCAAAGGGACCAGAACCTAGGGTCAGCCTCCCTCTTGGATCCACAGGAAATTAAGCTCTCAAGGAAAATGGGAGGGAGAAGAACCTTCGAGAGAACCTGCTCAGTGACTTACATCAGAGGCTCTAACATTCAGTGGATCAGAGATGCACGAGTGAGAATCAGAAGCTGGTTCCGGTGACCAATAAATAGGACAGATGCCTGCTAGCCCCAGGGCTATCGGGCTAGCAATCTATTTCAAAACTCAAGTAGGAAAAAAATTTCTTGGAGCCAGTACAGAGGAAAAAGGTTAAGGCATTCTCTGGGGCACAACTTCTGGAGACTCCTCTTAGCGTTTGGGGATGGGGCACAGGGCGAAGGGTGGGAGTGAGGGCACAGATAACCTGGAATATCATGGTGTAACTGTGCTTGGTAGATCCAGAGTGGAAAGACACAGAGACTGTTTCCTGGAAGGGGAAAAGAGTTGGATGAGGCCTCCAGCTACCCCTGGCACACACCCAAGTCAGCGGCTGCTCTCTCCCCGAGGGTTCCTGGAAGTCAACAGACCCATAAAGGGGAAGTATTAAAGCTGAGATTGTAAGAATGGTCTACAAATTGGACACCATCCCTGATGCAACACCCAAGTAAATGCTCCCACAAAGACATGCCTGTTACTTACCTCAGCCCTTACTTCAATCAGGGGCTGGACACCCCCCACCCCACCCCAGAGGTATCTCAATAGCAAGTCAAGGGAAAGCAGAGTAGTGTGTGGAGCTAAGGCTTCTCCCTGAAGTAGAGGCAAGGGACTGGGAGGGAATGGGAGGTAGATGACAGGAATACAGGGGACAGGGCTTAATCAGAAGGAAATTAGAGAAACGGGCAAAAATAGGGCCTCTGAGGGTAGCCAGAGTTAGGTAGACACGGATTGCTGGCAAAGGGCTGAAAAAGCCTAATAACACCGCGAAGATGACCGGAAACCGTATCCTGAGATGAGCCAGGCAACGGGGGAAGGAGGGGACAGGGATGGGAAAAGAGAGCAAAGACAGAGAGGGCAAGGATGGGAGGCCGAAGGCACGAGATAAAGATAACGAGAGGAGCAGAGAAGATCCCCCAAGGAGACCCTGGGTAGAGAGGGCAACGGCTCTGGAGACACCAGAGAAGGGATGAAGGAAGAGGTCAGAGGCAACGGTAGGGAATGAGAGGACCCCGAGCCTTAGACCCGGCTCTCGGACACAGAAGTGGGAGGAGACGGAACCACTAGGCCCAAGAGGGGGCACAGAGTCGGGTGGGGGAGGCCCGCGATTCGGGCTCAGTGATGGGGGTCCAAAAGGCCGGGGGCTCAGGGGCGGCGGGGCGCCAGGAGAGCCACAAACCACCGCGGACCCGCCGGGGCCGGGGCCGGGGTGTCGGAAAGCCGCAGCGGCTCGGCCCGCGGACCCCTGCCGCTCCCCCCATCCCACTCCCCGCCGGGCCTCCCGCCCCGGCCCCACTGGCCGCCTCAGCCCGGGTCCGCCGCCTCCTTGCACCGCTTGCCTACCGCTTCCCCCGACCCGGACTGACCTGTCCTGGCCGCCTCCCGCGCCGCCGCTGCCGTCCCCCAGGCTCGGCAGGATCCTCCGAAGCCTGCCAAAACTTTTCCCATTAATCCCCAGCTCCGCGGCGGCCGCGGCGTCACACGCTGCGCAGCCCGGACCCGCCCCCACCATCCTGACGTCACCGCGCAGCTCGGTCCCTCCCCCTCCACGCCCCCTTCCGCCCCGGCCGGGGCCAATCACCGCGCGCCCTGGAGTCTCCCCTGATTCTGCACTCCGCCCACCGCAAGCTCCCCAGGGCCCGCCTGCAGCGCCCTCTGGTGCAGGCTTCGGGCGCGGCAGCTGAGGGAGGAGCAGGAGCGGGGATGTTCCAGGGCCAGTAAAACAAGTTCGGCAAGTATCACAAAAGGGAATTTAAAGCTGGGAGGGAATTTAGAGGTCGTCTCATACAGCCTCCACGTCCTTCCAGTGAAGAAACAGTCCCAGAGAAGGTGAGTGACTTGCAGTGAGAAGCAAGGCAGGGGTTAGAACATGGGTCTCCAGACACCCCTGGAGGAGTCATTGCTGCTTGTACTTTTAATGAAAGGGCTTTCCTCCCTCCACAGGCTTCTGCAACTAGAAATTTATGGTTATGGAGTTTTTACCTATCTTCCTATGTACTTATGTAATATTCTTGCCCACCTAAATGGGGAGCATCCTCCTTACTGTTGTAGCAAATTCTGCTCTTGCTTCCTAACCTAGTTTTTCGAGACCTGGAAGGGATCTGTTATCCCAACCTGTCCCTTCAGATATACCATAAAAAGATACCTAGCAGCTAGTAGGTAGTATGGAAGAAGTTGGGTTTGTCGTCTGGCGAGGAACAAGACTTGACTCACAGGTATATGAGCAATGGGTAACTCCTTTCTCAACACCGTCTTTAAAGTTAAGGCTACCTCTCCCCTCTCGAATACATTCCTCAGGCCACACCCTCATAGAACCATGAGTGATTTTTTTTTCCTGCTTCTCTCCCTCTCTTTTTTTGCACTTTTTGAAATAAATGTGCATCACTTTTGTAATTCAGAAGTCAACGTCCTTGCCCTTCGAGATTGAAGTAAGAGTGAATTGTGGAGGTCAAAGCCTTCCCTAGATTTCTGCAAATTTCTGGGGATTTGTGTTCTTTTAAATCTCGCTGCCTCCAGGCTCTTGTTTCTGCCAGGCTGTTGTAGGGCCACAGTTCAAAAATGTAGAGATGAAACTCAGCCCTTCCTGAGAACTGCCCACCCGTCTTCCCACACAAAACTTTCACGGGCAGAGAAGACATTATGATGCTTCGGGCCCTGGAGCAGGGTCACGTGATCACATGATGCATCCCAAACAGTTTAGATTCACACACCAGACATTCTTTTTTTTTTTTTTTTAGATTTTATTTATTTATTTGACAGAGAGAGACACAGCGAGAGAGGGAACACAAGCAGGGGGAGTGGGAGAGAGAGAAGCAGGCTTCCCGCGGAGCAGGGAGCCTGATGCGGGGCTGGATCCCAGGACCCTGGGATCATGACCTGAGCCGAAGGCAGACGCTTAACGACTGAGCCACCCAGGCGCCCCGTCACACTAGACATTCTTAGGGTCTTTTCTGAACAATCCAGATGAGGTTTTCTAACTGGCCCTTCACCTTCTTAGGGTCTTGCCTTCTCCCGAATCACTACCTCTCCTCCCTGCCCCACCAATCTCTCCTCTATCCCACCCTCTCTGGAGAAAAACAAATTCTTCCTGATTTCCAGGCAGATAGAGACAACTTAACCCTTTCTTTGTTGCTAGGGTTCCTGCCAACACTCATGCCCTAAAGATCTTACTTTCTACCCCTAAGAGGCTTATTTCTCATAATAAAAATGGCTCCCTTCCTAAGAGAAATTCTGGGAGTACTCTCAAGATACTACATTTTCACCTCATTTCATTTTTATATTAAAAAGATATATAGAGAATATTATATTTAATAATTATGTACTTAATATTGAGACCACATAATTCCATTGCTCATTGCAATATTATTTAAAAAACAAAAACCTGGAACCAAGGTCATTGTCAACAACAGAGAAATGTTTAGTAAATAATGTTGTATGCTCCTGATGGAATATTATGCTCTGTAAAGTTGGTAAAAAAAAAAAAGGGGGGGGGAATGTTATCATATGATATACGTGGGAAAATCTGATGATATATATATATAGCGTATATAGCTATGTATACTGTTTGGGAAACAAAGACGGATAGGAAAAAACTGAAAGGAAACACACTAACGTGTTGTCAGCAGTTGTCTTTGGGGTGTGTTTCTAGGAGTTATTATCTTTCTACATTTTTATTCTGAGCATTTCTTTTTCATAATGGAAACGTGGTTGGTTGGGTTTTTTTTTTTAAGAAAAAGGAAACATCTTCCTTATATTAAGCAGAAATTTATATCCTCTACTGTGTCTATCCAATAGTGTCAGTCCTCTCCCTTGGAGGTAAACTAAGGTTGTTTTCCGTATCAGAGACCTGATTTTATTTTTTAAGATTTTTATTTATTTATTTGACAGAGAGAGAGAGACAGGGAGAGAGGGAACACAAGCAGGGGGAGTGGGAGAGGGAGAAGCAGGCTTCCCGCAGAGCAGGGAGCCCGATGCGGGGCTCGATCCCAGGACCCTGGGATCATGACCTGAGCTGAAGGCAGATGCTTAACGACTGAGCCACCCAGGTGCCCCGTGAGACCTTCTGATGTTTGATCCCATTCCCCTGTATCCTTTCTTCTTCAAGCTACAACATCCTCAGTTCCTCATATAAAACGATGATGGCTCCCTTTGCCACCAGATGGCTAGCCTCAGAATGTGCCATTTTGTGTATATCCATCCTCTTCAAGGCTTCTTGGTTTTTGGCCACCTCACTTCTGAATCGCCTTCCCATATTTGGGGGCTCTCCCACTTTAGACTCTTCCTCCACTGTAGAAGCTCCAGAACGCCAGGCATTTACTTCCAGTCCCCTTTACAGCTAGGGCAGAGCCCTACAACCGAGGCTCCACCGGAAGCTGGGGAGAGGAAAACCTGGGAAGCACACGGAATCCATTTGGGTAAGTGGCAGAGCAGCTGCTCCACCTAATTTCTAGCTGTAAGCAGCAGCAGTTGTAAGAGCGGTGTGATATTAGCCATGGAATCAGCATGTGGTATTAGCCATAGAATCAGCAGCATCTGCACCCAGACGAAGCAGCTGGGGGTCTTCATAAAAACTGTCGTGTGCCGTAATTTGAGGTATTGTTTCTGACCGTACAGCCTCCGAGCTGGCTTTCTCATCCTCCCAATTATTTAAAGAATTCTTCTATACTCTATTAACAAAAATCCTTTTTTTTTTTTTTTTTTTACTTAAACCAGTTTTTGTTTCTTGAATCTTCTTTTTTTTTTTTTTTTTAAGGTTGTTTTGTTTTGTTTGAGAGTGAGAGGGAGAGAGATCACAGAGGGAGAAGGAGCACCACTGAGCAGGGAGCCCGATGTGGGGCTTGATCCCAGGACACTGAGATCATGACCTGAGCCGAAGGCAGATGCTTAATTAACTGACTGAGCCATCCAGGTGCCCCTTGAATCTTCATTTTGACCAGATTTGTCCACAGGCACAGCTTAAAGGGGGAAACGTTGGTCCCTGCCAAGCCTCTGTAACCTTTTCCAGACCAGCCAGAGAGCTCAGGTACCAAAACCTGTTCTGATGCCCAATCACAGTATAACTGAACAATAACTTAGTGTGGAATAAGGCTAGATCTGATTTGAATTAGATTCCAGCCTCCACCACAGCTATTTCAGGCCCCAGCCAGTTGGTGGGAGCCTCGCTTAACCTCCTAAAATCACCCTCCTTGGTATTTCTCTTCCTCCCCATCTCACCTATGAGAGGGGCCAGAGGGGCAACTCTCAGCTGGCCCCTCTCCAGCCTGGATAGACACACTGTGCTGGAGGAGAAGGCATCTTGCAGGTCCTGCCCACAATCTGCAACAAGGCTGTTGCACTCCAGCCAATTGCCCTACGTCCCCACTCCTCCTCACATAGAAGCCGTACTGGGATGACTTGGGACCACAATGGCTGTGCTCTCCACGTGGTCTCCAGAGGTGACGAGGATCTCCGAGGGCATCAGAGATTGGATACGCTCTCCTTTGTCCGGGATGTTGGAAAGGAAAGAGGAGTTACTTTTTAATCCTGGAATGAAAGACTGGAAAATATCTTCTCCTGCCCCTAGTTCTGTCCCTCAAGACTGAGAGCCTTTTGTGCCAGTTCCAATGTGGACCGTATTCAGGCATCAGGGTGATCTGCCTTTCAGTATCTCATACCTCAACCATCAACGCCTCCCTGTGGCCGGTCATAGAATATTCAAAAGCCTGGAATGGACCCCATTTACAGGTGAGGAAAACCAAAGCTTAGGGGTTGGCTTGCCACCTCAAGTCTAAACTCTACCTGGTTTCCAAGAATGTCTATAATCAGGCCTCATTCTACTTTTCTAGTCCTTTCTGCCTTCATGGTAGTAGTCTTCAAATTTTTTGCCTCTCTATTCCTAAAAGAATATATAACTATGCAGGTCCTTGCACATTTTTAAGGTGACATCTAATATTTTTTGCCATTAGTTTAAAACTTAAAATGTAGAGAATGGGGCGCCTGGGTGGCTCAGTTGGTTAAGCGACTGCCTTCGGCTCAGGTCATGATCCTGGAGTCCCAGGATCGAGTCCCGCATCGGGCTCCTGCTCAGCAGGGAGTCTGCTTCTCCCTCTGACCCTCCCCCCTCTCATGCTCTCTCTCTCTCATTCTCTCTCTCAAATAAATAAATAAAATCTTTAAAAAAAAATGTAGAGAATGAATGTCATTTCTACTATTCTATAAATATTGACATTTTCACATAAAACTGTGTTACTACCCTTTTAAATGTATTGAATAAGACCCAAATCCCATAGTGATGTGAAGCTTACCATCACCCATCTTAAAAATACATGAAGAAGCTCTTCTTTATCAATAAAAAATGTTACATTGTCTATTTTTCTCCTTGTACTTGCATTTCCATTCCACTTTCCCCTCAAAAATCTGATCAATGTAACATATATTTTGCTTAAGTCTTTTATTGATTACTGTATTGTACATCTCTGCAACCAAAATATGTATATATGTTGAAATTAAAAAAAATTTTTTTTTGGATTTTATTTATTTGAAAGAAAGAGAGCACGAGTGGGCAGAGGAAGAGGGAGAAGCACGCTCTCCACTGAGGAGGAAGCCCGATGGAGGGGCTCGATCGGGGTGGGGGGGGCTTGATCCCAGGCCTCTGGGATCATGCTCTGAACCTAAGGCAGATGCTCAACTGACTGAGCCACCCAGGCGCCCCAAAATTTAAAAAAAAATTTTTTTAAAGATTTATTTATTTATTTATTTATTTATTTATTTGAGAAAGCGAGAAAGAGAGAGAGTACATGAGAGGGGGGAGGGTCAGAGGGAGAAGCAGGCTCCCCACTGAGCAGGGAGCCCGATGCGGGACTCGATCCCAGGACTCCAGGATCATGACCTGAGCCGAAGGCAGTCGCTTAACCAACTGAGCCACCCAGGCGCCCCAAATTTAAAAAAATTTTTTAAGTTTCATGTAACTATAAAACTCTGAGAAATTTTTTTCTGGTTTGTTTGGCCATTGCAAAATTAGTAATACACAACTGATCAAAACAACATAAATACTATGATTTTTATAAGTATTACACATAAATACAAAGGATACATTGGAAATGTATTTTTTTTTTAAGATTTATTTATTTTGAGAGAGAGAGAGCATGAGCGGGAGGGGCCGAGGGAGAGAGAATCCTAAGCAGACTCCACGGAGCCTGACGCTGGGGCTCGATCTGATGACCCTGAGATCATGACCTGAGCCAAAACCAAGAGTCAGATGCTTAACCAACTGTGCCACCCACGTGCCCCTAGAAATGTTTTCTTTTTTCTTTTTTTTTTTAAGATTTTATTTATTTATTTGACAGAGAGAGACACAGCGTGAGAAGGAACACAAGCAGTGGGAGTGGCAGGCAGAGGGAGAAACAGGCTTCCCGCCGAGCAGGGAGCCCGATGCGGGGCTCCATCCCAGGACCTGGAATCATGACCTGAGCCGAAGGCAGACGCTTAACGACTGAGCCACCCAGGCGCCCCCAGGCCCATGTTTTCATTTACACTTCATTTTCATTTCACATCAATAAGTAGATGGGAATTGAGGATTTTGATATAGCAGTGGCATCTAAATCTCAGTTGTTTACCAAAAAAAAAAAAAAAATCACAAAGATCTACTATGAAAAGATACTATTAATGATTTTTCAGCTGACAATGCAATTAAATCCTTCTAGGTTTTGAAAGCAAAGATTTAGAAACCTCCTGACTTGAAAACAAAAAGAATTTATTGTCCGGCTTTTAAGCCATTCATTTTCTCAGCACCCACAGCCAGCACCAGAATTGCAAATTGCTGCTTTGTTTAGTGTTCCAGGGCATTCCGCCCCTCCCCCCCAGCCAGTCCACCATTGAAAGATAATGGGTGAGCGAGTGGTGAACCTTGTTACAGAAAGTAGGGAAGGCGACAATGAAAGATGACAGCGGTTTTGGGTGCCTCAGTGGCATAGTCAGTTAAGCGTCCAACTCTTGGTTTCGGCTCAGGTCATGATCTCGGGATCATGGGACTGAGCCTCGCGTTGGGCTCCTCACTCAGTGCGGAGTCTGCTTGAGATTCTCTCTCCCTCTCCCTCTGCCCCTCCTGCTTTCTCTCTCTCTAAAATAAATAAATCTTAAAAAAAAAAAAGAGGATAGCAATTTTGGTAAAGAGCACGCTTGGAAGTTGAGGATCTACAAATTGATTTTCTTAAAACTCCTTGTACCCTAGAGATACCCCACCTCCAATTAGAGGACCATTGACTTTCCCACCAGAGGAGGGATTCCCATCCAGAATCCAGATTTCTTGTGCTCATAGATGTATTATGCTTCTTTCTACTTAATGTTGTTTCCATGTTCTCCTACTCTCCTTCCTTATGAAAAATTTTAAGGGCCATTGTGAATCCCAGCTCCTACCTAATGCTTCCTTCCCTTTCTTCTGAATTCCTATTGCCCTTAGAGTTTGAAGCTCACTTCCCATCCCACAATATGCATTGTGTTATACTGGTAGTTTTGTTTCATGACACTTTAAATAGACTGTAATGAAGTTCCTTGCAATAGGGCTTGGTGTCCTTGCAAAAGCAATGAACTTTGATATCAGCTAGCACATAAGCTGCAGGAGGGCAAGGACTCCATCTGTTTTGTTCTGTGCCGTGTAGCCAGCACCCAGCCCAACACCTGGCATGTAAGAGCTTAATAAATAATTCATTGAATAAATGAATGGACTTGAGTTTGAATCTTAGCTCCTTCATCACTTTTAAGCTGCGTGACACCCAGTCATTCCTTTCAGAACTGAATCATTCAACAAGCACCTGTTGCAGGCCTGCTAAGAACCAAGCATTGTGCTGGGCCCTGGGGATGTAAATTGAAGATATGTCCATGCCCTCAAGGAACTCCTGCATCTGGTTATGGAGGCTGTTACATGAAGTGAGGTGGGAAGGACAGCCAGTGTGCAGGCCCAGGGGAAGGAAAAGGAGGGAGCCGTTAGCAGATCTATAAAGCAGAGGCATAGGAGGCTCTCCTGGGCTAGGGTGTCACAGGTCTCATGTGCCACATGTGGGAACGTGAACTTGACCTGACCGATTAGATATGGGGCAAGATGGAGAAGGAGTCGAAGGTGAGCACACAGGAGGAGAATATGAAGGCCCTAGCCGTGGCAGTGGCCATAGCCATAGAGAGGGAGGGATAGCTATGAGAGAGTGAAGGAGGATCTGCCGGATTTCATGATGGGCTGTGTACCACGAGGGGTATGGGGGGGAGGAGCACCCTAGATTTTCAGAGCTCTGTCTTAGGTGACAAGGTCAGTGAGTCAAATAAAATGGGAAAAGAAGCGAGTTTGAAAGGCTTTGGGCAAGTTACCTGACCTCGCTGGGCCTCAGTTTCTCCACATGTAACATGAGAATAATAATATCCACCTCTCAGGGTTGCCACGACAATGAAATAACCAGGGAAACTGCAGGGCATAGACTAGACGCTCAGTAACCACTTCTGGGTGATACTAATAATAGTGCTTGCTCGTGGGCCGAGCACTTAATCCTGACAACAGCTCTGTAAGGCAGGTACTATTCGTAGCCCTGTTTTACCAACATGGGAACTGAAGCACAAGCTGGTGAGCAGACTGGACCAAAGTCACCCAGTTAGTAAGTGGCAGAGTGTACTTGCCTCGCCCCTGCATTGCACTTTACTCTTTCTGGGACCTAGAACTGGATTTGAGGCAGGAAGAGCGAACATGGCAGGAGAGATGGACGGCAGACCTGATCAAGGGTTCATTCCAAGAGCAGTTTTTATTTGGAAATGCGCCTCCACCACCTGGTGGCCGTCTGAGGGCACACGCCGTTGGCTTGCTTGTCTGCTCTCTTATCCAGCCCAGGGCACAGGGTCCTTGGGGGTAAGGCACAAGATCAAGTTCTCAAGGATCAACATCCCAGACAGCCTCAGTGGTCAGGGGCCTGGGGCTGGTGCCAAAAATGAACTAGGCTCCATTCTGGACTGTGTCATGGCTGGAGGGCCTAGGGGGCTCCTGGCACCAGGACTTCAGCTCCCTCTTCTGCGGGGGCTGGCATCACCCACAGGCCAGCTGTGGCCAGGTTCTGGTGGGTATGAGGTTGGAGGGCGGGAGGGGATAGCAGAGGCTAATTTTCTGGTGCTGGGTCCAGTTTATCTTCCTGAGGGGTAGAAGCTGAGATGGGAGCTTCGTCCCCACCATTGAGGGACTTCTGCTGCTCGCTGCTGCTGGGCGAGGGGGTCCGGTTGCCCTGGGATCCCCAGCGGGTCAGGCGCTTTAGGGAGGAGTCGCGGCGGGCAAGTAGATGTGGCTGGAAGCCTGTGAAGGAGCTGCTGGTGGTGGGACGCTTATCTGGCAGAGAAAAGGCAACTGCAAGTAAGGAGAAAGGTGCATGCGCAGGGGAGAGGTTGAGGGGCCTTGCCTCAGCCCGTGGGGGAGACGAGAACCTCCTCTCAATCCCACACGGCCTCTCTAGATCTGAAGGGATCCCTTTCTCCCTCCCTTCCCTGCCCCACTCCAGAGAAAGCTCCAGGGTCTACCCCTTCTCACCTCCAGGCTCAATTGGATGCATGAGCCGGTTCATCTGAACATTCCAGTGTTTCACGTTGGTGCTGGCCTGGCGCAACTTCTGCTGGGCAGCCTGTGGGAGCAGGGCCAGCGGAGAGCGGGTCAGAGACACCATCCTAGACAGGGTATCTTGACCTTCTCGAGTTTGTAGGCCTCTTAGAATCTGACATCTC